>NC_065528.1:24126505-24382939 GCF_006386435.1 Epinephelus moara | reverse complement strand
GGAATGAACTAGCAGCCAGTACAGTACAGTCCTCTCTCGTCTAGCTAACATTTAGCCGTGTTACTTACTGATCCATTAGAAAGAAAGCTAGCTGGACATCGGTTCTG
Organism: Epinephelus moara; assembly: GCF_006386435.1. Classification (NCBI taxonomy): domain Eukaryota; kingdom Metazoa; phylum Chordata; class Actinopteri; order Perciformes; family Serranidae; genus Epinephelus; species Epinephelus moara. The sequence goes on along the minus strand of NC_065528.1, from coordinate 24,382,832 downwards.
AAGCCTCTTTGGTCACGGAGCTCCCTCCATCTCTTGAACGCCTGACTGAGGTTTACTCTTGTTTTCCCTCTTCTTTCATCACTCTCCTTTTTGTGCATCCTCGCCTCCTCAGACAGAGGAGCTCGTTTTCTTTTGGGAGGCCGTTTTTCACTTGACTCCAAACATTGTCCGTCTGCCATTGTGCTCGTGACTCAACTATCTCATGCCCAACTCCTCATAAGGACTCGCTCCAGTTCCTGATTGGCTGATCGACCAATTTCGCAATACATGACAAATTTAAATGCATCACAGGTCTGATTTGGATCAAATTTGTATTTCTAAGGCCCATGTAGGGACAGGCATTGCATATAAGCGTTGGCTATAAATGCTCTAGTGCAGTGATTCCCAACTGGTCCAGCCACGGGGTCCAGATTTCTCCTTAGTCACTTGTTGAAGGTCCACACAGTTCAATGTATTCACCGTTATACTTGTGTTTGGCCATGTCATTGAGCTAGTTTGCTGTCTCTGTCATGTAGCTATCAGTTAGCCACTCACTCTACAGCAGGAAATGGCACTTTAAATTAAAAGCTCTGTGCCAGGTATTCACTGTACTTCAAAATAAAGTGTGTAATTTACAAACTTGGACCATGACCCACCAGTTGGGAAGCACTGCTCTAGTGTGTTGCATCATTTTACATACTCGTCCACATACAAATAAACAAATAAAACAAATACTGCAGTGATGTTACCTTTGCATCAATCTCTTCTGCCTTCTCATTGGCCTCCTGTTCAATGAAGGCCATCATGTGCTTGATCTGTAGACGGGAGGAAGAAACATTAATGACAAAGAATTCATAAACTGCTGGACTTTAATAGTTCATATGTGTTTCAGTAAGATTTCTGCCCATGTTCAAAACTTAATGCACACACAGAACATATCCCACATATCTGTGTTCTCCGAGACATCGAGAGTTAAGTTATATTTGACAAAGAAGTTGTAAAATTATGAAAATAAACTCAGAATTTAATGAGAATAGTTGTATTGTTTAAAGACAAAGATCTACCTGTCCTAAAGTCTGCTGTGCTTTGTGTTACTGCTCTGCTGACATGGTCGTATCCCCTTCAGATCGTCTGACAGACACGTTTGAGACTCGCTCTGAAGGAGGCATACTAACTAACTGAAACTAACTGAAAACACTTTTGATCAGGTATAATACAGGATGGTCTTGTAATGAAAAATAAAATGCACTGAATCAATACAAGACGCAATATGTCCTGTATTCTTGTGCACAGAACTGTCAGGATGAGGGTAATACAAACGAGAAATATTGGCAGGGACATGTCCTTACCATCTAAATGCAGACTTAAACCAAAGTGTGAACTGACTCTGCTGTCTGATTTTATCACTATGGTGAGGAATGTTTCTGTCACTGGTGGAAGAAGTATTCAGATCCTTCACTTAAAGGGAGCTACGCCCATTCTCAAAATTCATAAATGTAAGTCCTATGCAAAAATGTTCGGAAACATGATCAACCCTCTCCCAAATCCAAAAGCTAAAGTGCTAAAACTCAGACTTGATGATGTCATGGAGTAAAGAAGCTGCTCCTTTCACAATGAATTTGGAAAGGATATGACTGGCAGCTGCGTTAGAGGCCGCTCTGCTCTGATTGGCTGTTTTCTGTGTGCTGGGGGTAGATTATAGCAAATGCCATTAGAGGCAAAGTGTCAAAAGTAAAAATATTCATTATGCATGTACAATTATGTACAATATTCCCTTTCAGTGTTTTACTGTTATATATATGATGTTTTTAGATTAATACTACTGCTGCACTAATGCGTATGTTGCATTTTTCTGCTGTAGATACTTAAGGTTGTGCTAATTTTAACTCCTTAATGCACTGCTGGGTGGTTTAATCTACAGCAATACATCATATTCTGTAAGATCTTCACATGTGTGTGGCTTCATTGTCCTGTAAGAACCACAAATCTCTATAATGTCAGCTTTTCATGAGCTTAATGAGCATTTCATGAGCATTTTCTAGCTGATCCATGAGGGATTTTAATTCACGGATGCACACTATTAGATTTTTTGCCCATATCTGATATGCCGATATATAAAAACTTATTTGGCCGATAAGTGATACCGATATATCCACCGCACACAAGAGGGCTGAATTGCTTCTTCTTTTAATTTAGTCTTCATTTGACATGTTATTTCAGCCCTCTTGTGTGCAGTGTATCTGCTAATTGACTATCAATCTGATGCTTCCTGCCATCACCTGCACCAAGTTGTAAGGACTGACAGCGCTGCGTACGGGGTATGTGCTTTAAAATGAATCGATATATCCACCTTTTTCCCCCACCTTATTTTAGGGATCTTCAAGTCTCTCTGTGGTGTTAACATCCCATTACACACGTATACTTTTATCATGATAGCCCACCAGCAGATGGAGACAGTCAGTCAGTCAGTGTATGTAATATTTATTCATTGTGCCAATATCGGCCGATACAGCTGACATGCTGATATTACCAAACATCCCTATTTTAAAAAGTATATTTTGCTAGTAGGAGAATTTTCTCAACCCAAAAAGAAACATTTAGTCCTTTAGTTTATCAGGAATATTCAAATTTAAAATCACCACATGTGGATAGATACATGGTTTCACTGGAAGGATATGGAAAACTGCATTCTGGGTCGTAATCAAAGCTGTCAGACAAATGCAGTGGAGTACAAACTACAATATTTGTCTCTAAAATTCAGGAGTGCATATAGTAGAATTATTTAAGCTCAAGCACCTCAAATTTGCACTTAAGTAAATGTGCTTTGTTACTGATTAACACTGAACCCAACCCTCTAACATACAGTGTGTGCTGGTCTCTTCTGCTGTGAGTTATTTCCAATATTAACTAATATTTCCCATTAAAGTGTCCAGACAGTGGCTCACTCACTCCCAGTTCCTCATCAGGCCCTGGCATGTGTTCATCATGTGATCATCTGGGAACATGACCCCCTACATCTCAGCCATAGCGTCCAATACAACACTGGCCTCAAAATGGCTGCTTACTTTATTATATTTGGCATTTTAACGTGCTAAACGTCCAGTGAGAAACACATTAAATAATTAGCTTGTAGTGTTTATATCGATGCTAACCTCTTGCAGCCTCTCAATGTCATTCTGCTCCACGCACACACATCACAGCTACAAGACACATTTCTCTGTGTTTTATTAAGACGATTGGCAGCTTAGAAAGTCCTCTAACAATAACTGATGAGAAACAGATGACTGGTGACATTTCTGAAGGTTAAAACGCTTCATTACCTGCTTCTGAACATCGGCATCGCTGAGCGCCATGGTTGCAGCTGTCAAAGATCCGCGCGGGCCTGCGAGGAAAAATAATAAAAAAAATATAAAAATTAGAACAGCTAATAAATAAAACACACCGTCACTAACAGGAAGGGGAATTTAATCACGTGAATAAAGCGTTAAATTGATGTTTAATTACCCGCAAATCACAGACGAGATGAGGTATGAATTAAAGTCCGCAGTCGTGACTCGTAAAGATGTCTACGGAGGATCAGCTGATTTGCAACGTCACATGATGTTTACTTCCGGTTGAGGAGCCAATCAGGTGCGCGATACGGAGAGGAGCTTATTCTGACGTAGAGAAGAGGAAAATGATTTTTCGGTTATTAAGTGTCCTCTTTGTTATTAAACTGTAGGAAAATATATGAATTTAAAATACTATATATACACTGACATACATTTAACTTTATTTCTACCCTCTTTTGTTTGATTATGTCTTTGTTATCAATCATCTTTTATTTGCATTTGCTTTGGTTTTATTGTTTCTTTTTTTTCTTTTCCATGTTGATCGATTACTTATTTTGTAAAACAAAACAAAATATATATATCTATATATAAATATACTTGTTATACAAATTAAGTTATAATTAATTTTTTATTCATATATTTACTGTTAAAATATTTTTGTCACATACTAATATACATGTGCTCCGATTTTTATACACGAATAAAAAACAAAAAAAATCTACATAGTTTTTTTTATATATATTTTTTTGTTAGTCATATATGGTACATTATATGTGTATATATTTTTTAAGATATATGTATTTATTAATTTGGTCCTGAACCGAATTTCATTTCAAATTTTTACATTTATTTGCTTTATTTATTTTCTTATTTTTTCTTTTCCATGTTGATCACTTTCTTATTTTGTAAAGCAAACTGCTATAGAAATAAAATTTATCTTTAATTCAATTATTGATATATTCATTGTTATATGATTTTTTTGTCACATACTTAAAACTCAAAAATCTTTTTTTTTTAATACAATTTTTTTTGTTAGTCATATATTGTACATTATATATATATATGTGTATGTACATAAGATATATTTATTTATTATTTTGGTCCTGAATGGAATTTCTTTTCAACTTTTTTATTTTTATTTGTTTTATTTATTTATCTTTATTTGCTTTGGTTGCTTTGGTTTTGTTGTGTTTTTTGGCTTAATGTTTCAGTTTTTTTCTTTTCCATGTTGAACACTTTCTTATTTTGTCCCAAAAAAAAAAAAACCCTGTCATACAAAAAAGGTTTAGCATTAATTCTATTATTAACATTTTCACTGTTATGACTTTTTGTCACATACTTATATACATGTGCTTTGTTTTTTTATACTTGAATATTACATTTTTAAAAAATCTATATATTTATATAGATTTTTTGTTGGTCATATATTGTACATTGCATTTTATATTTTTAAAGATATATTTATTTATCAATATGGTCCTGAACGGAATTTCACTTCAACTTTTTTTTAATTATTAATACGACTAATAATCTCTAACTTGGAAATTAAAAATAGTGAATAAAGACAATTTTAAGTTTACAAACTCTAAATCATTTGATTTGTTGTTAAATGTTCCCATGGGGAAGTGGTGGTTATGATACCGCATGATTTTCACTAGTGACTTTATAATGACCATAATTCTCTGTATTCAATAAGATCTATTAAATCAATTTTTATCAGTAGTAGGAGTAGTACATTAGAAGAACAACACTGCAGGACTCTGTTATCAAGTACCTCAACACAACCATAAGATAAAATCAAAACCTCTCAAATTTTTGTTTTTCATTACATTGTCTTTAATTAGCTTAGTATTGCTAAAATATGTTCCGATAAGAATAAACATGTTGCTGTTGTATTTGCAAACTTTAATTCTGTTTTATCATGACATTTCTCTGCTTTACTCAGCTTCATTTAAACAGCACTTAATGCATAAAACAGTTGATCCGCAGTGTTTTACAGCACAGAGATGAGACAGGACAAAAACAGGAGAGAACAGATGAGAAAATAAAATAAATACACTATATAATTCAAAGTAAGCGACAAAGATTCAACAACCATGTTCGAGATTCTGTAACCACATGGAACCAAACCACACACACATGTTCTGGAGAGGTCAAGATCCTCCTTACTGCTGGAATGAAAGCAATTACAAAGAACTAGCTGAAGAGGGGACGCTTAAAATCACAAACAATGGCCAACCATCACAGACGATATTCAGGTGATGGAGAATCTTACAGACAGGATACCCATGAATGAAGGACAAGAAGACAAGGATATAGATAATAATCCTGTCTAGGTAGAAGTTGTGTTTACTCCCGCAGGCTCTGTTCATCTTTTGTTGTGTTCTCAAAGTTTTTCATTTTACATATATAGTCAAGGATTTCCTGCTGAAAGTTTTTTAGATTTTCGACCTACTTGAGGTATTCCCCAGAAGCAACTTCAAAAAGCAATGAAGTAAAGGGAGGAAAGAAAACAGATGCTACAGGATAAGGTAAACCACAACCAGGATAATTTATTTGTTTTAATTATTGAAAACTGCGCTTTTTTTCTGTTTACCCTCGATTAAGACACCGTAGAAGAGAAACAACGTGGTTTAGTAGGTTGTTTAGGAACTCAGACTTGACCAGTTTTTGCCTTTACTTGATACACTTGATATGCTACTGGAGTTTTGGTTTCAACATTCATTGATGAAGGACTCTAAAGACGAAATACAACAGGTGTAGCTGAACAAAAACTTTAAATAAAACAGACAGTAAAAAGTCACATAATCACACAAAGAAGATAACAGGTGAATTAAATGTGTAAACGTAAGGTGGGAGGAAGGGAAATCCACAGTTTTGGGGCAGCTACTGCGAAAAAAACAAATGCTTGCATTGTGTATCAGTGTATATGTGCACAGAATACATGTTGGTGCTGAGTAAATGTACCTTATAAAAGCCTCCCAGCATAGTTTCCAGTCTTGTAACATGCCTTGCCAGTAGAGGGAAGTAGAAGTTGGGAAGTCCAGCTTTAGAAATAGCACTCTTTCCACTCGGTGTCAGCGGCTCACAGCAGCACACTGTGGACTCACTGATAATCTGCTGTTTGGACAGTGAACAGACGTGTTTACCTGAGCGGAAAAACTCACCCACTGACCTCAGGTGACTTTTCATAGACTGTGATCACAAGGTCCGATTCAGGAGTGTTTTTTTTTAACTTTTTATTTACCTTATTCAGTCTGAACAGACAGCAAAGTCACCACCGACTGCTCCCCAGCCAACTGTTATGTCATGGATTTGGGAGGTGGGGTGGGTGAGAGGGAGAGGGAGAGGGAGAAGGGAGGGGGAGAGAGACTTTTGCACAGCTTGTCCATCTTGTTAGTCCTGTGCCAGCTACAGCATGCATGTCTGCCTATCTGTTGTTTTGTGGCTTCGTGTCTGAATGCACGTCGCGCTTTGAGCTCCAGCATCTGCTTCTCATCTAGCAGCTCGTTCGGCTCCGCACCAAGAGGACGCAGGTATGCTCTGATGTCTTTTATTCACATTGCAGAAAGTTTTAACAAAGCCTGAAGCCAGGAGAAAGACAAACAATGCGCTTGAATCAAGAATATGATCTGATTTTTTCCTCCCTTGTGTGCCAGGCTTTGTTAAAGGTGTTATCTGTAAACATGTCAGTGTTAGAGGGGTCACTATGGGTCACTCTGATGTTGTGAAGGGCACCTTGCACGAGACACAGAAGCTGCCATGAAGAGCTGGTTCGTCTTATCTTGACCAATTCGTCCACTTTGACATTGAAAGCTGACCTTTTGTCCAATTCTTGTATCTGATATCACTCCGTCCTCATCACACATTAGCACAGAACGAGTGCCCTAAATCTCTCTGATCATTTACTTCACCATGTTATCGCCGGGATAGGATCAATGGGAATCCAATTACTCAAGTAGGCCAGTAAGTAAAGGAGGGTCACAGAGAAGAAAAGGTTGATTGGTTTCTTTGCAGGCAGGGGCGCAGGTGAGCCTCAGTGTGTGTGAAGGCTTTATAAATGTTGGTGGCCAACTTTAATGTTTCAGGGATTGAAGTCTGCGCAGGTCTACAGGGCTAACAGCTCGGGTCAGACAATATGGCAGCGAGCTGGTCATTAAATCAGTGACGTCTGAGAGGTGTCTGTTTCAGTCTGCTCACTCTGGAAGAGGTGGAGTGAAACGATGAAGGGTTGGAAAGCTTGAGAAAATTTAAGATTTAACAGGTGATTTGGCTCTTTAAGGCACCGCTGTGTGCTGGAAATGTTTGTTCAAGGCCAAATGAGCCTTTTATTGATTTGTCCAGCTGCCGGACTCAGAGTCAGAAGGTTTTATTGCACAAAAAGTAACCAGTGTTGTGTAACACGCAGGAAGGGGGGTTTGCTTTCCCCTGTCAAGCAACACAAAAGCAATAGTGTTTAGTCGTGGAATTTAAGTGAGTTTATTTGAAGCAATAACAGTGAAATGATTAAAATCTATTCATCTGTGAGAACATGTATACGCATAATATTTAGATGTGATTGCAATGAGGTAGAGGAACTAAAATGGGAGAAAGGAAGATGAAATCCATAATATACCTAAATATAAGTTTGCAGATATATCCAGACACAATCTAGATCAGTGTTTCCCCAAACTTTTTGGCTTGGGACTCATTAAATCCATCAAAATGTGTAAGATATCACATTTGTATGAGATGTAAGCACTTCTCTAGTTGTATAATTTCCATTACTTTTAGGCCTGAAGATGTAAAACTACTACTGGTACATTTATGGAATTTCATGGAGACCTTTGTATTGGATAATATTGGCAGAGGTCAGGAGGGAACACTTACCATGAAGGCTGAGTGTCACTGCAGCGGCTGGGTTTGAATGCAGCCCAGGCCCCTTTGCTGTATTTCGTCCCCTCTTTCTCCTCTCTGTCTCTCTATCAAAATAAAGCAGAAATGCCACAAAAAAAACTTTAAAAAGAAAGAGAGGTGTAACATCTAAAAAGGTCAAATCAGTGATGTATAAAAGGAGGGGTATAACATCTAAAAAAAAGGTCAAACTAGTAATACTTAACCCATTCTCACCCCCAACTCGTCAAATACTGCTGTTTGTCAGTGATTTCGGCATTAGATACTGACGTATGGAGGCACCTTTCATGGCGGTATGACATGCAGCGGCTGTTTCTGATGCTGCCAGCCACAACCAAACTTTTTGAATACCGCCACTTCATCAGTGGATGTTGGCGTCAGACATTAATGCACCCAGCCACACTTTGCGGCGGCTATGTCTATGACATGATGTTAGTAAGAACCGTACTTATTTTAAGCCAAACCATGATGGGATTTTTCAGAACCTAACCACATGCTTTTGTTGCCTAAACTTAAGGAAATAAATGTAAAAATGAAGTGTTTTATCTACATAATGAGTCTGTTTTGAAAAAGAAACTGTACATTTCCTGTGAAAACAGAAGTGTGTTTTGAAAAGACACAATGCATGTAACAGGCGTCAATTGAGATGCCATCTATGAACGTTCAAAAAACCCACACAGGAGATTACCTAGTCCATCATATTTTGACAATCAGGTCCACTGATGAAGCAGCAGTATATAACAAGTTGGGATGAGAACGCGTTGTGATGCTGCGGCCACATACCATGCACTTGACCATGAGGCTGTCCCAGGTTTTTCCCTCCTTTTAAAACAATTTAAGCAGAAATAAGCATTTGTCAGTTGCAGTTCTAAACACACATTTTTCAGTTAATTCTACAGCTGATTTATTTCTGCAAAATGAAATACAAAACTACCCATACTGAGTCTACATTTCATCTCTTGCCGCAGCTATTGATTATTTCTAATTTTAAATGTTTGTTTGCTTACAGTAAGCAGCAACACCTCTTAGAGTATACAATCACATCTTAATGTAAAGTCAAGTGTAAATGTAACAGACACTCAAACCCCTGAGAGGCTGTTAAAGGATTTGTCCTCATTAAGCAAAGCGCTGCGTTTACATTTATGGTCAGGGCACAGAGGAAAATTAAAGGGCACAAAATATGCTGCTTTTTTTAACCATTAAAATGTAAAAGTAAACAAACTATAGATGGGCAAAAAGACTTGACTTTGGGATTATGAAATAATTTTGACACACAAGATGTATTTGACACCTAACAAAGGCACCGCTCTTCTTGAACACGTCCCCGTGTCCCACGTTGAAATAAGGGTTTAATAGCATTCTATCTAATCCAGTATCATATATTTAAGTATTAGTATTTTTTAGTATTTAATCTGAATCCTGAATTCCAAACCTAAATGTTTAGCAGCTGTCTGTTCGGCCCAATTCATTGATACTCTTTGATTATTTTTTATTACTAAAAATAGTTATTTTATCATTATTATATACAAAAGAGAATTATTTATATTTTAAATATAATAACATAACATTTCAGCAAAATTTACAATCAATGTCACTATATAAACTCAATAATAGCCTCTAAAAATATATAAAATCTAAATAAAGTAAATAATATGTCGGGCAGAGATAAGTCAGATTTAAAACCGGAGTTTCAGCGTGCATCTGTAAGACGTCAGAGTGCTGGCACTGTAGAGCCCTGTAAAGAGACGTGTTCTGAAACCAGAGAAAACACACGACATGCCACATGTTGTGAACGTGATCCAACATGAGACAGCGAGGAGCAAGTGTTGAGAGAATCTATTCTGGGGCTGGCACGGGGCGAAGACTTTCTGCAATCAAAGCTCAGACTGGCACAAGGGGTGAAGAGGGTCACCTTGAGACTGATTTAATTTATGCCAACAACCACGTATACAGCCATCATCCTAAATCTGGGAGTGGTTTCCAGAAAGTATGATTTTATACAGTTGAGATTAAATGCTAATATCTCAGTATTGGTAGTAATGAGTTGGAGTGGTGGAAATTTCCAGACATTTTGAATAACATGCCATTTCATGTCCCTACTCATGTCCAATTCTCACGTCATGCGAAATCGCTGACATAGCTTCCACTCCTGGGTGACAGATGGAGATGTATGTAGAGCCTAAACATAGTAAGATATGCAGGTCGGGGCTATAGATAGTCGCACGCCGCTGCAATACAGAGCAGACAGTGAGCAACTTTTTCCAACCACAGCCTCACTGACGTCACTGAGAACACCGTAGATAAAGCATGTTGCAGATCATCATTTACTGAAGCCACAATGTGCAGAAATATTTCTGATAATCTAAAGAAAATGAGACAATTATGGTGAAAACTGGTGCAGTTTATGTGTTGTTAAGAAATTTTCACGTTCTATTAAACCCTGTTTCCACCAAACATTTTCGGTATGGTACCTTTGGAACCAAAAGTGACCCTTCAGACATGGTATCCACCGCAAATAGTACTCTCACATGTGGGCGGAGTTGTTTTCACTCACTGCTCCGTCCAGCACTCACTGTAGTCTGCCTTCCCTCAAATATGATGGAACGAGACGGCACTCAGCTTGTGGTGCTCGAAGCGCATGGATGCAGGACTTTTCCTTGTAGCAGAGGTGTTGCTACCTTTACTTAAGTAGTAAAATGCTCTTTGGGTGTCTTCTGAGTGGAGAAAACATGATGCAGTTGAACATAGGCTTCCCTTCAATTTTGATATAAAGTGAATATTTTACACTTAATTATTTATCATTACAGCACAGGATATGTACATTGTGAAAAGAATACTACTCATCTTTGTACACCCAAGTTGAACTCCCTTCGATAGCTCAGTTGGTAGAGCGGAGGACTGTAGTGGTTACAACTGGCATCCTTAGGTCGCTGGTTCAAATCCGGCTCGAAGGAGGTGCTTTTAAGGGGGTAAATGCACAGTTCACATTTCAATATACTGTGTAACAGCAATTAAATGACCAATCTTACTGTTCAACACACAGTAGACGCCAGTGCGTTGATTACCTCATCACAAAATAGAGAAAATGTCATGTAGTTCCACACATGGTACCCTACACACTAGAAAGCTTTCTGCACACTGGTGCCCTTTTTATTTTATTTTTGTTTCTAGTGGATCATAACAAATGTGTTAAAGGGAAAGTTCATCCCAAAGACTATTTGTCAAAGTCATTAAGGGGACAGTTCTCAATTTTAACAGCCAATATATAAAAGAAGTCTTTCCATTTTGACAGAAAAGTGAATATTTTACACTTAATTATGTATCTCCACTACTTAGGATACGTATACTGTGAATAGACTACTGCATATTTTTATGTTTGCTCCTGTACTCCCTTCGATAGCTCAGTTGGTAGAGCGGAGGACTGTAGTGGCTCTAACAGGCATCCTTAGGTCGCTGGTTCAAATCCGGCTCGAAGGAGTTACTTTTAGGGGATACATTCATAATACACAGTTAAACATACCATGCAACAGCAGTTTAAAACATGAAAGCTGACCTTACTGCACATACATGCTGTTGAACATACACTAGATCAAAACCAAAAAATTGTCAGTCATTAAAGGGACAGTTCTCCTAGATTTTGACAGCCAATCTTACTATATAATGACGAAAACTGTGTGTCTGTTCCACGTTTTTCTCCTCACTGACTTGGTCAATCCATTTGAAATTTGGCACAGTGGTAGAGGGTCATGGGAGGCGCTATAGCAACCGATTGAAATTGCAATCTTTGAATGGGCATATCTCATGCCCCGTATGTTGTAGAGACATGAAACTTCGCACAGAGATGCCTCTCCTCACGAGGAACAAATTTGCTTCAAGAACCCATAACTTCTGGTTATATAGATTTTCCGCCATTTTGATTTTTTTGAAAAACACTTCAAATCGATCTCTTCCTAGGAAGTTTGACCGATCTGCATGAAACTTGGTGAACATAATCTAGGGACCAATATCTAAAGTTCCCTCTTTTTTTCTAATTTTTGGTATGACATCAGTCATGGTATGGTATGCTGTACATAATCACGGGAACTGTTAGTGTGTCATTCTGTCAGTCAGTCATTCTGTCTGTCCCACGTTTTTCTACTCACTGACGTGGTCAATCTATGTGAAACTGCACATAGGCATTGAGGACTGGCATAGGTAGAAGGTGACAAAGCTACCAATGGGTATGGACTAGTATATAAAAAAGAGTTTTTCCATTTTGACAAAAAGTTAATATTATGTTAAGTAACATAATAACTTATTACTTAATAATGTATCACTACCCACACGTGTAGGACTTGGGACAAAACTATCTCGTTCTGGAGTTCAGGAACTATTCAGAACAGAACAGTAAAGCAATAAAGCAGATACCAAAAGTAAAAACAATCCCACACTGTACCAATATTTCATCACAGATGAAGTGCTGCCCTCAAAATAGTACCCAAGTAAAAGTACAGATGTATAATCAGCTAAATTTACTAAAGTATCAAAGGTAAAAATACCCTTTGTTAAGAAATTATATTACTGGATTACTGACCCACTGCTCCACAGGATATGTACAGCGTGAAAAGACTACTTCATATCTTTAGGGGCTTATGCTGCACACCCTTCGATAGCTCAGTTGGTAGAGCGGAGGACTGTAGAGGGTATAACAGGCATCCTTAGGTCGCTGGTTCAAATCCGGCTCGAAGGAGTGATTTTTCGGGGGTAAAAGCCTTTATTGAATAGCTGTACATAATAGCCTTGACCCGCCGCATGGGCGTGTAGGTCCTAAGAAGAGGTGTGGTCAGGTGCATTGTTGGCACACTGCTATTTTGAGGCAGCAGAAAGCATTCACACCACTACTCCACAGGATATGTACATTGTGAAAAGACTTGTTGATATCTTTAAAAAAACACGATGTACTTCCTTCGATAGCTCAGTTGGTAGAGCGGAGGACTGTAGTGGCTCTAACAGGTATCCTTAGGTCGCTGGTTCAAATCCGGCTCGAAGGAGTGTCTTTTAAGGGGTAAATTCATAGTATATAGTCCAACAAACTGTACAACAGCAATCAAAAACATTAAAAACTGTTCTTACTGTACATACATACTGTTCAACAAACACTAGATAAAAACACGGAGGACCTATCAGTACAGTGCACTTCCAAAGTAAGGTGTAATTAACTAGGACTCATGTAGTGGATTAAAAAGTGAAATATTTCCCTCTGAAATGTAGCAGAGAAGAGGAACTGAGATGCATAAAATGGAAATACTCAAGTAAACTACAAGTACCTTATAACTGTACTTCCACCTCTGAAGTCATCTGTTTTGTCTCTGCAGCAGCCAGCCTTCATTCTGGAGGGAAAGGCCCCAGTCGAGTCCAGCGGGGGGGATGGGGGAGGCGGGGAGCCTGGTTCCCTCAGCCCTGGCCCTGCTGCTCTGCCTCTGACCTCGGCAGAAAGGACCTGGCAGAGCGAGAGCCTGCTGGCAGAGTCCTGGTCCACCATGGGCGACATGGACCCCGAGGACACCAACAGCCTGGACAGCAATGACGAGGTGGTTCTGGGCGGCGAGGAGAACCACTCCTCCAACTCTGACATGGTCCACCTGGAGTCAGAAGAGGCCGAGATGCTGGAGGAGGCAGAGAAGGAGGAGGGGGTGAAGAGAATGGAGGAAGAGGAGGAAGACGATGAGGAGCTGCAGACGAGCGTGTTGAGTGTTTTGGGTGGGGAGAGGGAGCTGGTGGAGCTCAGGGAGGAGGGGCAGGACCTCCACGCCCCAGAAACTGAGGAGTTCCTGGTGACAGCAGAGGAGCCCCACATGGAGGAGGAGCCTGCAGAGTTCATGCAGGTGGTTCCCCCGATGGCGCTGCCTCCCCTGCCAATCGTCAAGCTCGATCCCCCCTCCGCTACATCCACCCCAGTCCCTTCAACCACAACCTCTGAAGCCGAGGAGCACTACTCCACTCAGGGGCTCCACCCTCCTTCTATCCTTGCACGGATGGCAGAGGAGCCTCCGTCACAGAGCATCGAGCAACAGTTCTCACAGATTCCCCTCTCGGATGCGGAGGAACATTCAGTCAAAGCCTCTGAAGTAGAACCAGAAAAGCCGGAGCCACCGCAGCCAACTGCTCCCAAGACTGCCAAACCTCTGAGCTCCACCGAGCTGCTGTGTGGAGGCGCTGCTTTAGTCGCTGTTGTGGGAGTAGTGGCTTATGGTGCTGTGGCCTACTGTAGAAAATAATTTCCTTTAACCCTGAATCACCTTTTCAACACCGCTTTTTAAATCTACTCCAAATGAAAATATTCCACTTCACTCTTCAAATTCAGGATTTCATTCTCTGGCACTCTCTGGTGTTTTAGTGATTATTAGACACACTTTATTTCAGATCTGTGCTACCTCAGCTCACAGCAGAGCTCATGGCCTTTGTTTTTTCTGTGTACAGCAGATCTCTAAAATGTAAACATGGAGTGTAAAATCATGTAAAGATAGAATTTTAAAGAATGCTGAAACTTGAAATGTTTCTTTGTGTGACTGTGTCTCTTATTACTTCACCAGAAAACAACACAAGGGATGAAATGACACACCAATTCCTTTTTCATGTTGCTTTAGACTTTACCAAAGAAGTGCTGATATGATGTTTAGCCAATAGATACCTTTACACTTCAGACAACTGCATGGATCTGTGTTGCATATAAGAAATGAACAGCGGGAATGTACAGTCAGCGATTTAGCACCAGAGCGGACACCACTGCTTTGCCTCTAGGACCGTCCGCTGTCCCTCCAACATCATATCTCAGTTACATTGTACATGTGCCATACCCCATAGCTCCCATGGGGTCAAAGATCATGTCACAGCCTTTATTGAATAGCTTTGGCCTGCCATGTGAGCAGTAGGTCTTAAAAAGAGGAGTGGTCAGATGCATTGTTGGCAGCAGAAAGTATTTACGCCATTGACCGCCAGTATTATCCTGCCATGTAAAGAATGCATTATTTAGATAGTAAGATGTGCCTACATAGAGGAGTTCACACTGCACACACACTCTGCTTGATACACAGACAGAGACGAGCAGACAGGCTGCAGGTGGGAGAAATAAAAAACCATGAGTGAGGAAAATATAAATGATATTCTCTAAAATAAGAACATAGCAGAGACCAGAGCTGCAGAGCACCTGACTTTAAAGGGGAATTGGAGATGACACTCTGATTGGTTGAATTCATGTTACACCCAAGACACAACTCTGTGATTAATTATGGAAGCACAAACCCCCAAAATTATGTGCCATTTAACAGCAACAGTGGAGTTAGACACGCCCTACATGTACTTGTGCCATGAACGTTAGACCATGCACTATAGATTATTTCAATAGGGCCCATTATCTTTTAAGTGTATTATGCAAACTTGTAAGCAAACAGTTACCTTTTTCTCACATCCAGTAGATACATGGAGTCATGTTTCGGACACCTGACGAATGTAAGTTCAATATTACTCTCCTTTTAGCTCTGTTGTCTCTCTCCTCTTACTCCAGAAGGGAATGTCTGACTCTTCGGCAGCTAAATGCTCCACTATGTTCACCAGCTGAGGTTAGTTACTAACTATGTGCTGTTTGGCGGGTAGCGTACAGTTGATGATATGAGAGCTAAGAGAGTGAACCAAAACAGTAAAGTTGTGGGCCAGAAAACAAAACAAAACAATGTTAAGATGCCCACTATCCAGCCAATATCTCCAACACTCGGCAACTCACACCAAAACAATCCAAATTGATTAATAGCACTACAGATAAGAGGAAAATATGTGTTTTTGATTCTGGGGTGAGCTGTCCCCTTAAAAGTCACTCCTTTGAGCCAGATTTGAACCAGCAACCTAAGGATACCTGATGTAACCTCTACAGTTCTCCGCTCTGCCAACTGAGCTATCGAAGGGTAAGTTAAGCTCTTATTTCACAAGTTTGACAATCTATAGTTAAAGTGAAAAAAGCCACTCTCTGAAACGCCCAACAGGTAGCAAGTGCTAGTTAATCAGTGCAGCACACTTTAGAAGTGCACTATACTGATTGGTCTCCTGTGTTTTTATCTAAGGTTTGTTGAACAGTACAAATGTATAGTAAGATCAGTTTTAATGTTTTTAACTGCCGTTGCCCAGTATGTTTGACTGTATACTATAAAGTTACCCCATTAAAACCCTCTCCTTCGAGCCGGATTTGAACCAGCGACCTAAGGATGCCTGTTAGCCTCTACAGTCCTCCGCTCTACCAACTGAGCTATCGAAGGGAGCGCCTCAAATTTCCATAAAGACAGGAAGTAGTCTTTTCACTATGAACATATCCGGTGGAGTACTAATAAATAATTAAGTGTAAAATATTCACATTCTGTCAAAATAGACACACGCTTTTTATATATTGGCTGTTAAAATCTAGGTGACCTGTCCCTTGACAAATATCACATCAGTCTCTGGGGGTGATAATAATACTACCTTAACTTTGTTAAATGAAAGTCACTCTTTTGAAATGCAGTCTGAAGCCCACATCACCACACAGACCAGTTAACAAGTTTACAGCATGTTTTAGAGGTGCACTGTAATGACTGGTCTCCTGTGTTGTTAACTGTTTGTTGAACAGCATGTATGTGCAGTAAGATCAATTTTAATGTTTTGAACTGCTGTTGTATGGTATGTTGAACTGTGTATTGTGAATTTACATTTTTAAAAGTCACTCCTTCGAGCCGGATTTGAACCAGCGACCTAAGGATGCCTGTTGTAACCACTACAGTCCTCCGCTCTACCAACTGAGCTATCGAAGGGAGTACAGCCTAATCTCATAAAGATATGGAGTAGTCTTTTCACAATGTACATGTCCTATGTAGCAGTGATACATAATTAAGTGTCAAGTGATCATGTGACCAACAAGCTGGTATGAGTTAAGGTCTGTGGATTATCTTGAGTGATCAGGTCATGATTTCTGGAAAGAGACATTGCTGCTGATTTTTTCAAATTGATCTTTTTGGCACTTTGAGCACCACAAGCTGAGTGCCATAGTTCCATTATACTGGAGAGAAGTGAGACATCTCTACGGCTGATATCTGCAACACTCTGCAACTCACACCAAAACAATCTAGACTGATAAACAGCACGACAACTTTGTTGAATGAAAGCCACTCTGTTGAAATAAAGTCTGAGACCAATATCATTACACTGACCAGTTAATTATTTACAGCATGTTTCAGAAGTACACTGTACTGACTGGTCCTATGTGTTTTATATCTACTGTTTGTTGAACAGTATGTATGTGCAGTAAGATCAGTTTTAATGTTCTGTACTGCTGTTGTACAGTATGTTGAACTATATACACTATGAATTTATCCCTTAAAAGTCACTCCCTCAAGCCAGATTTGAACCAGCGACCTCAACATAAACATCAGACAACATAAAGATTCACAAGTATGACTTTATGTACGTGATGTAGTTGCCATCTGTTCATCACCTGCTGTTATAACCTAATAAATATTACATTAACTTTGTTGAACGAAAGCCACACTTTTGAAATAAAGTCTGAGACCAATATCGTTACACTGACCAGTTAACAAGTGCCAGCATGTTTTAGAAGTGCACTGTACTGACTGGTCTTCTGTGTCTTTATCTACTGTTTATTGAACAGTAAGATCAGTTTTACTGTTTCTAACTGCTGTTGCACAGTATGGTATGCTGATCTGTGGACGATGAATTTACCCCCGAAAAATCACTCCTTCGAGCCGGATTTGAACCAGCGACCTAAGGATGCCTATTTAGTTCCACTACAGTCCTCCGCTCTACCAACTGAGCTATCGAAGGGAGTGAGGTCCTGAAGTGTAAAGATATCAAGTAGTCTTTTCATAATGTAAATATCCTGTGGAGCACTAACAAATAATTAAGTGTAAAATAGATTTTTTTGGTGCTTTGCAGAGATAACCACTGCAGTTGTCGGTGAAGATTCTCAGTCATCCAGGTCATGGTAATCATAAGTGCTATATCGTAGGCAGCTGGACTTGCTTGCGTTTCTTGAAGATGTTTCGCCTCTCATCCAGGAAGCTTCTTCAGTTCTAAATGACTGGTAGGGAGTTGCAGGCTTTAAACCCTGTGCAGGTGGGAACCCTTGCAGAGTCGTAGGGGTCACATGTGAGCTCTAAGGTTCAGAGTCGTTAAGGTCACAATGTGAGTCGTTGACCCACCATGTGAGTCGTTAGGGTCAGGTGGGACCAGGGGTGAATGGGTGTGAAGTCGTCTGGGAGGGATCCCAAGACTGCATTGTAGGTGGGTGATAAGTGGTGTTGTAAGCCACCCCCTGTTTAACGATGGTCGTTCCAGCTTGACGTAGATGGCTTCTTTTACTCCTCTTTCCTCCCTGTCCAAGATGTGCACATTGCTGTCCTCAAAGGAGTGTCCCTTCTCCTGTAGATGTGTGTTGAACAGTGCATATGTACAGCAGAAATGGTTCTTATGGTTGTACTGACTGTTGCAAGTGGACGATGCATTTACTCTTTAAAAGTCACTCCTTCGAGCCGGATTTGAACCAGCGACCTAAGGATGCCTGTTGTAACCACTACAGTCCTCCGCTCTACCAACTGAGCTATCGAAGGGAGTTCAGCATGAAAATATAAAAATATGGAGTAGTCTTTTCACAATGTACATATATGAACTGATAGATGGATTTAACCATTTAAAAACATGACCGTCCAGTTTTACCTTACATGTCATTGGAGTTAGGTAGGGGTTCTTGTTGTGTTTGAAGGTCCAACATTTCTGAAGTATTTTACTTGGCAACTTATTATCTTTATATAAATGTAGCAGAGATCCATAACAATTCATATAAGTAACACTTCGAGTAGGCTGGTCTTCAGAATTTTAGGTGGTTTTATTGGTAATCTACCAAAAAGTATCCCAAATTACCTGACTTTACCTTTCTGAACATGCAGAATGGAACATTTAGGAATAATGTATGTTATATTATTTCATAGAAATTGTTTAAATTGTTTCATCACTGTTTTGTTGAACAGTAAGAACAGTTTTACTGTTTCTAACTGCTGTTGCACAGTATACTGATCTGTGGACAATGAATTTACCCCCGAAAAATCACTCCTTCGAGCCGGATTTGAACCAGCGACCTAAGGATGCCTGTTGTAACCACTACAGTCCTCCGCTCTACCAACTGAGCTATCGAAGGGAGTTCAGCATGAAAATATAAAAATATGGAGTAGTCTTTTCACAATGTACATATATGAACTGATAGATGGATTTAACCATTTAAAAACATGACCGTCCAGTTTTACCTTACATGTCATTGGAGTTAGGTAGGGGTTCTTGCTGTGTTTCAAGGTCCAACATTTCTTAAGTATTTTTGATCCATATCAATTTATATAAGAAACACTTAGGGTAGACTGATCTTCAGAATTTTAGGTGGTTTTATACCAAAAAGTATCCCAAATTACCTGACTTTACCCTTCTGAACATGCAGAATGGTACATTTAGGAATAATGTATGTTATATTATTTCATAAATATTGTTTATATTGTTTCATACATCACTTTAATGTTGCAGCTGGTAGAGGTAGAGATCATTTGAGTTACTTAAATACACTGCTAGGTTGTGAATTTCCCTTGGGGATCAATAAAGCCTTTTGTTTCTTATTAATCTGAATCTGCAAAGTAACTTGTAACTTAACTTATCAGATAAATATAGTAGAGTAAAAAGTACAATATTTACCTCTGAATTGTAGTTCAGTAGAATTAGAAAGTAACAGAAAATGTAGCGTACCATTAGCTGATTTATTGCTCTGTCCTGCCACCTGCTGGTCAGTCTGCATTATTTCATTCATCTGGCAACACCAATACCAACCTTATAGAATGACAGGACCAGGAAATACATTTTATTGAATTATTAATTCATTAATCAACCTCTATTCTGCTGAATCACCTGTTCTTGTGCAATATTTAAAATTTATATTTTATTTCAAACATAAAGCATTTTTTCAGTTTTGGATAAGGAAAATAAACCTGTTGAGTCAACAAGAAAAAGAAAACAGATTTTAAAAAGTTAAGTATGCAACTTTGTTTTCACTAGAAAATAATCTGCTGCTTCACTGAGATTAAAACATGTTGAAAATATATCTAAAAGCATGAATATAAAACAGTGAAGCAGTCTGACTCTACTACATGCATGGTTTTTTTCTGATGTTCACACCCAGGACACGAACATGATCTCATAGATAATGATTATAACTCTGCGGTCACACCAGCATTCAGCCTCAGAGACTGATTATATACACTTCTTGATTTTCATCGAGTGCCAGTAAATAAAGAAGAACAATGGGGTTGACTGTGCTGCGGTCGAGCTGCCGTTCCCACAACGGTGCCAACATGCACGCAGCTATTGAATTGAGAAGAGGAAGGAAAGTGCTTCTTTGTTTGGAAAGATAAAGCTGCAGCATGTCTGCTCTGCCAGAAAACATACTGTAGCACCTTCATAGACAAACATGAATCTCTCTCGTTCCCTTCCCTCTCAACACACACACCTAACCACATAATAAACATACATTTACTGACACCATCAATATTATAATACACAGATAATAGCAACGATTGTTCTCTGCTAAAGCAAGCGGTGATGTAAACTTAGCTACGCCATGTCAAAATGTGAGACTATTATTATTCAAATATACAGATATGATGAACAAATACTGAAATTTACTTCATTAATTTCCAGTAACAAAAACTATCCATCACGTTTTTATGTTTATATAGAGCAGAACACAACAGAATAGAGTAGAAAATGGATGAAAATAGAGCAGAACAGAATAGAATAGAACAGAATACAACATATTACGACAGAACGGAATAGAACACAATACAAAATAATAAAACAATAGAAATTAACATATTAGAATAATAAGGTTGTAGAATAGAACACAGCATGATAGAATAGAACAGAATAGAACACAACGTAAAAAAACAGAACATAACTGAATAGAATAAAATGTAATAGAATAGAAGACAACATATTACAACGGAACAGAATAGAACACAATAAAAAGGAATAAAATAGACCACATAAAAGAATAGAAAAGAAACAAACATATTAGAATAATAAAATCATAGAATAGAATAGAACAAAGTAGAACACATGTAAAGGGCATATCATAATAAGACACAACAGAACCAAACACAGGTTATTGGAACTGACACTATAGCGTTACACCAAGAAGATGGATATTATTATTACTGATGAGGATGAGGACGTTTCATCAGCTGAACTGGACGAATTTACACAGTTGCAGATCAATGTAAATACAAAGTAGCTTGTGAGTTCCTGGCGTGTGTGCCATGTTGCCTGGCAACAGACTGGGGGAACTGTTTTTTTTTTCGCGGAGCTACGTAACATACTTAGATAATTTATTTCATCACCTTTTGTTAACATTTCCTTGCTCAGCATTGCTGTTTAAGCTGTTGTTGAACTGTTGTATAAAAGCAATATCACACTCAAGGCCGTGACGATATACAGTACGTCACTCCCTCTTGTGTGATATTGCTCAATTGGATGAAGTAGACCCAATGCTGGCACTTCACTTCATCCTCTGGTTACAATGAATGTTTGAACACAATTTAGTGCCAATAGTTGAGATATTTTTGTGGGGGCTGAGCAACACTGCAAACGCTGGAGCCATGTAATTACTGGCTAAAAATTGGATAAACAATTAACAGAATAAAATAGCATACAAAAAAGAGAATTATAAGAACTCAAAAAGTAGTCCAAGAACCATGGAAAGAAGATGCCTTCATTATGTCCTTGTTTCAAATGAGTGATAAATTACCTTTATAATTGGAAATAACGTATCTACGGAAGCTGAGAACGGCCATGCCTGCAATTTTTAATTCTTTCGTTATCCAGAGAAAATGAGTTTTGATATCTTATGAGATAACGAGAACACAAAGGATAATCTCCTCTCAATACTAGTTTATCAGAGAGGGCTCTGGCATCTTAAATGTTTCACGCTGAAAATGTCAAAACAGAAGTACCTATTTTTGATCAGTGGATCTGACTGTACTTAAATCCAGGTTCAGTTATTAACCCTCCCCGACAGTCATGACAGTGATGTTAAAAAGTTGAAATCAGGTGTGATCAAATGAACTCAAAATGCACTCATTTTAGAGTTCTCCATAATTAGTCTGTGATCTTGACAAAACAAGTCATTTTCTTATCTCATTATCTCAAGGAATCAGCTTTTTTTTCATACACTAACCGGCTTTCACAAGAAGACAAGCGCTGTTATCTAGAGATAATAAAATAATTAACTCTTGAGTTCTCGACTTTCATGCTTTAACACAAAACTGTTGAAATCAACTTTTTTAGGACCCCAAAAACTAAACTAACGGAGCACAAGGGAGCCAACTCTGCATCCCACACAGTGCCAACACCAGCACACAGCTGTCAGGCTTCAGCTGCGGCCCGACAGGTTGTGGTCTTTAATTTATGGAGCTGATCTGACAGAAGTTTCACTCTGAATGGAGAGAGGGAAAGACGGAGTGGGTGAAAAGTTTTGTGGTTCTTTGTTTTTATCAGTGTGCTGCACAGGCAGGAAGCACACACAAACACACATGTGCCACACTCTCACATGCACATTTGCATGCTCTCACACGCACGCACACACAATATGGTAATTTACTGTGACAAGGTGTTTTTCTTTACCGATGGGACAAAGCTGCTTCAGTGAGTGAAAGTAAAGCACAATAATGATCCTATCAGAGGAAAATGGAGTCGGCTGCTTCTGTAATCTCTCAGAGTAACCTCTCTGTAACCTGTGCATCTCCATCTCTTTGTTTCCATCATGTTTCCATCAGCTCAGCACTCAGGCCTGACTGCCTCCACACTTAGCCGGGCCGAAAGGGGAACTTCAGGAGCAAGTCAGTTGATATTTAAAACTGCACGCCTGAGATAAATGAACTTCTCAAAAAGCCCTGTGTTTATTTGAACAGGGGGGTTGGCTTTGTGCGGAAAAATAAAGAGCAGGTCGAGTTCAACAGCGATCACCACATTATTAACCATTAACCTTTACAATCACTTTTATCTGAAGCGGCGTTTATGGCGTTCTGGTCAATTGGAAATTCAAATAGTCACAACTATTATGTTAATTTGGCTGAGGCCCCACAGTGAGCTCAGAGTGATATGGGGATCTGACTGCAGAGGATGCATTTTAGTTTTTAAAGCAACTTTTAAAGACAGTACAATAAACTTCCCTTTATATCCAAGCAAGTGGTGGTAAAAAAAAAGAAGGGTACATGATGCATCTTTAATGATCATGAGTGATAAAATAAAGGGCTGTAAAGAAATCAAATTTAAGAAGAGGAACAAAGTTTGTTTTTTTGTTGTGCAAGATCTGAGGGGGTTCATATTGCTTTGTGAGGGGTGCAAATGCTTTTGAATTTTGCTTTTCACTGAATATTTGACCATTTTTCTGTCAGTTTGTTGCTATTAATGCAATAAAAAGCAGAATAAAACATATAAAAGTTGTTAAATTTAAGTTACTTATAAGGTTTTAATGATTCAAACTTAAAAAATAGATAGAATTATATTAAATGATATGGGAAACGTGATATTATGAGACCATTTTTGGCATTTTAGCCCTTTAAATATTGATTTATTTTACTATAAGTGACAAATGATTAATGTTGTTTGATTTATTGTAAGTTAGTGGTTATCCACTGTCTGTGTTTCCTATAAGAGCCCAGCCACAGCCTCACATCATGACCACTCTTCATGCAAATATCCTTTCGTCGTATTTATTTTATCACCAGAAAACAAAGAACCACAGAGGACAATTTCCCCGCAATTCCATAGGCTCCAAAGGCTCCAATTTCAATTTACAGAAAAGCGTATTACTGAACAGCACCAATTATAAATGTGTATGTTAGATTCATATCTCGGCCAGTATGCAAATCCTGGGGTCAGGCTGAGAATTGGTGGTATTCCTGGTCGATGGGTGCAGTAAAAGAGGGTTTTGTTGTAACGCAGATTGTGATCTCCACAATGTGTGACTGTGTGATGCTCAGATGTCTATCTGATCCGTGCTTCCAAAAAAGAAGAAGTGTGCGGCTGCAGAACATGGTGACGTTAACACATTTAAATCGACCAGCCTCTCTACCTATTCATGTGGCTGAACGGTGAACAGGTATTGGAGGTCTGCGACGTATATATACCTGTCCAGGTACTGTTCACCTGCACTAGTGTAGCAGTGTTCAGCTATCGGGACGGAAATGGCCTCAAGTGAGGGCAACACTCAGACATACAAGATGGTGAGTTGCAGGGATGCTAAATATATTTTCATTTAAAATTAGTCTCATGTAGTTTCATAATTTCATGTTCTTAATTTTTATACTTATTTAAAGGAAAAATTAAAAGTGTGAGATGCATTTTGTTTTAGATTTTTCTAGGTGAAATTAAGGTTTTTTATTTATTCTAGACCTCTTTGGACAGCGACATCAACCAGCACTTCCAGGATGCAATTGATGTGATTCAACAGCATTCAAATAATTCATATTATGATTCAGGTATGGTAAAAAAAATCTCTCGTAAAACTGATTTATTGTAATGCAAAAAAACATTACCGTGAATACATAACTTCTGCTCTTTGTGTTTCATATTTATTTATCTTTTAATGCATGATTTAATGTATAAAAACTATAATTTTCCTCTCTTTTATAATCTCAAGAAAGCAATTTCAATTCATGGTATCAGTTTAATTAATATAATTATGCCTGATCTGAATAAAATAACAACTGATGTGCTTTTTAATTTCAGAGTACACATACTACGAGACTCTGGGTACGCAGCAGCCATCGCTGCAGTGTCAGATCTCCTGCTGCCTCGTCACACACCAGTCTGATGTACCAGCACCGGGATACGACTGGAATGACATGGCAGTAAGTTGTGCAGAAGAAATCTGTATATTTGTGTGTTCAAAAAACAGCGGGGAAAGCTATAAAAAGAAGGGTTTTGATTTTTAATGTTTTTATCTTTCAGCAGCAGTCTTGGCCTCAGGTCATCCCTGATGTCTCTTTGGGTCGTTCTGTGCAAAATGAGTCGTCTCATTTCTACCCGATTTTACCGCCACCGAGGAACAGCAAAGGTAAGCAGGATAACGCAAGACGAAAACATTTCATAAACTGGTCAGTTTTGAGATTTTGATTTTATAACATGCCTTCTGTTAGACTACTGGAAAGATAATCCAAAATACACATTTAGGTGTTTAATTCAGATCAGATTTATTTTCTAGAATTTTATAGGACATATTTGCATATGTAAACACTTTTTTTTGTATGAAATTTCATAGTACATATCTTTAGAGGCCATTTTCTTTCTTATTTATTTCTTTTTCTTTCTTTCTCAAACTCTGAACCAAAAAATCTCCACTTCAGCTGCACTTACATACACCAGAATTTTGTTTTTTAAATTTTATTCCTGTCTACAGTTTATTCTGAAGGTTTTTACTGAGGGGTTTGTTCATATATCATTCACAGCCTGATTTATTTAACATTTTATTCCTAAAAACATGGCAAAAATACATTATGGAATGGCTGCCGACAGTATGTTCTGATTTGAGGAATGATAAAAAAAATAAAAATAAGATTCCCTCTCTAAAAACCTTTTACTCTGAATATGACAAAAAAATTAAACAAACATTTTGAACCTGGCTTCATCATATATTCAGATTTGTATATGTAAATCTGTGCATATTTAATTAGATATTGCCTCATTTGCACATTTAGTCTGAGTCACTGGCTTCGATTAAGTCTCTCCTAAAAACATAATTCAATCTCTAATCATATCCTGACTATATCTGAGCTGTCTGTCTACTTGTTATCTTACTGATTTTATTTCCCATTCATTATAACTGTGTTTTAAAGGTGCTATATCAATGTGTAAAGTGTATTACTATTATTAGTATTGCTGTAAGTAATCAACTGTGGAAGTTTCATGGTAATGTCTGTTAAAAATTGTACCCTATTCACCTGCAGTGTGTCAGTATACTTTACATTAGAAGTCCGCTGTGACTAAAACAGTTCCCTCTCCTCAGGTCGTAAGAAGCTCAGACTTTATGAATACCTCCACGAGGCTCTGAATGACCCCAACATGGGCGACTCAATCCAGTGGACAGACAGCGGCAGCGGCACCTTCCACTTCATCTCCAAGAACAAAGAGAAGCTGGCCGAGTGCTGGGGCCAACGCAAGGGCAACCGCAAGACCATGACCTATCAGAAGATGGCGAGAGCTCTGAGAAACTACAGCCGCACCGGTGAGATCATCAAAGTGCGCCGCAAACTCACCTACCAGTTCAACCCAGACATCCTGCACAGGCTCGGCTCCGGGCAGGTGTCCGTGCACCTGCCCTACCGCCCTGCGCAGGAGGAGGCGCACACCCGGCAGCCAAGCCCAGCTGAGCAGAGCTACTGCGGCTCTGCAGCGACGGACTGGAACAGCTGGTACGAACACTACCAGCTGCACGAAGACTACAATCTGGCCTCCAGCTTCACATCACACAGCACAAACAAACTGTGAGCGGGAGGATGGTTTGATCACAGAGGGGGGAAATCCCCTTATTGAGAGCAGACTTTTTGCTCTCAAACTTCCTGAGTCCACATTCAGTCCCTACATGTCATCACAAGTTGCAGTGGGACTAATAATGTCACAAAACAGTAACATCTTTCAGTTTACAGATGTTTAAATGCTCTTTATTTTAGCATCATGTGAGAGGAGTGATACAGGGAATTAATTTTGTAAATACTCAAAATACGAGTGCGTCTCTTCTTTTAGAAAATTACCTACCATTTGTTTTTTAAAATTGCCTGAATCTAACTAATAAATGAGGATTATGAGGATTTAAATAGACATATTAAGTGAACAATATACCTATATTTATATTGCAGCTAATGCCGGCACATTTTAACTCATATTGTGGACTTAAGAGGTTGATCTCACCAGTCAACACGAGAGTCTAATTTTCAGAGCTTTTCAAAGACTAGGTCCATATGCAGACAGTGAATGTTATTACATGTGAAATTTGACTATCTGGGCCACACAAAGTGACAGTTTTTGCAGAATCATATCCTGCCAGTCAAACGTAACACTGCAAATTAAATGTAAATACTTTAAAACTGAACAAAAAAAAAAATCTCTTAAATAGAAAACCCTTAGATTTATATGATAACACTCTGGCTGTAACTAACAAATCCATCTTTTACACACCTTTAATTAACTAATACAGTTATATTCAGCATAAAGCTAATGCTAGCATCAATGCTAACACATATTGTGGACTTAACAGGTGAACATTTCTAGTCAGCACACCTGCATCTATTTAAGCACTAATTAAGAGTCTAATTAACAGGAGCTTCTCGGAGACTGGGTGCATATTCAGTCGATGAATGTTATTACATGTCATAATTTAATGATTTGGGACACAAAAGTGACCCCCATTCAAATGTATCACTGTAAATTAATTGTAAATACTTTTAAACTACAAAACATGCACAAGAAAATTCTCTAATTTCATTACGCAAAGTGGTTTCTTACCAAACCCTTTGATTTAAATGATAATTCTCTACACAGGTACATTTGATATGCAGCTGTATGCACCAGTATATTGTAGACTTAACAAGACTTTTCCAGTCAGCACTACTAGCTCTAGAAAGGGACATCTGAGGGGCCACCGTAGTTCTCCTACACGCTTGGCACATGGCAGAAGTTGCAGTTGGTTGCAATCTGTAAACCTCACTGTTAGAAGCCACTAAATGCTACAACCATGAGCCATTTAACAGGTAAGATTTCAGTCTTTAGAATTAAATGTTATCATATAAAAAACTATAAAAAAATCTGTATCTTTACGTATTACACTATGAAATAGTATCTAGAAACATAAGTACAATAAATCTGTTTACAATTTGTGTCAGTTTTGAACAATTAAGATGATTTGCAATCAAAGTAAATAATCATGGATGTATATTTTTCTAATTTGAACACACGACTTTGACTATGGTGTGTACAAGACCGTGGAAGATTAGAGTTTATAACAATAATTTATATTTTAAAGTTTAAGTCTATGGCTCCTGTTGTTTCAACAAGCAACCAGTAATAAGCATTAGATGTGGTGACGTGTGTCTTGATAATTTTCTTGATCAAACGTTTTGTATACTTATTATATTTATTGTGTATTAATAAATGTATGTATTAATACATATCTGTTGTTAATATCATAAATCATTTTGTACTGAAGTTTAATTTTTATTTTGAATTGTTTTAACACACCCAATAAATCAATCTGTGTACTCTCGTTTGTGTTTGGTTTTCTGACTTGATAACGACAAACTGCAGCTGTGCTCTCGTCTTTTATCATAAATAAATAAATAAATAAAACACTGGCATTATCACCGTGTTGAAAGATTTGGCACTGTCTCCATTGTAGTGAAATATTACAACAGGAGCATGACAAAAATCTGAAATTAAGACACATCCTGTGAGGAAAAATATGGCAGCAAGTGTGTTTTTCCTGAAAAGAGAGCATTGTGTCGACGCTGCCTCCAGGCCTGGTCTTATCTGCTGCAGCGGGGAGGATGTGGTCAGCGCTGGGAGGCTTTGTTGATGGGTTGACTGGTGGTGGTGTTTGTGGGATGGTGGTCATTGTTCCTGTGAGCCTTGGGTAGAAAACGTCTGGTGTTATGCAGAAAACCCCGCTTCTGCGGGGGGTATAATAAGAGTCGGGGCACTTGAGAGTCTTGAAGTCAGTTTTGTGAAATTCTCCCAAAGTGCAAGGACTGTTCTGCTTTAGATTCAGCCTCATCAGTGATGGTAAAGAGCAGCCTCGTTGCAAGGATTGAAATATCTTCAGCATTATGCAGTTTTAAAGGCTGATTTTGAATTATTTATCTTTATCAGAATTCTTTACAGGACTCTCAGTCTGATTTGGAGGTGATCTTAGAGTTCCTAGAGGAGTACTACAGGCAAAACGCTGGGGACAATGGTAAGAGGAAAGCCTCGGAAATTTAACTGAATACTTAAAGACTAATTTGATCTTTGAGCATTTGTTTTGCTTTTTACAGTGGACAAGGTGAACTGGGCTGCAGGTGAGCCAGTAGATGAAAGAAGTGCACCTGTGGATGAGTCAAGCGAGCAGCGCTGGATGTGCTATGGGCCACCTGTAAGCATTAAAAAAAATTTCCACACAAGACAGTTGTAGTAGGACGTGCCCATATAATCTAAACTTTAAAGGGACAGTGTGTAAGATTTAGGGTGTGGGTTAAGGATTACTACCAGCTGAATCTTCTCCTGGTTAGAATTCCTTCATTGTTCAGGAGGTTTTATCGTGAGATGAATTATCCGCAGAGGTCTCCTCCTCTCCAAAACAAGTCAACCAGGCGATTAAAACCAGTAAAATGCTGAATAAAGCAGTTTCGAGCTAAAAATCAGTGTTTCTCTGAAGCCGTTTGGCTCATCGCAGACAGATCAAGATGTTCAGGAGGGTTTCACAGTGACCAGAATTATCCGCAGA
This sequence comes from Epinephelus moara, assembly GCF_006386435.1. Lineage (NCBI taxonomy): Eukaryota > Metazoa > Chordata > Actinopteri > Perciformes > Serranidae > Epinephelus > Epinephelus moara. Next base: position 24,353,048 of record NC_065528.1, on the reverse strand, counting down.
GGTCTCTTCCTCCCCAAAACAAACAGACCCTCAGACTTAAACGGGATAAAACACTGAATAAAGCAGTTTCACGTTATAAATCAGTGTTTCTTCAACACTGTTCGGCATGTCAGAGACAGGCCGCTAGCACTGCCAATGCTAATGTTTGCTCACCTTTTTCTCTCATAACTTAAGATCTAGGCGCTCGGGAGGTTGTGACTGGGAGCCAAATTATCTGCAGAGGTGTCTTCCTTTCCAAAAGAAATAGACCTGGTAATTTAAACAGGTAATAACACTAAATAAGGCAGTTTACTGTAAAAAAATAAAAATAAATAAATATTCGTCTTTCCAATGCTCTCATCATGGAGGGGCTGTAATTAGAGTGGCCGACGCAAAAATGTGAATAGCCAGTGTTAGGTTTGTCCGTTCCGGGCTACTGTAGAAACATAGTGGTGCTAGAGACAAGGCCCTGCTCCCTATGTAGATATAAACAGCTCAAACACAATGATTCTTATTTTCAGGTGATTACACACTAAGAAACACACAGTTATTATATCATATTCCATTTCTGTCTATATCTCCCCCTAAATCCTACACAGTGGACCTTTAAAGCTGTGTCTCTTCATCATTTCCTCTATCACAGATCATCAAACCTGCACTTCAGCCTCTGCTGGCACACGACACCCCGTCACCTCTCAGCCAGAACACAACAGCAACATTGTGTGAGCATGGGTCACTGCCAAACTTTGTATCAACAAGACAACCAACCAAACACACAGTGGGGAGTGGTGAGTTCTCCTTTTTTTGGTCACTAGATACTGTTATTGCCTCGCTTGCTAGTAGCCTGGGGGAAACAATACCAAGAGAGCAAATAAGAGACCTTCCCTTTACCGTCAAAAACAATGGGGCCGTGCATGGCGTAGCTCAATAGCTGTTTTTACATATCTATCAGATAACCGCAGTGTTTACAGTTTTTACACCCTCCGCTAAATGGCATCCCATCAGTGACAAGATTTTCTGGGAATTGTTGTATTTGAGGAAATGATTAACTGTAGCCAGACTGTTTTAGAGTAACACAGCTGCCTCCTTCTTTTAAACCCCTGTCAGTTCTTCACTGTGCCACTGTCTGTTTGCTCAATGGTTGCAGGTGGAAAGGTGCGACTCTTTCACTTTCTGTTTGAGATGCTGGAGGATCCAAACATGGCCCACTGTGTGTCCTGGGTGCCAGCAGCAGCCGGTGTTTTCCGCTTCTCTTCCACGAACAAGGACCAGGTGGCAGCGCTGTGGGGGCAGAGAAAGGGCAACAAGAGGCCCATGACTTACCAGAAGATGTCCCGCGCCCTGAGGAACTACGCCCGCTCCGGAGAGATCTTCAAGGTGAAGAAGAAGCTCACCTATCAGTTCAGCAGAGAGACACTGATGTTACTGCAGAAGTGTCAACGAGGAGATTTGTAATGTGGACTAGATTCTGTGTAGCTCATATCATCTCATATAAAACTCTAAATGTGTTCTTTTTTTTTTAAAGTCTACGACCTTTCACTTTCTGTTATGAGTTTGGCAAACTGCATTTACATATCAGGTTTTCTTGAAGTAAGTACATGCATTCAGTTTGTGGTGTAAATATAAAAAAAGAAATAAAGAAAAAATATTTTGCCTTATAGTGCTGTTATCATTTTACCATATTTATATTTTTATTTGACTGTTTAATGCAGTGCACAATTCATTTTTTGCACATCTTTTCCTCCATGGGTGGAGGTCACTGATGTACATGGTGACAAAGTAAAAGATAACAATGAGTTGTGGTGAATTATATTTCACTTGTATATAGACTTTTTATCCTATTTTTTGGTATCTACATAAATATATACACCTATTTTTCCACATGCTTGTGTACATATTAGTCCTGTCTATTCTTTACCTTTATTTGTCCAGCTTTGTTGTCCTTATTCTTAGCTGTTATGTTTATCTCTCTGCACAGTATCTACACTGAGAGCAACAGGACTACACTCAGAGCAATGGGGCTGATTCTGGGTCTGTTTAATAAATCTGGATCCCCGACTATGCTTGCTGGGGTCCTCACAAAAAAATTACATTATAATATAAAACAAATATGTACTTAAACAATCCAAGACAAAAGTACAGAAGCCCTGACAGGCAAGTGAGTTTTTTGTTTTTCTAGTAAAAAAAAAAATTACCTGTTTTCACAGATGGAGAAAAATAAAATAAAATAAAATAAAAACATGATGACCACAAAAAAAAAAGCTGGCTTGCCTCTCAGGGCAGGGCATCCTTACAAAAGGGAGCCAAACATAAATGTAAAACAAGCAAATTTTAGATACATAAAATAAAATAAATCAATGACAACAAACTACTAATGACAATAAAAAAAATAAAATAAAACAGACACAATAAAACATGAATACTGAATTGACAAGAAAAACTACTAGACTAGCTCCCATCTAAGCATCATTTTCCAACCTGACATGAAGTTTTACTATAATGCTGACCAACATAACCAGTAACATAAAATCTTAAAAGGCAGTGTTTAGTAATAGTGAACTATATTTTATCAAACTATTAGTTAAATATATTTTGCAGTATCTTGTTGGTTGTTCAACTACATTCACATCTGCGTAGTGATTCAAGTCGTGAATTTAATTTTTTTTGTGTAGTTAGAGAAATACTTCACCCACAAAATAATCACTTGTAAATAAATTGGCCGTGCCTGTTACCTTATATTTGTGGAGTAAACTTTTTTCCCACATGCCACCACAAAAACAGCGGCCATATTGATTTACTGATTCATTTGGAGACCAGATTTAACAACGGCAAAACTACATCAAAACATCTGTTGACAAATTCTCACAAAATTTATACAGTATAATCCAAGTCTCAGTTATCAAGCTTGTAACTTCCTGAACACGTGCATTTTTGTTAAAACCTTATGGACTCTGGCTTTAAAAAGTGCATGGAGAAGTTTTACTTACAGTTTAGTTTTGAATTATTACATTTTAGTGAAAATTCTTGTGTTTGGGAAGTACTGAGCATACAAATGGATGATTAAGACTTGGATTATAGTGCAGATTTTGTGTGTGAGTGTGCAAACAGATGCTTTGATGGTGTTAAATGTGGTCCCCAAGCATAAAATGACAAAGATGATTTTTTATTTTTATTTTACCATTGCCTCTCCACTGTAATTGGATCCCCTTTGACCAAATTAGTCTTGAGTAGTACTGATTATTGCTATTTATTAATAAATGTTGAAATGTTAAATCACTGCAATTTAATTGCAAATAGGCTTACACCACAAAATATAAATGAGATAACTTTCTAAGTCCACGAAGAATAGTTCTTTCTTAGAAATTATCCTTAGATTTAGAGGATAATGTCCATGTTTAAACTAAAAAAAAATATTAAATTCACTTCACTAACAAAACACCATTACATTTGAAATGCAGCTGCATACAGTAGTATATTGTTGTTGCATGTTACTTTAGAGGTTACCTGGCTGACTGAGTAGTCCTGCCTGGTGCAATACCTCCACCTGGACTCTAGTTTCTGGAAAGCAGGTGTCTGACTGATGGACATTGTCTACAAAACTAAAGCTGACAGTCCTACAATTTCACATGAATAGTGGGGGCTTTTATTGCTTTGTATTTATATATGACCTGTGAACGGGTCAATAAACTCATCTGAGTGGCATTTTTTGCTGGCATGTGACTTTTCTGTATTATATTTTACAATAACTTTGCATCAAATGTTCACAAGAGTGTGGGTTTCCTTTCAAGCTGCATATAAAACTTCAGTTTGGGGGTGTCAAACCCTTAATTCCCTGCATTCTGGTGAATTTTCATGCACCAATTTGTGGCTTTTTTGCAGCAATTTATGGTGTATGTAAACGTCTTGAATTCTGTCAAAATAAAAGTCCTCTGCTACTTTCCTGATGTATTGGGGGAGGCAAATGCACATGTTCTAGCTTACCTAACACTGTCAAAAGGTAAGCAAAGGTAACTTACTTACAAATACAAGAATACTATCTTTACCCCAGAGTAAAGAATCATGCAGCAGACTAATGTACATCTGTTGACAAGTGTGCATGTGTTTTCCCTCATGTAATACATTTTGCTGGCTGTTAGGAACCAGAGGGTGTCAGTGTAGTCCACCTCAAAGCCGCTCAGCTTCTCTTTCCTTTCCTGTATGCTGTGCTGTGACCTCATGGCTAAATCGCCCCTGTGATATGAACCCCCGGCCATCCCCGGCAATACCAAATGGTTTTGTGCTGTTTGTAGCGGACCCACATGATACTTCCCTAAGCCCAGTATTTACTGCTGGAGCCCACTGAGGGTTATAAATGGGCTAACTGAGCTATGGGTGTCTGTTACCAAGAAAGGCCACATACTTTGAACTGAATAATGAAAATGGTCATTTAAGGAAAGTTCTCAATTAAACGCTTCCACATCATATGATATGTGTCAGCTCGCAGTATAGATCTAATTTTGTAGCCACAGTGATTCATTTCAGGGATCTTCCTGTATGGAATGATTGTCCCAGCAAATTTCTGACAGTGGATATAAGCTGCATTCCTGTGAAGAGACTGTATCTATAGCCCCTAAAATAGAGCTGTGCCCCGTCTTGACTGTCTGGGGAAGTAATTGTGCATGTTTTAAGTGCACCCCCATGTTGGGATCATTAACATGCTCAAGTGTTTATGATATTGTTAGATCCTCTGCAGGCGCTGGGTACCGCACATGTAACCTAGCCTCAGCACCAGACGCGCAGTTGCTCGTAAATCCAGCAGCTTTCAGCCTTGTTGTTTAATCTTTGCAACCTTTGATCAGAGACCACACTCGATTTATCACTTGTGTTTGACGTGCTAAAGAGATTAATTAGGACCAAAGCAGCTACATCGATGATATAATTCACAATGAAACCTTCTTTTCATGTCCGATACACATGTCAAATGTCAAGGTTTATGACAGCTTTCTAAGTATAGGCCATATAACCACCGCCCAGGCATCTCTCCAGTATTTATTTGCCAGTTTGGAGAGCCTGCTGTTCTTGTGCAGCATTCCCCCCGGATTAAACTGATATCCGCCATCTGGCACCAAGTCGCTGCGTGTCACTTCAAACTTTTCTTTTGTAATACAGCCGCAGACTCTCTGAATATGTTTTCTATCATCTGTTGATGTCGGAGAGTATTACATCAGCCTCAGACCTGTGACAATGACAACACCTCTCCCTTTTTATATCCAACCTATTGCTTCATCTACTTCTGCAGTGCATTAAGGATACTCACCTTCGATGCCCCACTGACAGCCCTCACCCTGATAGGGATGCAAAAATACGGAAGCGATGAAAACAAATCTGGTCTTAAAATCAAGATTTAATGAAAAATGCCTTTCATTACCCTTGTATGTCACATCCCTGGCTGCCATACTGCACACCTATTCAACAATATATGTATATATACCAAAAGATTACAATATCCATATATATCAAAATCCAACCATGTTTTCTTTCTGCAAAAATATGATGTGTGCTAACATAAGCTAGCACCATCCAATTTCAACCAAATCTCCAACTTTAGCAGCACAGATTTAGCTAGCTAGCTCGCAACAACATGCCACATTGGTGTGTCTTTGTTTCCCAAAAAATAACGTGGTTACAGGCCCACTGGCTAAAATGTATTCACTCTCAGTAAATAAATTCAGATTACGTGCAAGGCATTTTACAATGGACTGTTTTAACAGCTACATGGCGCACACAATGAGCCTCGTCCCTCTCTCCTTGACGGATACTTCTATCCTACTGCCATTACACCATCAGGGCCTCACAATAATGACACACCCACTTTTTAACAATAAAATCAGATTTCTTGTCATGTTATATCCAGCCTGCCTATCTTATTTCACGTCATGATACTGAGACTAGATACTTCCGAAATGCTGTTTCTCCTGGACTTTAAATTACACTGACACTTTGGGCAATAGACCCAGTTCCTTTCTTGGTAAGGGTTACATGAGAAGTTTGATACCACTATTGTCATACCGAAGGGTAAAAATACATACATTGTGGTTTCACAGGGTGTCGTGCAGGAATATTTCTTTTCCGGCACATACGGATTTGAGTGGATTGAACAAATGAGATATAACATGTTAATCTGTGAGCTTTAGAGGTGGTGGTGAGTAGATTTTGTTACTTTAAGACAGAGCCAGGCTCGCAGTTGGCCTTTCTTTTACAGTCTTTGTGCTAAGCTGAGCTAATCAGCTGCTGGATGCAGCTTCATATTTAATGTACAGACATGAAAGTGGTGTTGGGCTTGTCACCTAACTCTCAGGAAAGCAAATAAGCACGTTTCCAAAAAATGTCAATCTATTCCTATAAGTCAAACAAGACGATGTCAGTTTCAGTTAATTTTGTTTTTGACAGCCTGACACCCATTAACTGGTAGCTAATATAAGAGGCCTGTCCTTTAACTTCAATGCTCTATTGACTCAGTGAGCTTTAGCACCACATATCAAAGTGCTCTTCATTTAGATTTGGTGAAATGTTAATGTTTTGTGATGTAAATGTCGTGCCTTCTATTTTATTTTCTGTTGGCTGACAGGCAGCCGGCTAGGCACGTTAACATGCAGAAACATACTACTCACTGCCCACCTTCTAGTCTCCACAAGTTAGCTAATGTGAGCCTTGGCCACGCTGCATTGTGCACCACCTGGTCAGGTGGGACCTAGCTAGTGGCACCACTCATTTGGCTATTACCACTGGTAATGCCGACCTGCCACCAGGACGGCTGCAGAAACATGATAGCCCCCTACCATCTACCTCTAGGTAGCCCTGGTGAGTAAGCGGCTTCATTATGAGCTATGAAACCCCTTTAAACACTGTTATATGCAGAACTTTTGACATTTGAAAATGAAGTTATTTTGCTCCAGCTACAAAACAAATATATTTCTTATCTTTGACTTTAATCCACTCAGCCAATACATCGCAAAATGCATAATATTGATGTTACTTCTGTGTACAAGGCAGCATTAAAAAACAAACTTTTACTTTTTCTCATCTAAAAAGTTGGCACAGCAGCCAGTGGGTAGGGGACAGCAATGAAGCGTCCACCACAGAGAGGAGGAGCATGCCAACTCTCTATATAAGGCCTTTAAAGCCTGTCCCTCCTGAATCTGTCACTGGTCCTCCTCTCCTCCCCCACTGAGATTTCCAAACCGTATCCCTGCGCCCTCCTCATCTCCCATCACTCTGGTCCGAGGGGTCCCAGAGGTTTTTACTTCCACCCTTTCTTCTATCATCATCTCTCTCCCTCCTGGACAAGAGGGCTACCACGCCGTACCTGGCCTCCTGTGCAGTCACATTACTCTGAAGGCACCTACCTGTCCTACCTGCAGTTTTTAACTCGCTTTATTTCTGGGGAAGCGGCTCAAGATGCCAGAGCCCACAAAGAAAGGTAGGAGTTTTGGTAGTGAGGATGGGATCAGCATGTTGCCACTAACAGTAACGTCAAAGCATGTGACAACTAAAATTCAAAATATTGCAGGTTTGAATTGGTGTGATAGCAAAAAAAGTACATTTATGTTGATTTTTATGATTGGTTTGTGTGAGGGGAGCAGAGTCCATCACTTTATGGCTTGCCTGCCAGCCTGTTAATAGGAATCCTCAAAGTGACTTTGACAGCAGTATTGTATTACTGATGCATGCGTGTTTCTACCATCCGGGGGGCAAGAGAAGATTTGAGGTTTATGAGCAGATACTATTGTTTCCCGGGGGGGTTGGCATCCTGGATTGTTCTGTGTGATCCAGCTGGAGAAAGACACGATGATGAAGCGCGGCAGAGGAATGTTGACGAGTGCCGAGCCGGACACAAGCAAAGACCTGTGAAGAATGATGCAATTTTGAGCAAGTGCCGGGCTGTATGAGGATAAATAATAACCTGATTGTGATTGTGTTTCTGATGATTGATGGGAGCCATACCCCTCGGATCTGCCCCCTGCCCATAATTCAACTCCTTATTCAACCACACACAGCATCTTAACCCATCCCCTGTCCCACCCTAACACTGAATCACTCCCCAGCACCATAGCGTCCATCAACATTCCCTTTTAATCCGTTCTTGTCTGTCATTACGCTATGGTATTACTCCCACCCTCCACATTAGCGCAGTTCTTTTTGGGGTCTGCTGTCGACCCAGACATGCCCATGTAGAGGAAATGGAACATTTTGTTTCAGTCTTGGAGGCCTTCCTGATGAGAGCCGATACAAGTTTTTAATAAACATGTTATCCTCTGGGGGAGCATTGATCCGTCCCTGGTTGTTCTTGATACCTAGGGCATGATTTGCACATAGAAGCTAATACAGTTTTCTGCATTTAAGAAATGTATTTCCTGTCTGTTTATTCCTGAAAGAGGGATCCTTTCTCTTGTTGCTCTTTTGTTTCTTCATTTGCTTTTCCCCATGTGAAAGTTCTCTGGGGAGGGGGACGTTTTTCCCTTATCTGAACCAATGGTCTAAGTATAAAGTTAGCCCCAAATAGCTCAGTCTATGCAGATGAATTAACTGGTTACCTTTTGAACAGCGGACTTTGCATTTTCAAAATCTGGTTCATGGGAGCTCTTTGGCATTGATTGTTACATATGGGGAGACGGTTAACAGCCAGCTGCAAGCTTCAAAATCCCATTCCTCAAATCCAGATCTTGTCTTAATCTGTTGTTGGGTGATCTGTGGTCACAAAAGAGTAGGAGTTTGCAACAGCCAGAAGAAACTAAGCCCCTGAAGTGATGTCATGCTCAGGTTGGCCTTCATTTTTATGCACCTTGGTACTGTTGATTGTGTACATTGCAGTTGCCCCCACAGTGTTCATCCATGGCCATAAACAACTCTGATCCCCTCAGAGACAAAGCCATGGGCAAATAGAGGCAGCAGATTCCAATCTGCTACAAACACTACCCATAAATAGCTGCGTAGTCCAGAGCACCAGATAAATGAGAGTAGAAAAGTATTGTCTTTAAATGAGCCTGAACAGCTGAAGAGGAGGAGGCCAGCGCTGTTGTTTTAGACACCACACTCTCAAGCCTTTAAAAAGTCCAAACCAGAGATGACGAACTGGCTGAGTCGCCCGCAGATCTCTTGGGACTTGGATTCTTGTCCCGGGAATAGTTCAGAATGAGTGCACTTTTAATCCCCATCCCTTGTTCCCTTCCATCGTCCTCCACAGCCGCCAAAACCCCCTCCTGTGCCACACACCAAAACAGACATCTCCCTGCCAACTTCAGTTCAGGTTGTATCACTCAGAGGTCAGACACCTCGCTATTAAAACCTCTGACCCTGTGCCCAGAGGCCTTACAGTACTGTCCTCGCCGTCGTTAAGTTTTGGGTTTCAGTTGTGAACAAGCCCTTGTCTTCACCTCATGATATTTACTGTCCCTAAGGTCCAGCACTCTCCCTGGGCTCTGTCCTCTTTAGCTGTCGCTTTGTGTTACAGAACACCACCTCATAAATTAAACCCACGCTCAGCTACAGGAGAGAAGCCTGTCAGCAGCTAATTGCCACCCTGCTCTCAACTCTCATCAGATTTAACATAGAAGTTCCTTGTCAAAGTCCTTAGAACTAGAATAAGGAATCACAACAAGGGCAAATAGTATCATTATTGTAGGCGTATTAAAGCAATAAAGGTCTATATTAGGAAAAATTAAGCTGTCGGCAGTTTGGCTCTCATCGGAGCCTGTATGAGCCCTTCTGTCTGCACGCCAGCAGGGGCAACAGCTGAAAATACCTGCAGGGCTGTCAGCTGCACTGGGAGTCCTCAGAGGTAAAACAAAACCTTTCTCCACTCTCATTATCTCAATGGAGATGAGACAGAGAGTGAGCGAAGCTCATTCTCGGGTGTATGATGTGACCCTGCAGGATTGTGGCCCGGTGGCCAGCGATACATTGTTTTGCAGTGAGGTGGGAGTGGGGCTAATTTTGACAAGGAATGCTTTGAGGGAATCATTACAAGTGGAGGGATATCAGAAGTTAAGAAGTGATGGGAGGAAAATGGCTGTTAAATATGGTGCATAGTCAATGGACATACATGGAATCATGTTGCAGTATTCATAGACTGGATGCAAACAGCTTGCAAAGAGACTCCTTTTAAAGGGAACCAAGGTTTCTCTTCAGATAAAGATGCTGAAGGAAGAGCATCAAGTCTCAGACTGTTGGTTGTGTTTTGCAAATGGATTTCAAAGAAACATCAGGCTGGGGTTGTCAACACATTCAGCTATTCTGGGAGAAAGTGAGACACTTAAGAATACTGGGTATTGAAATTTTCATTTCCTACTGTATTTTGAAGATATGCTTAAGATCTTTGTGGCATAATTACCAATTGCTGGCTCTAGAGAAGCTCCCTGGACCTATTCACTGACAAGATGAACTATCTATTGCCTGAGAGCGAGACACATTTGCAAGCTCATGTCTTCTTTGCTCTGACAGATGCATCTGATCTCTGGTCTGCTTTAAACAGATTTGCAGTGGCCAGAGACGTGCTAGACCATTCATAATAGGGAGCGACAGATATGGTTTTCTTTAGGGCTGATCCCGATACCAATTATTGGCAAACAAGGAGACTAATAACCAGTATTTTGAACCAATATACATTTGCAGTAGAAATAGAGAGAGAATACAGGTGTTCCAGCAAAGACAGTATGAGGAACATGTTTTTTGATCATTAAAGCATGTAAACATGTTCTAGTAGAGACCAAAATACAAGTATGAACCTACAAATGAGCATAATAGGTCTAGTTTAAACTTACTTAATGTTGTCCTTAAAGGGATAGTTCGACATTTTGGCAAATTCGCCTATTGTAATCCCTATAGTCATATGGGTAGGTACATTACCTTTAATTATGAGTGCCTCTTGTTCAGAGATCGGTGGGGCAGAGCTGCCTGCTGCTCAGCGCACAAAATGGAGGTGAACAGTACGACCCCCTCTCTCCCTCAAAACTAATCAAATACACCATCAAATGACTCCAAAACGCTCTTGTGGACAACTTATAGCTTACACATTCACCACGCAATGAGACAGAGTTCTTTTGAAGCCAAATGCACAGCGTATGTTTAGCGCAGACAAATTTGCAAGCTCATGTCTTGTTTGCTCTGACAGATGCATCTGATCTCTGGTCTGCTTTAAACAGATTTGCAGTGGCCAGAGACGTGCTAGGCCATTCATAATAGGGAGCGACAGATATGGTTTTCTTTAGGGCCGATCCCGATACCAATTATTGGCAAACAAGGAGACTAATAACCAATATTTTGAACCGATATACATTTGCAGTAAAAAATAATATCATAGTGTCAAACTTTAATATAACACAAACTTCACAACTCCAACAGAAAACTTTGTTCAAATGCCTTTAAGCATCCTATGTATGATTACATTAAATGGTGCAAAAATAACTTTTCAACATTATCTTTACAAAAAGATAATGTTCTTGCATGTATTGTAGCCTGCCTTCCCTGATGTTGGTATGTCGCTCTATAATACATCTCCAAAACGCAAGTTGGTGGTGGTGTTTCAGTAAAGTCTGACTGATTCAACTAACACATCTAAATCCCCCATGAAACATGGTTCAATAGTGACAGTAATAAAAACAAGCACAAGATTTGGTTCCATTATAATTCATATAGTCTCTATATACAGACTCTACATTCAGTGAATGTAGAGTCTGTAGGCAAACCCCGGAGATCTTGCCTCCGGAAGAACAGCGGAAGAGCCCTGGTTTCCGGTTGTAGACTGTTTGTAGTCCGCGTGATATTGACCAATCACGTTTGAGCCGGCTGCAGTTGTTGCCAGGTTAAACGGTCCGTGCGTTGAACTAACGAGGCGGAACATAATTGGCCTCACTGCAAACTCTGAATCCATCGCAATGGTTCAGCATATTTACTTATATATAAACGGAAGATGGAAACGGAGATTCGCCTCCTTCGCCCAAATCAAACCGGAATGCCAAAAAATCGGGGGTCTGCCCCCAGAGGCTGTATTGCCGTCTGCTGGAAGTCAGACGCCGGATACAGCCGATGGGTTCTGAGAATGTAATTCATATGGCTCAAAGACAAAACAATTATCTATTGCTAGACATGCTTTCCCAACAAACACAACATGCTAAAGTTATTAGCATAGGCCTATGACATTTTACACTGCATAAATTAGCCTAGCGGAGAGTGGAATTTTCCTAAAAGTGACAAACATGACGCTGACTCATATTAATGGATCCGTTTCAGGTTGAATGCCCATCAGCAATTCTACATTACATTCGTCTGTTGTATGAAATGTCTGTACTGTCAGTGATCAATTTTGTTTATAATTCATAAACTATGATGAATTCATCATATTTATTACCTACACCCAGACACTGTCTCACTCCCTTTTCCTCTCCTTGCAGTTCTCATACTTTTACAACTTAAGTTTCATCCAGTAACTACTATTAGACTAACAGCAGAACGTTACTAGCAGAAACACCAGGTATTTTTACAACTTCATCATATTAGATTTTAATGTTTATTACAACTTCAGTAATATGGCACAGCATCCTTCAGTGCTGTGTCAGGCTATCACTTTTGATGTTTAACCAATTAGATAGAGCCATTGGTGAGAAAATGACGAAGGCAGCAGAGCAGAGACAGTAGACAGAGGCAGGCAGTGGAATCAGAGCCAAAGTATCGCATTTTTCAATTAATTTATTTTATCGACTATCATAAAAATGCTAACTTTGGTGCCCGATAATCCATCAATCCTTAATTTACAATTGCTTATCAATGTGGGATATATTTGGGACAAAGACTGTAAAAAGGAGTACTGTTGGGGCTTTCGAAAACAACCAAGCTGGTTCTGTTGAAGCCACTATCATGTCAGTATTGAACCTATTAGACTGTATATTTTTGCTAAAAGATCAACCAATCAACTGCACTTAGGCCCATTTGGTCCAGGACACTACTCCAAGTGTTTACATTATGTAGCTTACACTGCTACAAAAAGCTACATGCTAACGTCAGGGGAATCATGTAATCGTGGTTGTTGATGTTAATTTCTCCCCCATTTCAGATCATATTCCTGCTTGAACATGTCCAGTTGTGTTAAGTAGCTTCTATTGGTGATTTTTCACTGTGAAAAGTGCTACTACTCTCCGTTACAGTCATTCCCCAGCTGCAATAATGGCGCAGGAAGACCCTTAAACTCTGACTTACCAGAGCAGAGTGAGTTATTTTAGGAGAGGGGCTTAGAGAGTGAATACAGGTGTTCCAGCAAAGACAGTATGGGGAACATAAAGTGTTTTTGGATCATTAAAGCATGTAAACATGTTCTAGTAGAGACCAAAATACTAGTATGAACCTAAGAAAAAAAGCATAACAGGTCAAGTTTAAATTTATTTAATGTTGTCTTAACAAACAACAATCTTCACTCGCAGTGGAAACTAGTAGCAGGTAATTTAAGATAACTATTCACAGTTCTCGCAGTTCCCAAGTGGTATTTAATAGCCACCGTATCCTTGACATACAGTTCGGTTTTTAGGAGGTGCAGGACTGCTATGGGTGCTAACCTTTAACTGTAAATCCCCCTGCCACATAAACTTTTCTCAGCAAGGACAAAAAAAAAACAGGCAGGTCCAGATGTTTCATGACTTATCTGAAACTCCCATGAGTATCAGACAACCTCTCATGGCTCTGTGCTCCACTAACCCACTATTAACAAATGAGGCAAAAAATTTTAACCCCATCATTGCATGCCAAGGGCTGTATGGATGCTTTGATGTGTTGGGGCCTTGCATGAGTCCTGTTACAGGTTTTGAATTTCGTATCCAAACATGTTTCTGTAGCTACCCCACCACCACCACCATTAGCTTCATAAGTCTAGACAAGGCAGAGGGCAAACAAATGGTGTGTCATGGGGGCCTCTATCATAATCAGTTAAGACAACATGGTGTCTACGCATGAGGAGCCAGTCATCCGACACAAAGATGATATGGCTTAGTGGTGAATGGATGTCAATAAAATAAGTCAATGTGTGCAATTGGACAGAAATTTGTGGGTGATGAGGACTGTGAGAGATCTTGTTATCATGTTTGACAGTCATGTGTTTTGTTTCGCTTTCAGATGAGGTGCCAAATGGCCAGCCAGAAGGTGAGTGGACGGCAACAGACATCTAATCTCCCCCTGTCACTTCACAGTCTAGCAGATTATTGCTGCACAATGTATGCACAAGAGCAGATTGATTAAAACAAGAGTAGCTGCACAAGTGAAGGAAGAAGAAAGCAAGGGAACAAGAACCCAAATTTCTGGAAAGAGAATATTCTTGTCCATCAAACGCCAAAACTTGTTTGCACAAAGATTTATAGGCACAGGGCAAAAGTGAGCACATCTAAACATATAAGGTGACGACCGCAGCTTTGAACTTGGCGTGAATGTGCAAACACAGTCACATAGGAGTGTAAATGTGGAGCCAATAGTTGGCAGTATAGACAAGCTGCTGTGCTCCAGAGTGGTCTGTGGTGACGACCGAGCTGTCAGTATCTCTGACATTCCTCTCGACAGCCAGCTGATCCCTCTCTGTTGATTCAGCTGACGCCCCAGCTGCCCCATGTGAGCAAGGTGCTGGCATGCAATTGGCTTTTTGCCGCCACTGGGGTTTGACCTTGGAGCTGCAGCATCTTGAGGCTCCAACACAGTCGAGGGGAAGAGCTCAGCTTTTTAGGGGCGAACTAAAAGTGTTACGAGTTGTCAGATAAATAATTCATTCAAGGTTATTCAAAAATGCCAGTCAGATCTTAGCTGTAGCACAGAACAGCAGTGCACTGGCTCATGATTTCCAGTGTCATTACCAGCGTTGGGCAGGTAACGTCAAAAATGTACTTATTACATATTACTTACTAAAAAAGTAATTAAGTTACCTACCTATTTACTCAACATCAAATTAATGGGATACACTGCTTGTTATATCGCCTTTGTCAAAGCTACTTTTGCAACTCAATAGACACCACACTAACAAACAAAGCCAGGTGAGTCCTGAATTTAGGCTTACCTGTGGCTAATGTTTTCAAGCTAGCTATGAAGACACAATATGTAAAAAACGCTGCCTTCAAATGGAACCAGTGAGCAAGTGGATATGACATGAGAAGTTACGTACACCATACGTTTAGCATTCAAGTGGTTAAGTCGCAAGAGCTCAGCTGCCAAGCAACGGCAGTATGAATGCTACTTTGCGTCTAGAAGTCACTGAGGTACAATCTAGAAAGCTAGGGAGTGGGTAATGTAATGCAAAAAATGCAAAGACATAATGACATAATGCCTTTACATAATGACAGACAGATGAGACCATTGGTAATATCAACATCTCTATACGACTAAAATTACAACACATTACCTAAACAACCACTGAAAAATTAGCTTCCATGGCGTCCGTGAACTTGTGTACTCTGAGCTTTCAGAAAATTTCTGCAGCCAGGGTTACTTGAAGGCAGCATAAGACATCTTTGGAATTGCAGAATGTCGCATATCTCTACTTTTGTTAAAGGCTAATCGTACTTCGGCGCTAAGCTAACATGTTTGGGATCAAATCAGACTGGTAATTTCCCTCTACCAAACTCCTAATGAGACAACAAACAAGCCGACCCTGCATAATGTCAAAGTGTCAAAGTATTATACAATGCATTACTGCCCAACACCGGTCAAAACATGTTAAACAACACGTGGTCATACAAGTGCAGTGATAACTTGCATTTCATGACCCAGTGAAGCCATTTTCATTGCAACTGCTCTTGTTAGCAATACAAGTATGCCTTATCTTAAACAGGTTATTACACAATTACTAAGGCTGATTTGTTCATCAATTCAGATGCAGACAGACTGTCTGCACTGTTGTTTGCAAGTGATAAGATCAGATTTGTTGGGTGGGTTACTGTGGTACTGTGTGATCTCCATATCGTCCCCCATAGTGCTCTGCAAGTAGCATGATGGACTCTGCTCAGCACTTGCGTAGATGTCGATTTGACGTTGTTGTGCATAATGTTGCGAGTGACGCAATGAAATCCAATTTAAGCAGCCAGAGCGTCTGTAGAGACGCATCTGTAGAAACCCCAATGGAATTACATTTACAACCACCACCAAATGTTGTTTGGATCCGATTTGCAAAAAAAAAAAAGCATTTCATGTGGTCCTTGGCTGTCCAGACATTCTAAAATCAGTCTAGATACAATCTTGAATGCCAAAAAACAGATGTGGGCTGGCAGTCTGGACAAGGCCAGAAAGTTTCAACACTGCTTGGCACTTCCAGAGAGTGTTGCAGTAGTAAATCCTACACTGCTTATACTTTAGGAATCTACAGCAAACCACCACTACACCTTGATGAAAGTATAAAGTATGATTTAGCCTTTAGCCTAGGTATTATTTGAATTTACTGTGTCTATTAGTGTGCATTTTAACTGTGAACCTCATTGACATTTCATAATCCTAACCTTAACACATACTGTACTTTTATTAGCAGGAAAACAGACCTACGATAAGTTTTTTTCCTGTGTATGTCTGTGTTGCATCGAATGGGAGAATAGTATGATTCATTGTGATGAAGTGTGAATACAGGCAGGTGGGCGTAGATGTGTGAGTTAGTACACGTCTGTGTGTTTTTATGTCTGTGTGTATTTTGGTGATTATGTTTGAGTGTGTGACTGAGAGAGGCATTGCAGATGCTGAAGCTTTGTGCTTATAAAAAGCAGCTGTTCCATCCACCACTATATTTGTCACATGCTCAGAAAGTGTTGCCCCAGACAGTAACGGCCCTGCCCTGCCCCTTCCTGAGATTTCCCTGGAGGTTTCTCCACCCCCAGGTGGGTAAACCTGACGCCCCCTTCACTCTCCCCAGAATGTTGCGTTCTTTTGCACATCACACTTACATCACGTTTGTTTGGTGTGTGCCTTCACGATTTCTTTTTCTTCACTTAATTCACTCTGAGAGGCCTGAAACTGCACTGTTCTTGTGTAGGTATGATTGCTCGACACACCGTATGTTCACACAGAAAGTTAATTAGGTTAGCTGTAAGATCACCTCCGCACTATCTTTGCACTTACCCACATGCCTGCTCTGCTCTGCCTGCATTTGTCATGACGCTTGGTTCTGACAGTAACGAGTGCTGTAGCTGTCTTCATGTTTGTGTTAGTGTGTGCCATCTTGGGTCATCGCACAGGAGGCATAAAGGAATACGGGATGTTTGGTTTTACTGACTCTGTGGGCCTTAGTCAAAGGCCTGCTGTCTAAATTCAATGATACAAGCTAACAGATAATTTCATACATACCGTCAGTAAATCCCTGCCTCCTTGATTACGATACAGTATAGATATGCAATGACCAGATAGATGCTCCAATGGTGCAACTGATCAAAACATGATACATGATGGCATTACATTTTTGCTTTGATTACAGATATATTTTGGACAAAACTGAATGATTTGGTTGAATCTGAATGATGAATTTGGGTTGTTTCTTTAGCCACACTGGCAGCATGGCTGTATGGAATGCAATGTCAGTCAATCGGTCCACCACTTTGGTCCAGACTGAAATATCTATTGGATGGATTTCCATGAAGTTTTGTGCAAATATGCATGGTACAAAGAGGAATTTCTGTCGATTTCAGTTGTCCTCTGATGTTTCCATCAGCTCAAAACCTTAATTTCTCCAAAAATGAAATCCACTGATATGCCCATCAGGGTCAGAAGCCCATATGCTGTGCATTGGTGCGAATTAGCAGAGGTGTGGACTTGAGCCATATGACTTGGACTCGAGTCAGACTCGAAAATTTGATGACTTTAGACTTGAATTTACAAAATCAAAAAAGACTTACAACTGAACTTGGACTTAAACATTATGAATCATAACTTCACTTGGACTTGAGGCTTTTAAGTTGAAAA
This sequence comes from Epinephelus moara, assembly GCF_006386435.1. NCBI lineage: Eukaryota > Metazoa > Chordata > Actinopteri > Perciformes > Serranidae > Epinephelus > Epinephelus moara. The sequence goes on along the minus strand of NC_065528.1, from coordinate 24,335,129 downwards.
TATTTAATACTTTCCCCCACATCACTTTGGGAAGAGACTTAATACACATTCTCAAATATGAGACAAATTAAATACAATACAGGACAGAAACATACAATATTCATTCTGTTGGGCACTCATTGACGTAGGATTTGTCAATCTTGACTTGGGACTTGACCCAGGACTTGACTGTCTTGATTTGGGAATTGCCCAAGACTTGCCTGTCTTGACTTGGGGCTTGACATAGGATTTGTCAATCTTGACTTGGGGCTTGACCAGGGACTTGCCTGTCTTGACTGCGGACTTGATGTAGGACTTGTCACTCTTGACTTAGGATTGACATGGGACTTGCCAGTCTTGGCTTGGGACTTGACTCGTGACTTGCCTCGCTTGACTTGGCACTTGAGTGCAAAGACTTGAGACTTACTTGTGACTTGCAAAAAAATGACTATGTCCCATCTCTCCTAATTAGCAAATGTTAGCATGCTAGCATGCTAAATAAGGACGGTGATCATGGTAAACAATACACCTGCTGAACATTAGCATGTCAACACAGCTTGTTAGCTGTGTTTAAGCCTCACAGAGCTGCTAGCGTGGTTGTAGACTCTTTAAAATTACCTTCCCTACTCAAATGTCACCAATTAGGACCGTGGCTAACTGGTCATTAGCTATTTATACCCGCACCATTTGCAAGCATTGCCCTGCAGGGCTGCTAGTAGTTGTGCTCCATGCTTGCTGCTCCAGCCTAGCGCTTTATCTGCTGTACAGAGCCGGTAGCAGAGGGGAAAGAGCCAGTAGAGACTGATGGGAAGAAACCAGAGCCCACAGAGCCTGAGCCACCACAGCCTGTGGTGGCTCAGGAGCCAAGCCCCACCGAGAATGGCTCAAACCAACCGCAGCCTATTGAGGTTGTGGTAAACGAGCAAGCAGAGTCCGGTAGCTCTGCTGTAAAGGAAGAGGGCCCTTGCTCTCCCCCACCAGCTGGTAAGTATGCTTCTTAAATTTGAATCAGTCCCATTTCTCTCTCAAAATGCATGTGTACCCCTCTAGCTCGTTCTGTTATAATGCTACTGCAACAACCCCTGAAAGTCTTACTTTGCAGTTGCGCACTTCATGGCTCAGCAGCATGGCAATAATGACATAAAGCCTAGATTTACTCTCAGTTAAAAGTGAGAAGATTACATGTACTTCCCTACTAAGAATGCTATGGATTTCACTCTTACTGGTTGGAGACATGCATTAACTTATCATTTGTTTTTAAAACACTGCTCTAATTCCTACATGGCTTTAACTGCATGCAGCCTTCAAAGAAAAAATACACTTGTACCTCAGGACTTTATGGTGCTGTTTTCAGAAATGAGAAATAAGAACTAATGTAGACTAATGAATAGGGACTAATGGATGAAGTACTGACTAAATCCTAAAATGGCAAACTGAAGGTGATACTATTTGTGTGAAAGGTGAGTCATCAAACCTTCTTCTAAAATCGATACATAAGCAGACAAAAACACATATACTAAACAGTGTTGATACGGCAAATGGCTGGTTTCCTTCTGTCGGTTTTGCTTACATAGTATCTTCAGGTGAGTTGAACTGATTTTGAGAGAGAGGATACAGCTCCTGGGAAAAAGGCGGAGATTCTTTGAAGTTACACAGGATTTTTATGCTTTTGTTGGCTGGGTCATGAGCATTCTTTTGCAAATATGAATTGCACCTGCTGCTTAAAGGTTGATTTTTTTTATTACACAACCATGTGTGTTTATGCGTGCCGCGGTGCTAGAGAGCTTGTGCTTTTGATTCTGCGGCTTCAATGAGCATTCGTGATCCCACACTCTTTTATCTCTAGTCATTAGGGTTAAATCATGGGACGATGTTTTGGTCTCTTTCTTCCTGTCCGAGAGCTGCATGTCAAGCTCCATTCTTGTCCCGCATGTGATCGACGGCCTTGTTGGCCTGCCAGTCTTGTGTCTTGTTGGCCTGCCAGTGATGGAGCTTTCTGATAGGTGGGTCTATTTGTCAATGACACATTTATTGCAGGTGATGATGATGCTCCAGCCACTGCCCCATCCCCAACACCCCAAGCAGGTTGGTACCCTTAACAACCCTTACTACTTTCTAATTCATTCCTCTTCATTTCACCCTTTGGGGATGGTTGCAAAGGAGCACTCACCTTAAGTCAGGCTCAAATCAACTTCCATTGCCTCATGGGTGCGTTTACGAAGACAGTTTAAGTACTTTAAATTTTAATCATGAGTTACTGTTATGTTAGTTAGTCAGTTGTATCGTGGCGATTGAATTTAATGTTTAATTCATCCAACAATTTTGTTTTCTGGTGTGTAATGTGCATTTCAGCCTCAGGTTCGTGGCAAGTGGCAGAAATCTATGCCACAGTTGAAACGCTATATATTTTTTTAATCAGGATTTTTATGTCCACTATTCTGATGTATGTCCGTGCACTGACATACACATAGTAAATGTGTGAATTTTACATGCAAATACTCCTATAAGCACATCATCCTTTATTTACTCATCTGAAATAAAGGTATGAATGTGAAAATGATATTTCACATGTATATATTATATATACAAAATAAATACATGGTTGCTAAATGTGCATATTAATATATATGCACATTATTGTTCAACAAATTGTTTTAAATCTTGTCTATCTACTAAAAAGGAATGCTGCTAAATTTTCGTTTTTTAATAGATTGTTTCTATGTCCCAGAACAGTTTGATATTACTTAACATTAAATCATTGCTTTTGATTATTACTGATAATCATCCAAACTTCAGAATGAAAATTAAACGTTACATTTTACAGTATACCATTAAATTGGGCTCTGATTTGTAGCTATTGTGAGAAAACCAAGCCACCAGAACAGCGTCGGGCCGTTGTGGCCAAACCATGAATGTATTAAGAGAACTGGATAGAGCGATTCCGTTCCTTCCTAGGAGAGTTGCTCGGTGGCGCATGAAGCAAAAATGGTTCACCTGCCACGTATAAAATTACTCGGATGATTCAAGGATGACTGCACCACTTCCGCACTGTGCGGCCCATGGAGCAGGTGTACTAGAGACCTACAGCGACTGAGCGCCACCAAGTGCGGTCAAGGGTAAACTTTCAGTTTAGCACTCTGCTAACTTGAAAAAGGATAAAATGAATTAATCGTGAAGCTCTTCTAGACTTTCCAAATGTAATTGGACCAAATGGATGGAATCCTGATAATGACGTGAGTCATTCTGCGGCAGTTGTAACGCTAAAAAAAAATGTATCCACTGTCTTTTCCGCCAAACAAGTCAATGGGAAGTGTTTTTGGGCCATAGGGCATCATGTTTGGCCTCTACAAAAATTAGCTTCAACGCCCAGTGCACTTCCTGGGTCTGTGGGCCAAATGTAGAATTACAACTTCCAGATTTGTCACGTGATACCATCGGGCCCAAAAAGACCTTTCTCAAAGACTTACATTGTGAAAGACATGTCTGTTTTTTGAGCTAAAACCCAAGAAATGACTCATTTCGCTATCAGAATTTAATCCATTCAGTACAATAACATTTCGGAAGTTACCCACTCGGCCAGCGAAAGTTAGCGACTTAGCTGCGGTAAAGTGCACTTGCTCTATGGGCCCCCGATGTGAAAGATAACTTCATACCATGGAAATTGAGCTTTTTTGGCTTCATGAGCCACTGAGCAACTTTCATACGAATGGATGGGGCCCTGCCTCCAACACTATATCCAGCTCCCTTCATACATCCATGGAGAGAACAAATCATGCCAACTAATAGCTAACGTTACATGTCAAACTTGTCTGGACATTGGCATTCCCTTTTATGTTGATAGACTTGCTTTTCCTAAATACTCTGGCATTTGGCAAATTCAATTACTTGCTGTCTTGATATCAATTTTTTTTCTGTGCGTCCAAAACTAGCTCAGAGACGTACATATTTAAGCCTGGAATTAGAAGCAGAATCTTTTTAGATAAAAGGGGGAAAAAAGTGCCTTCCAAGAACTTCAGAGTTCTCTTTATCTGATGTTTTATCTTGTTAGTTACCAAGCTAACCCCCAGTATCCCCGCTAGTCAGGTTTTGTTTGGATTTGGTTACAAGCAATTTCACCATGACAACATCTGTGATTCTTTGTGCAGCTACTGCACCCAGTTATTGGGCAAAAAATATCTGAAGAATGTGTAAATAAGATGGTTTAGAGTTGAGAAAAGGCACCTAAATGTATAAATTGGTAAGGCAGCAAGTATGTTTATTTACCAAAATGGCAGAGTATTCAAAATTATTTTGCTTTTATTTTAATTTCACTTTAGTGATATGTAATGAGTTGGGACTCTCTTAGAGACAATCCTGGATGTTTCCCATTTAAAAAGCATGATACAGCTGCTGTCTGATGGGAAGGTTAACCAGACATACCAAAAAAAAAAAAAAAAAAAAAAGTCCTTATCCTTGAAGCCTTTTGTCTTGTTAAACCAAAACGTACTTTAAAAAAAACAAAAAAAAAAACTTGAAAACTCTTAAGATAAAGCCTAAATTAATCATTTGTGTGGCTTGTCCAAAAAAAGTTTTCGAGGCCAACTTTTTTGCCTTTTCTTACTAGTGTACCAGGCCAAAATGGGGCCATACCCCGGTGACATCTTTTTTCAAACATAGACTCTATAAAATAATCAACGTAGCCATCATAACGTCACCCGCTGGTTTGATTTTAGGTGCCAGACATGGCCCCATTAGTATGAGAGGGTGAAGCTAACCATAACGCTTTCTGCTAGCTTGGTTAGCATTATGCATTGACAGCTTTACTTCACAGTGACAATGCTAATTGTTGCTAGCAAAAAGAGGCTTCAAAACATTAAAACAAAATGCACTTACATGAAAACTAAACATCAGACCTCAGTGATGACCAATCACTGAACCTTTTTAGGCGAACAAATTGCTACAAATCAATTTTCACGAACTGAGAACTTACTGAAATAGCAACAGTTACAGCCTAGACTCTGAATCCTGGGTTACGCCATAGTTATGTTACCTAACCAGCACTGCTGCTATGGTAGCGACTTGTCAACAGATGGCACTCACTTGACAATAATAGCAGCCACGCCGTGAATTATGCATAAATTAGGCCTTAATAACATTTAAACGGGTGGGTTATATAAAAATTCAACCCCCACAGAGTAAAAATCAATTTAGAGACTAAAACCATTTTTTGTACGAGGCTGTAAACATGTTTATTTCTGCTGTACATTTGGCCATTTTAACATGGGGGTCTATGGGGATTACCTCACTTTTGGAGCCAGCCTCAAGTGGCCTTTCAAGGAACTGCAGTTTTTGGCACTTCTGCATTTGCTTCATTTTGTCTTCCGGCAGCTTTTTAGTCACCAAAACTGGGTGTTTTAAACCAAAACATGATCTTTTCCTAACCATAACCACATTGTTTTTGTGCCTATACCTAACCACATGTTCACCACCACATCGTCGACACGTGGAGTTACAATGAGTCTGCAAAATAATAATGTACAAATTAAGTGGTTTGCAGAAACGTAAAATGCCAACCTTTATTCTGGCGATGTGGCTGAAAAACAATGACAATGTCCAAAATGCCAAATACCATGCATTAAAATTGTAGATCACAAACCACATCACAGTGGTTTTGTCCACTTTTTTTATACAGTCTATGTTTAACTTTATTTCAGTTTTACAAGAAGAAAGGCTTTAAGGGTGAGGGATATGTGGTCGGTTGGGTTAACTTCCAAGCAAAAGACAAGCACACAGCTGCATACCTGAGCTTTTCAATGGAAAACATCCAGCAGCAGCTAGTCAAACCCACACTGATGTAGACACATACCACCTATAGTATTTGAGTTTATCCTCATTAATTTCAATGACAACTGTGCTTTTTTCACAGAGGAAGCCAATTCACTCAAGAAACTCTCAATTGAGCTGCCTAGTAAGATCTCTCAAATCCTGCCACCATTTTAGTACCTCTGAAACCAGTAGTCTACTTTAAATAAAAATCACCCACTGTCTGAACCTAGGAAACATGTTGGAGACATGTTTATTTATAGATATTTCTGTGTGTTTGAAGGTTAGCTTTTCAATAGAAGAAAGTGAAGATGTTCAGAATGTAATTGCTAACATATTAACATCTACCAAATAATACAAATTATTTTTCTTTACGTTAATTACACTTTTGGGGTGGTACATGATTATGTTGTTTTTTGTCTATACACATAAATTGCCATTTATGTGACTACACTTGGAATTCAGATTCAGAATTCCTCGCATCAGTGCTTGCAAATCTATAATTGCTTGTTGGTTTCACTTTTTCTGAGTGTGTGCTTGCTTCAGTGGACTTTACAGTACTATTCCTTACAATATGCTGTAAATTTCTCTCTGTCTTTGTTTAGATGATAGCGTGCCAGCCATGGGGAGAAAAGACTCAGGTAATAAAGTGGTAGTCAAAAAAAGACTGTTATGGAATTTTTTCTATTCTTACTACACTCAAAGAGGAATTTAGATCGGTATCAAGAAAATCCGATTGTTGTTGTTCCCTGTTTTCCGTCATAGATGGTCAAATGAGGCCTTACTAGCATCTTAGCATAATCCAGGCTACTTTCGCGCATCAATATGGTATGCAACATGAAAAAGATTTTTTTCCTCACATCATAGCCCCAATTCCTTGAGCTGACGTGATGGGGCGTCTGGAAAATTAAATCTTTTCCATGTGCATTAGGGTAAAGGATTAAAAATTAGCAGGCAACATCTGATAGACAATTTTGTCAATGGGGAACTGGCATAAACTGTGAAGACAAGGCTCGGACCTCCCATTGCAAAGAAGACTGGAGCATCAGTGAAGAATTTACATAATCTTTTATATTTTGCTGAAAATGTCCCTTAAATGTGGTCTGCTATGCTACTTAGACGCCCTTCTTGTGTTTCATTTTGTCTGTTTCATGCTTTCCATGTTGCAAAGAGCTTAAATTCTGCTGATATGAGGTGTGCGAGGTGTGATGGCTGAAAGTGAGAATATGTGTCTGTCTGTTACTGTCTGTTTGTCTGTATAACTTTCCTCTGGTAAGACTAAAACTTTCAGATCAGAAGTGAAAGGTGGGTGTATGAATTCCACAAATGTATACTGCTACATTTTTCCCTGCACAATGACAGTGGAGAGCAGTGTATCATGTATGTGTTTCTCCTGACTGACCAGTGTGGTCTCTGGGAGAGGGCCAGGGCCCAGAGGAGCTGGAAAAGCCCATTGACACCCCACCACGGTCAACCCTGCTGATAGAGAGCCCCCAGAGTGCCTCTATCTTTGTGGGTGAGTGACAGAACAACAAAAGGGAGTTAAAGATGGTAAAAGATTGGAACATTGCCTAAAATGTGTAACTATTTCTTTAAGAAAACTTCCAAAGGGACAACAGGTTCACCATCTAAATTTCTAGATTGATGTCACAATGAAAAGGCATTTTGAGAGCATAGTGCCACCATAGTTTCAATGTTTAATTTAATCAACTTTCATTGTAATGTATGGTTTATTAATTGGGCGTTTGGACTGTTGACACTTTTTCTCTGTGATCACGTTGTATTTTCTGCATCTAAAGGTGGAGACGCCAACTTTGTTGCCAAGGTGGAGGCCAAAGACCTTCTCCGCAAACCTACTGTCAAGTGGTTTAAAGGAAAGTGGATGGATCTGGCCAGCAAGACAGGAAAGCACTTACAGTTAAAAGAGACCTTTGACCGACTGACCAAGGTACTGTACAGCAAAGCCCCCTCCCATCGAAGCTCCTACATAAGCACAGCCCAGTCACCAGATAGAAATGTTGGCTTTGTGCGTTTCTGCAAACCACAAATACGTTACATCTGTACCTTTCATACATATCATATCAGTGTTTCTAAAGTGATGTAATGTCTGAGCTGACTTTGTCACCTAGGCAAGGTGCATGTCAAGCTGCAGACCACTGCTCAGACCAACAAACAACAAAACTGATTGTGTTTCGGTTGCCGTTTTTCCACCCAGGGGAGTGGCACTAAAAGAGTTTGTTTTCTACCAAGACATTACTGCTTTTTGTGTCAAGGTAGTACCATAATTAGTGGTTGTTTTTTACTGAGACATCGCCATGTTTCCTGCAAGGATAGTACGACAAGAAGCATTTGTTTGTCACAAAGACATTGCTGCATTTTTTTACCAGGATGGTACCATGAAAAGGGGTTGTTTTTTACTGAAACACTGTCGCTTTCCCGCCAGGATAGTGCATCAAAAAGCATTTGTTTTTTGCCAAGATATCACTCTATTTTTTGCCAGTATAGTACCTCAAAAAGTGCTTGTTTCGTCTAGTTTTCTGCCAGGATGGTGTTACAAAAAAGTGCTTGTTTTTAATCATGGCCTCGCTGGCATCGCTGTTCTTTACCGGGACATCCCTGCATTTTCTGATGGGATAATGCAACAAAAAGCGGTTGTGTTTTACCAAGACATCGCTGCAATTTCTGCCGAGATAGTGCAACGACAGGCTTTTGTTTTTCACAGTGACATAGCTGTGTTTCCTGCTAGAATAATGCTAGAAAAAAGTGATTCTTTTTTACCAAGACATCACTTCATTTTGGGGTGGGATTGTGCCCCAAACCTTGATCAAACATGTTCTCTTCCTAACCATAACTATGAGGTTTTTGTTCCTAAACCTAACCACATGTTAACCACAGCGTTATTGAAATATAAAGTTTCTCTACAATGTACAAATGTGACAATTTGCAGAAATGTAGAATGCTAGCATTTTTCCTGCTGCTGGGGTTTGTGAGCACAACTTCACAGAAAGCACTGTTGAACCAATTATTATATATTACTCCCTGGCAGATACATACATTTGAGATGCACATCATCAAGGCCAAAGAGAACTATGCTGGAAACTACAGGTGTGAAGTCACCTACAAGGACAAGTTTGACAGCTGTTCCTTTGACTTGGAAGTTAAAGGTTTGTTAAAGCATCAAAGTGCCTTGTATTAATTCTAATATGTCAACAAAATACAGACTAGAATATGTGTTGTTACTGTCTTACAGAAGCTGAACAGGGCACACAGAATATTGATATTCGATCAGCTTTCAAAAGAAGGTAACGAAAATACTGTCAACAGTAAGCATTATGAATTCAGTATGCAACAGTACAGTATTTTTTCACTTCAACTGAACAAACCAAGGTATTTATTCTAGAAATAGAATTAATACTAATACATGCTCCTGAGTAGTGAAGAAAAGGACATTTCACCTTGTAGTAATATTACTGTACGACATTTAAGTGTGACAAGATGGTTGTAATAATGTCATTAACCTTTCTCAAAGGTAATTACAAATCAACCAGCCGACTCAATGTGTAATTAAAGGCCAACTCTTGCATTTTAAGTCTCCCTCCAAACAATGTGTCTGGAAAGCAATGCAAAGCATCCCAGTGTCACAATGTTGCTGCTCAGTAATGTTGCTCCAACATTGCACAACTACTGTGGCAATATTGGCTGGGACCGCTCTCAAAGTGTCTTATGCAAAACACCTTGTTTCAAGCTTTTATCAGAAAAAGACAAAAAAGGGTTTTTGTGTAAGCACCAATCGGAGCTAATGCAACGATTGACATCAGAGCCTGTGCTTTGTGTTGCTCTTTTAGCATTGTTTTCTAGTGCCTGTATCTGTTTCATCTCTGATTAAATCTTTATTAATCTCTCCTTGTTAACAACAGCAGTGAAGGACAAGAAGATGCAGGGGAGCTTGACTTTAGTGGTCTCCTTAAACATAGGTGAGAATCACATCCCGACCCTGAGTGGTTTTTGCGCTTTTCAGAATTCTTAAGCCCTTCTTTTTTTTTTTTTTTTTTTTTTTTTTGGATGAGCTTCTTTTCTCTTTCTTTCAAATCTTTTGTAAACTGGATTTGTATTAGGCTACTGTATGAGTGGCAAGTACATTTCAACTGATGAAAAATTTTGTTATACCAGAGGTTTTCAAAGTCTGATACTGTGGGCTCCCCCTCAGACAAAATTGAGACAACTGCACCCTTCCCAACATCCCCATCTAATGGCAAAAAAAACATTGATAGTGCAATATGAAAGCATTAATCTTAATTTTTTTTGTCATATTATTAGTCTTTGTCTTACTTCAACTTACTTTACCCAATGACCAGCCAGCCACCCATTAGAAGTAATGAGAAGGGCTCATTCATACTCCCTTAATGAACATAAATGGATCCTCTCATTTCAAACATTTAAACTGTCAACGCCCGCATACTTTCATGAGTCCTTTATGTTGATATAGATACATCCATTAGATGGCACTAGAGGGCAGAGTCAGAAGTTTCAACCAACAACAAACGATGGCGGAGGAGGTTGTAATGATGCACCTTGTGAAGGAGGCAGCATTTTAGACGGCGGTAATCTGTGAAGCCATTAAATGAATCGCAACATGCAAATGGAAAATTCTCTTCACTATATTACCGATTTGTTCGATTCCGGCATTTATAAAATGTCTTTTCCTACAGTCGTGCCTTGCTTGAAATATGCTACACTGCCCCCAGAGTCTCCGGTGGTATTCCCCAGTTTCATCTATGTCCACAAGCTTTCAGATAACATGCACAGATACGGATGACATGAATGTAGAGTATGGACAGAAGGCTCCCTCCATGTCCATATACGTATCTAACAATGAGCATACACGAGCCTTAAGGAGTCAGGGTTATAAGTACCAAAGTTTTTGTTATTTTTAGCCTTTATTTGTTTAGATTTTGGTAAACTGGCACCATTAAAAGAGACAACTATCACTGGATTACTTTGATACGGAAAAAAAATTAAAATCACAATGTTTATCGGGCAATTTCTTGAGTAAAGAGCACTGTTATTCTATGGTTTCTAAGTGTTTTAAAGGTTATGGACACTTATTTGTGACAGTCATTGGAGATAATCATGTCCCCTAAAAATATTTTTGTGTTGTCAGATATGACTGAGTTATGAGTCTGAGAAGCGGTGCAAATGTTGGGAGGGGCGCCTCACAGCTTGAAAACCTCTCGTTTACCAAAGCTACTGTGGTGGCTCAAAATAAACACCATGATGCATATTTCAGATGATACAGTGCAACGTTAAAGTGTGAGTACAACTAGTCCTAGGCAGTGACACTGTTCACCGGCGAAATTATACATTTATTTTGGGCTTGTCTCTTCTTCTCCCCTACATATTCAGAAATCAAAGGTTAGTAGAGAGAAAATCATAGGTTTTAAAACGATTAGACCTTACTGCGGGTGAGTACTGTATAATCCTGTAGAGTCCCCAGCATGACATGTAGCTCTAGGAATTGGACGAGCAAGAGTGTTGGCCTACTGTAGTACGGTAACACTTCATTTGAAGGCAGCATTCCTAACCGCTCTGTCAGCAATCAGTAATGATGGAAATGGGCTTTGCATCATAACTATCAGAGGTGACTGCTCTTCATCGAGTCGTGAAGTCAGACCACCTTTATGAGGCAAAGTGCGCCATTTTGGATTATTAATGATATGCTCGTGGGCCATAAAGAAATGATGCTGTAAAATAGTGTTATCTCTACATTGTCGTTTTATTTCAACTTAGAAATATAAGGCAAATACCACCATGTTTATTTCAGCTTTCTTCATAATTGCCTGAAAATAAACAGATGAGAAATACAAACATAGAATGGAATAATATTTGACGCTATTCACCTCCAATCTTTCAGACATTTGGAAAAATGTCTACGAAAGAAAGGGCTGTCTGAATGTTCTTTATGTTAACTAATGAATACACTCATGTCCAGGGCAACGTGTTTATTAACTTGGGTCTCACAAATCTAATGTCTTCAATATCATTACCTAACAGTGTCGGAGCATCTCTGAAGTGATCACTCAAACCAACAACAAACAAAGGGATGGGCCAGTTCGTAAGAGCAATAAGAAAGATGTTGAAATCATCATTTAAAATCTCTGTTGCAGGTTTCCCCTCATTCCCTGCATGCTGCATATCATGTTATCATGTTATTACACCCGAGTGTTAAGCATTACAATAGGATGAAACCCACAGCATTTTTCTCACAACATGGAAACAAAAACTCTCCTTAGTGGATTTGTGTCCACTCATGTGTGCTAATTTTAATCCTACAACACTGATGAAACTCAAATATCCTCCATAATTCAGCTCCCTTTTAGTGTTTCCTCTTCATCCCTCAGTGCATGCTAGAAACCTTAAAAAGCCATTTTACAAACATTATTGTGGATTCAGTAGCAGTCCTAAATATAAAAACACTGTAATGATAAGAAAATCTGCTAGGTGGCCATTAATGTGGCACATCAGCAAAGTGGAATATCTTTTTTTTTTTTCCTCCCGCAGAAAAACACACCTATGATTTCCTATTGTATTTAACCTAGTCAGGGACCTAAGAACGATGACCAATCCCCAGGAGATAAAAGTTGGAAATGGTAACAGGACTGAAAAGCGAAAGTAACTATATTTTTTATAACAGCAGCACAAACCTTCTTTGAGATAAAAGTCAATATGTGATAGACGTCCTGATGACTTAAAAGATTTTATTTTGCAGTTCATGTAAAATGTTTGTAAATTTTGATCATCAAACTATCTTGCACACCATAAAAGCTCTAACCTCTAGACAAGAGATTGAGATTAAATAAGAGATAAACTAAATTCTGGTACACAAATTTATTTTCAGACTTTTCTCCAATCTTTTTTTTCTTTTTTTGTTTAATACTATACTGTTGTTACCCAAAAAGAGACAATCTGGGAAGACACAACTCTTCTTTGACTGAACTGCTCATAATTTACAGACATGCAATGAGCGGTCATAAGGGGCTTTGAATTAAGGGGTTAAAAGGTTGGTAAGCACTGGTGTAAAAGACAGACTGGTCCTCAGTGTTCCCTGTAGATTTCCTTTAGTTCTTCTTTGTAACAACATCCTAGGGCTGAGCAATATGAGGAAAATAAAATATTATGATATCTTTGACCAAATATCTCTATATCAATATTGTGACAATATTGTAAGGTTGATAACTGGGGCTTTCACAAAATATTTACTCAATATCTTTGATAAATAATCATCAGTAAAAGGCATTGCTGGACCAAAGGAATTCTAAGAACTCCCCTTCTAATTGTGGCCGAACTACAAGAACTAGGAATGATTGTAGTTCAAAGAATGCCATTTTGAGGAACTTTTTTAGCTCCTATTTCAGAGTAGGTACTTTTTCAGCACAAGAGGAACTGTGAGTGACGTAAATGTACAGTGATTGATCCAGACGTTGTAAGTATACATTGATTGGTTGAACATAACCAATGCAGCAACAGCAATCACCATTTTTAAAACCCATTGGCCATGAAAAAAATGCAAGAAAACCTGGACAAATAGACCCACAGTGAAGTCCAGGTTTTACCGAGCATATATATGCTGGTAGAAATACAACGCGACTTTGACAAGTCAAAGCAAAAGTGACGTTGCTATACCAACCACTGGCCGACTCTCAGTGCATCACTTCAGAGTACCTATTGGTGGTGTGACTGCAAACAGAAAAAAAGTCCTTGAAGGTATGAAGCTTTCAAGGGAGGTCCCAAGTGGGCAGACGTGATTAGTCCCAAAACGTTTAATGTGGATATAATGATTACGTGGGTAAAGACAAATAATAGAACAGCTAGAACTTGGAAGTTCGGACCATTACACCCCTTTACTGTAATGCAGCCTTTAAAACCAGGAAAAGACAAAACTGACCATATTACGATATCCAAAATCTAAGACAATATCTAGTTTTATATCACAATATTGATTTAATATCGACATACTGTATAGTCCAGCTCTACAACAACCTCACAGGGTATACCCACTAGCCTGGAAATCCAGACTCAAATCTAGAAAGATTTTGAGTCTGGCCCTCACTGATACACGCTTTCTACCCAAGGGGCGGCACTAACTGAGGCATTTCAAATGCCGCCGCACGCAATTGGATAGCACGATGGCCAATCAGAGAAAAAAACAAGGTGACGTATTCATTGCACTAGGCCCTATTTGTTTGCCGACCAGTGGGGCTAACTGATATATTATGTTTTTGCCGTATCCCGTTGGCAAAACAGCAAAAATGTCCTTCCTGGAAGTGAAGGCTTCTAGGGCAGTCTTCTGTTCCTCTCTCAAGGAAAAAGATAAGTGTATTCGGCTTAGCGTTTCTTCCAAAGCTAAACTGAATGGATGCGGTCCTTTGGCAGCTGCCATCTTGGCTGTTTATTTTTCGACTACTACGGTGCAGCGCTGTCCTCAGACAGACTGATCTGATTGGTCCGATGGCAATTCAGTGGGCTTTGCTCGTCGGGGCCAGATCCCCATGCAGAGCAAATTCAAATTTGCTAGGGGCGGGGCATCTGGATTTCCGGGTTATATACCCATCTCTTTTTCTGGCCCTTTACAGTATTCCCACCTATCAGCCAAAAATGTCATTGAATTATACAGGAGAGTACACCCACTTCCTCCTCAGTAACCTACCCATGTACCTAGTAGCACATCCATCTCATTAACTACCACTGCACCACTGTTTGCACACACCTTACTAATTAAAAGTCTTCTTGATTTTTGCATCTTGAGCATTTCTGATTAAATCCTGGTGGACAAACACATGAATAATAACACATAGGTACGATTAACCTCCCATTACTTCTAAGCAAATTAGATAACACATCTGTGCTAAAGAGCTCACCATGCCCATCCCTTTGTGTGACATGTCCCGAGGAACACTCTGCAGGGAAATAGGATATGCAAACTGAAAATGGCAGAGGAGGAATTGAAAAGAACATTTCCCTAAGCAGTGATTGAAAAGCTTAAGAGTAATCTGACTAATGCCTCAAAGACCCATATTGTAGAAGTTAAAGAGCAGTTCCTCAGGACAAGTTGCAAACACCAGCTTATGACTGCCTACCTTACACCGTTCCCTCGTATCCGGCACCACTAGGGAGCCACAAAAGCAGGATGACACTCCAGAGATCGATGTGTGGGAGATCCTCAAAAACGCCCGGCCAGATGAGTACGAGAAGATCGCCTTTATGTATGGCATCACAGATCTGAGGGGTCTGCTGCGGAGGATGAAGAAGATCCCGAAAGAGGAGAAGAAAAGCGAAGGTAAATCGGTGTTTTGATGTCATCTTAATCTCAATCTTGGTGTCTCTTTTGTGACCTTTGCTTTGTCTTTCCAAAGCTTTCGCAAAGAAACTGGAACCGGCATATCAGGTGGATAAAGGTGGAAAGATCCGCTTGGTGGTCGACCTGGCCGACCCCACAGTTGAGCTCAAGTGGTACAAGAACGGACAGGAAATCAGACCCTCTCCCAAGTATGTCACAATGTTTTCTTCAATTTATCTTCTGTGTCTTCTCCCCTTCAACACGGCACAAATGAAACACAGGTTTTTAAAAATGTGTTTCATTTGTGGCATCACTGTCCTTTAGCAGTCTTCTGATAATGTGTTTTCATATAATGTTCTGTCACCACTCAAAAGCACAATGGTTCACATGTTTTACATCACACAGATATTTTCACTAGTTTACTTAAACTGAAAAACACATCATGTGCTACATAGACCTACATTTTTATGAAGACACCCATAGAAATAATTTAAAATCTAAAAGTAGCTTACTAATACTGTACATCTGATGTAACCTTACATCACCTTCCTCTACAGCCCACTCTACTGTGAACCATTGCTAGTAAATAAATAACGTTTTCTCGGCTCTAATGTGGCTCTGATCAGTTTCCACAAAGTCTCACACACATTATTCGGAACATTATGAATGCATAGGGCCATACGAAAAGGCCCCAGAGCTACATTTGGGTGTAAATGCAGTGTATGATGTCAACTGTTGTAGTTAATTGCCATTAACTACTGTATGTCCTCCTCTATACAGGAAAAAAGGTGGTACCTCCTTCACAGGTCTTTAACCAAGTCTGGCTTTGAAACAAGTTTAATAGACTATGTCACATACTGCAGTGAATGCAAATAAAGATAATGTATTTTAACAAGTAATTACCAATATAACCTTAACAACAACAGAGTTGTTTTTAGCACAGCAGGCATTTACTAATTACATGTGAAGACTCAGATAAAACAACACTAGACAGAGGAAGTCAGACTGAGACTTTTTCTTGACCATGGGAATAGTGACAGCCTTCTGTCTGAGAAAAAAAAATGTTACGTATCTCTCTAAACAGCAGGCAATTTATTAGTTTTTAAGTTATATTGATTAGGTAATATTTAGATCCAAGATTAAACTGACAAAAGGGCAGGACTAAAATAATGGAATAACAAAAGAATGAACATGTTAGATTCTGTCCGTTGTTGATTTACCGCTCTGTCTTTTCTCTTTTTAGAGAATGCCACATGAAATTACTTTTCACTGACTCATTTATTTCTACAGCTGTTGTCTCAGCTAGTCTCTCCCGTGTGTGTGCATCTCACACGCTGACTCATGTCGCAATGCTTATCAGAATGCACAGATTTGATTGGCGGAGTAGCATCACGTGAGATGACTTACAAAGTATGAAATTGTCTGTGAGTTTCATGGGGTGCAAAACCAGTGCCATTAAGGCTCAAAATGCTGCACCAGTTAAAATAGAAATGCTCCTTCAAAATAATAATTACTCTTGGTAATCTATCGGTCAATCTCTGAACGCACTGGCTATCATCTGACGACGATAAAGCTTCTAGGGGCAATGGCCAGTACTTCGGGCTAATGCTGTGTAGCCAGCGGATATTCCGGCCAAGATTTTCCGTTCCATGCGCAGGTAATTTTGGCTAGTCGTATAAACACATATATGTATATGAATGCAGATTCATTTTTCAAAACTAACATAAAGCTAGCTCGTCATAAGACGACAGCTGATGGGCTCCGCTTCTCCATACTTCTTGGACTACAGACAGAAACCAAAACACTTCCAATACCAAAACCTTGTCCCATCACCTATGCTATGCATCGTCCCATTTTTCTGCTACCAAGGGAAATGGCGTCCACTCTTATCCCCTCTCAAATTGCCTACTGCCTTTCAAAAGGATTATATTCCTAAGAAAAGCTAACTAACTAAACTTATATTTTTATATTGACAATAACATAAAAACCTATATTAAGAATATTTTTAAAAATCTACTTAATTAGTCATATTTCCAGCTTTTTTCGCTGCCTCTAAGTGGCCCAAAAATCATCTAATGCAGGTTTAAGCTCAACCATTCAAACATTAGAAAATGAAGCTTTAGTATATGTTCCCAACCTTAAATGTCTAAAAGAAGAATAGTAATAATGATAAAATGTACATGTCGAATAATTAATGGTAAAAGGGTAGGTGTAATAAGCTAAGGCTTTAGTCTACACCTTGCTTTTTTGTTGAACTTTTGTTTATAATGCCAAAAAAGCATCAACTTAATGTTATTTATTGTCTCTCTACCAGTGTATTTGAGTTCTTTAAGTTGGAAAATGACCGAAATAAACTAAACTAAAAACTAAATTATAGTTATCATGCTTTGCTAATAAGGCTTATAATAATAGCTGGTGATATCAAATTGAAAATGATTCGTCAATCAAAGGTGTTTATCTATAGAATCCGAGAATAGATAAAACAGATATTAGGATTACACACCTGTATACCAGATGAACACTATGCCTAACCTAACGTTCATAAGCTGAAACTTGTGTTCAAAGCCATTCAAAGTTAAAGCCATCTGGGAGGTTATTGCTGTTTTCTGGTTTTGGTGTCCTGTTGCATTTTCTCCAGGGCTCCCTGCTTCGAAGACTTCACTATAAAAAAAAAACTCTCTGTCTCTCTTCTGACACTATTTGCCGACTTCATAAACCCCTCCAGGCATGATGTCTCTCTGTCTTTGTCTGTCTGTCTATCTGTGTGTCATATCATGATGCTCCTTCCTGTCTGCCATAATTACTTCCTGTACACTCCCTGTGCTCCGGCCCCATTCTGGCTCCACTGCCGACCGTTAGTCAGAGGAAGTAAGTCCATCCGTCCAGTCGATTCTCCCTTCTCCATGTGTCTTTGTCTAGCCTGACCTTTGGGTTTGTGAAGTGCACTTGATGCATGTTTAGAATAATAATGATGTGCAATTGTTTATTTTGTCTACTCCACTGTACATTTTGATTTAAAGAATGATTTTTGTATTTCTTTTACTTAATATCTTGTAATAAAACCCATTCCTATCTATATATTACTGAATATGGACACAATATCTGTAGGTGATCAGTGATGTGACTACTGAATTTCCTGTTTAGGTATATTTTTGAGCATAAGGGCACACAAAGGATTATGGTCATCAACAACTGCACCATGAATGATGACGCAGCTTATTCTGTAGCTGCGGGGGACGAGAAATGCGCCACAGAGCTGTTCGTCAAAGGTATCCTGATTATGTACTCACTTTAATTTAACTTCTAAAGAACTGCATATGACATACAATATGCTGCAGATTTAGCGTGCCAAACCGTGAGAAACTTTTTCAGTTTCTTTCTCTATTCTTGTCTTACAGAGTTGCCAGTTAAAATCGTTAAAGGTATCGAGCCAGTGAAGACCACAGTGAATGAGAGGATTGAGCTGGAGTGCGAGGTGTCAGAGGAAGGTGCTCAGGTCAAATGGTAAGACTCGATGTGTTGCAAAATTACACATCAAATTCAAAATAGACTGCTTTATGGCAGATTAAAAGAAGAGGCCACTGGTTGGTTAGAGCATAGGAAAGACTAATGGTGAAAAAAAGCAGCTACACCCTCTCTGTCCTAAGCCCCTCCCACCAGACAACCAGTGGGATATGCACAGGCTTTATACAGTAACCCAGTGTTTCCCATACATTGATTAATTTTATCTTATTTCATTGTAAAGTTGCCCTTAGCACATTCGCCCAGCCCCTCCTTGCCCTGCTCTCTGTCCATCAGACATCAATTGAAACAAGAATTAGGCACCCCACGGTCCCTTCGCCTCGTCCCTAGCTGCTGTGGACTGCTTCCCCAAGAAAAGAGTCGGGGGGAAGCTCAGAGACAGACCTCGGGTGGCAGCTGTAAAAGCTTGAATTCAGCCAGTGCAGGCTGTCACAGTGGGCTGCTGAGTCTAACCTGTGTAAGGGCATCAACAGAAAGTTTGCTGATCCAGCAGCAAGCCATGGTCGTTCAGTTCCATGGAGCTTGGTGTTTGCACTGACTGGATTTAAATTGCTACTGTCTGTCTCCAGAGCTGCTGCCTGCCCTCCTCCCGGCGAGGTGGTCTGTAGCAGTGGAGGACATTGTGATTCAAGGCTAACTTTAGCTACAAAAACATGAACTTGAAGCATTGTTTTGATTTAAGGTAAAAGGCAAAATGTAATTGTCACAGTCTTATTTGAAACAATAATTTTCTCTGTTTTGAAATAAATGACCTAACTTTTGGTGCTTTGTAATCATATTAAGTATATGTAAGCAAAACAGAGTATGGCCTGGATGGGCCTTTAACAACAGATTCAAAAATGCTTGTTAAAGACTCCCTGTCTGTCACTATAAGGCTAATGGCCAAGAGCTTATTTGAAATTGCCTATGTTGCTATTAGACCTAAGTGTAGGTATGTGATGGTGCTGGAGTGGGAGTGGATGAGGGGCCCTATTTGTAAAATGTTGTCCCCCTGTCCACCGTTCCTAACGGCTGGCCTGATTAGTACCGAATTAGTTCTTTACAGGAGGCAGTCATAAAATCATTAGGAAATAATGAAGCCATAAGATAAAGCTTCACAAATAATCATGACAGGAGTTAATGTAACAAGGTAACACTTGATGTAACAATGAAACATTCGTGCTTATGTTTAGCTGCTCATTTATCCATGACGTGTTTGTGACTAATTTCAAATTCTTCTTCCTCCCTCAGGATGAAGAACGGTGTTGAGGTTCCAACAGGAGTTCGCTCCAGATACCGAGTTAAGTCTGAAGGAACAAAACACTTCTTGGTGATTGATGACGCCTCCAGGGAGGACACTGGGACTTACTCCATCATGGCTACTGGTGGCACATCTGAGGCACACGTACAGGTTGACTGTACGTAGCATCCTGGCCCTTTTTCACAATGCCTGTTTGGTTGAATGGCTTTAAAAAGAATCAGTATTAATAATTTGCTCTGTTCAGCTCTAACCCCTTTTTACATTTAATTAGTGAAACCACTGAAGATATACCAGGACCTGCAGGATATGACGGTGTTGCTGGGTGAACCCCTCAAGATGCACTGTGAGATTTACCCCGGCAACGTCCCAGGGCGTTGGTACAGGAATGGACAGCTGATCCAGCCCAATGACCGCATCAACATCTTACACAGAAATAAGTATGTAACCTCTGTTAAGCTCTGTTCTATCAAAACCAATTTCACACAAACGCTGACTAACATCATTCTGGTTTTCCAGGAACCATCGCCTTGAAATTGCGGCCAGCTCCCTTCATGATGCAGGAGATTACACTTTTGTACCTGAGGGATATTCACAGAGTCTCTCTGCCAAAATTCATATCATTGGTACGAACCTTATGCTTCATTTATAACTTGCCATCACACTTAAATGCACTTATTAACATAATGTCTTTTATGAAACAACTTAATTTTCTGCAGACCCACCAAGGGTGCATTTGGATAGCTTGAACTTCCCAGACAACACAGTGACAATTGTGGCGGGAAACAAACTTCGCCTGGAGATCCCCATCAGTGGAGAACCAGCACCCAGAGTGGTGTGGATGAAGGGTGAAAGGGTGAGCTTTAACCTTTTTAGTCTTAAACTATTTTAAAGGAAAAGGCTGGCATTGTTTTATTTTTTCTTCTATTTTTCTTTGATAACAAATCCCGGGAAAATACCAGAACCAAAGTACTTTCCAATTTCCTTATCCTGTCTCTGGCAGGGGTGGACTGGCAACATAAAGCAGCTCGGAAATTTGCTGTCAAGCGGTCTCAACTTGACACACAAAGTTTTAACTAACACAACATCCTTTTCAGTCAATTCAGCCAGTAGGCGCCCGGTCTCTGAAACTCAGACCCACTGGTTCCTTTTGAAGACAAAAATCTTTGAAAACTGATCACAAACATGCACTTTCATTTTAAGAAAAGGCTTGGTTATTTCCCACAACAGCTGGGCACTGTAGGTGTTAGCAAATGTTACCTAAACAGGACTGAACAGTACATTTGTTGGGGATTATTTTCAGCGGTGGATTAATACGCATTTGATGCTATTTCAAGGCACAGCACAGCATGTGGGATTGAGTTAAAATAAACTACAGTGGCCTTGTTCACAGTATAAAAGGAATATGTCACTCAGTCTTTTTAGTAGTTTTTGGACAACAGTGGAGCTTTGTGGCACAGAGGAATGAAATATATCAGGCATTAGATACACAGACAAAAATTAATTGTTGGTTTTGGTCTTTTCATGGGATTTGTTGACAGTAAAAACAGAACATAGAATATACCCAGCCATTTGCTTAAAATGTCATCTGGTAGTCCTTAATATATTTTTTTCTGTCTTATTCATCTTAGGTGATTCTTGAGACAGGCCATCGCGTCCACGCTGAAACATACGGCGACCAAACCAGCCTGACGATTGACGTCACAGAGCGGGAGGACACAGGCAACTACAAGATAGTCCTGCAGAATGAGGCTGGTGAAGCTACAGCTAGCGTCAAAATCAAGGTTGTAGGTAAGTGATAGCAAAACACTTGCACTGCAAATTTGTTCCTCGGATATTTTACATGGCCTTGTGTTGTCTGCAGACATCCCCGACCCTCCAGAGGCTCCCTTGGTCCCAACGGTGGGCGGTGATTGGTGCACTATGACATGGGAAGCACCAAAATATGATGGAGGCTCACCATTATTAGGTAAAATTGCATGTTACTTGTTATGACAGCTTAAAGGGGATCTATTATGCTTTTCCGTATTTTGTGTCTTTTACAGTATGGAGCATTACAATGTTAGATGTTCATATTAAACGTGGCCAAAGTTTTAAAAATTTAGGTAAACTCAACATACTGAGAGTAAAAGTTATCCCTAGTAATCCCTGCAAACGCCTCAGGCCTCAGACCGTTCTGAATAATCTGTTTCCGACTGTTATTTCTACTTTAGAAACAAGATGTGTGTTCGCATTATGTAGCCAGCAATGCTACATGTAGCAACATGCTAACGTAAGACAAACAAGTAATCTTGGTTGCTTATGTTAGGAGCTTTTACTGGTGATTTTTCACAGTAGAAAGTGCCGTGATTCTGTTACATTCATTACCCAGCTGCAAGTACACTGCTAACACACATGTAGCTAGATGCTAACATCAGGGAGACATGTTATCCTGGTTTCTGCTTTTAAATTCTCCCTGATTTTGGATCGTATGTTGTGTTTAAATGTGGCTGTGATTACAGTGTTCATGAGAAAACGACCATATGAACGCCCCCATTGTGGTATTCGTGACCTCGTAAGAGTACATTTTCTGAGAGCTCAGAGTTCACAACTTTGTGTATTTGACTTCTCATGTAGTAAACATGAGCTCACGAGTTCCAGATGAATGTAGCAATTTTCCTACTGGAACATGTAAGGTTCTATTTAGTAGTGTTTACTGGTGATTTTTCACGATAGAAAGTAACGCTTTTCTCTGTTGCAGTCATTCCCCAACTGCAATGACCGTGAATACACGTGTTTCAGCACAGACAGTATTCAAAAAATAGTGTTTCTTGACCATTAAAGCATGTAAACATCAGCAACATTCTAAGTGAAAACCCCAAATACAAGCACAAACCTGAAAATGAACATAATAGTTTCCCTTTAAATGTATGTGTTGGTGGTTATATGATAAGCTTTCTGACCGTCCTCTAAAGGCTACTTCATCGAGAGAAAAAAGAAACAGAGCTCCAGATGGATGAGACTGAACTTTGACCTGATCAAAGAAACATCATTCGAACCCAAGAAGATGATTGAAGGAGTGCCATATGAAGTGCGCATCTTCGCAGTCAACGCCATCGGTGTGTCCAAGCCCAGTGAACCATCCAAACCCTTTACTCCCCTCGGTGAGTAGCCCAAATGTCTCCATATATCCACTAAGCAGTCCAAACACTGGCCCTTGAGCTGTTACTGCCAATAATCTGTCCAGGAAAAGAATTACACGAGGCTTGAGTTTATCTAGCAACCGTTTCATGATAATGGGGGAAATTTTAAAGAGTGAGCCAGTGATAGTGCATGTGTCATCTGCCCTTGGTACCCCAGAGACGCAGCTGTTCCTCCCCATACCCCGCCATCCCAAGCATTCTGACTGTGACCTCCACTGGACACGCAGGAGCTTTAGAGGATATTAAATATGTCTTTATAATGGCTGCCAAATCATCTGCGGATTAGAGGTTTAGGAGATCAGGTCTGTCAGAGGGTTCAATAGGAGTTAAATATGATTCACAATACAAGAATAGATAGAAAGAGCAGGGACTAATAAGATCTGCTATACAGATTGATAGCATACCAGCCTGAGAGCGAGGCGCACTTGCTCACGTGTTCTTGTCTTGCCAAAATGGATGTTGTCCGATCTCGCTCATAGCCATTATTGGAAAACAAATGAGGAATGGTGGTTATGACTCTTCTGATCTCTAAAACCTTTATGTCCACTCAGCTGTGACCAGTGAGCCCACCATGCTGGTCGTGGACGATATCACCGACACCACAGTGACAGTAAAGTGGCGTCCTCCTGAGACTATCGGAGCTGCCGGACTGGACGGATACCAAGTGGAGTACTGCATAGAAGGAAGTGAGACAACCATCAAATCTTCTAAAGGCCCCAACACACTGTGTGATTTTGGGGATGTTTAAGACACAAGTTGACAATTATGAGAGTAACGTGCCGAAACTTTGGTTGATAATCCAAACTACTGATCATAAATCACACTGTAGGTGGATTTCCATCAACCTTTTTATTGATGCACATTTTAGATTTGCACATAAAAAACACCCAAGAGGAAACGCCAAAAAGTCAAAAAGATTGAAAAAAATATTGCTGTATTGATATAGGTAACTGTGACTAAGTGTACTGGAAGCAGATTCAGTGAATAAACTAAGACATACAGTCATGACGTACTGTCATTGCATAAGCCACTGCAAGCTCTCGTCATCGTCTCTGGAAGGCTTTGAAATAGCACTGAGCTGTAATATTAGTTGTATAAAACTCTTATCATTATTATTATTATCCAGTGTGCCCTACGTTACTATCCATCATTTTTTTCCCTGTGTTTTAGGTTTGACAGGTGCTCTTTTAATCATGTCATCTTGTTGCGCCCTCCTTTGCAGTGGCACCTAACTGGAGAATTAGCACCATGTCATGCTTATCTCAATTAACCAACCTCCAATATTGACACAGATACAGTAATGATGGAAAAGTACATAAATTGACATATTTTATTGTACATTTTTCGAAAGTTTGGTTAAAATTTGCACTACCATTGGATGGAAACTCAATTTGTGACAGGCATCTGCCAACAGCCTATTTAGTGACATTGCACCCAGACTTATTCTGCGTAATAATTCTAGAGATTTTAAGAAATCTAATGCATGGGTATGCTCAAAAACAACTAGTTTGCACAACATGGTCCAATAATGTCTGAAGGCAAAAGCGTTTATAGCTGTTCCAAACTGCCACGCTGACTACAGGGGGAAAGTCCAGCCATCATAGAGCAGCGTGAAACGCAATAATCGTTACAATTAAGTTAACGACACACTTGTGGACAATATTTCCTGGAAGACATTTGTAGCATTGCACTCATTTGTACATACGAAAAGTGACAGAAGCAGTCGTGTATAGAATGAAAAAAAAAAAAGAAATTGCTGGACGCACCAATCAGGAATCAAGAAATCCGGAAAATGTCTTCAAATATTAAAAGAAAAAGTGCACATGCAGAAAATTTTAAATGAATTAATGAATTAAAATAATTAAAATAATTAAAACAATACAGGAAAAGCTGCAAGTCCTCAAATATGAAAAACTAGAACCATGAAAATTTTTTGGATGAAAAATAATTTCAACAATTATCAAATTAGTTGCCAATTCATTTTCTAATTAATCGACTAATAATTTTAGCTGTACTTTAGCAGCCAATCGTTATTTGTGAAGTAACTAGTAAGCAAAGTTACAAAATAATTGTAGTGGAATAAAAAGCACAATATCTTCTTCTTCAAATTTGTACTTAAGTAAAGTGCTTCAGTAAACCTACTTGGTTGCATTTCAGCACAGGGACTACAACATGAAATGATATGGTATACACTGACCAGTGCAACATTGTGAGCGCTCATGGATAGATAGATATTCACATGAATACCAAATTCCCGTGTATATATCATGCTGCTTACGTATTGTTAAAAATGTACATTTCAGTGCTACAAATCACCAGACATTCATGGCACAATCTGACATGCCTCAAAATTGATATAATACAGTCACAGACAGTTATTTTATCAGACCTATCCCGCACAGTGTTTGTCGGAGCCTGAAGTTGTGTGTGCATGTTTGTCATGTTAGTCAGAGCTTACAAAAATTTCAGCAGAGGCTGCTAACAAACTATTAATTCAGCTGGACTGTTTGTTCGCTGTAGCTGATGATTGGATAATATCCAACACGGAGCTGACAGAGAAGACCAAGCACACCATCACTGGGCTGACTCCAGGAACTAAAATCTTAATTCGAGTCAAAGCCATCAACGCTGCCGGAGCCAGCGCTCCACGGACCATTCAGCACTCCGTCCTGGTCAAAGAGGTTATCGGTGAGCTCTGGAAACTGCAGTGGAGACTTTCACTACATTTTCTCTTTAAAGTGCTTTTTTATGAGACTATTCTCCAAAAATACATTTCAACAAAAACTTTTCTGCTGTAACATGAGTTAAAAGTTTTTTAAAGAAAAGATTCAAACAAACTCAGATATTTCACTAAAAAGATATCTTAAATCATTTGTCATACACGTGCTATGGTGTGTCTTTTCCTAAGAACCACCCAAGATCCGCGTCCCCCGACACTTGAAGCAAACATACACTCGCAGAGTTGGAGAGGCAGTCAACCTCGTCGTGCCATTCATGGTAAAGCAACCTCAAAATCACTAAATAGTCGTTTCATCTCTGAACAGAATAATTATCTGTGTGTGATTTCTGCAGGGTAAACCCAGGCCGAAGGTCAACTGGCTGAAAGAGGGCAAGCCCATCGAGCCTTCCCACGTAAGCATCCGCAACACAGACTGCGACAGCATCATTTTCATCCGTAAAGCAGAACGCAGCCACTCTGGAAAGTATGAGATGACCGTGCAGGTTGAAAACCACATGGACACGGCCATTCTGGACATACAAATTGTAGGTGAGTGAACGAAAGACTGCTCTTAGAGAATGAAGTCGGAAACAGCACTGTATTGTTTCCTCATAAATGCAAAGGTGGTATTAAGTCTTAAACTAAATAAAGATCCATCCATCTATTTTATGCTACTTGTCCAGGTCCAGGTCACACTCAAATAATTAATGATATTATTAGCAACTATTGTTATATACTGCTGGGAAGGACATATAGTCCCTCCTGGTTTCCCATTATAAGTTAATACTTTGGCCAGAACAATTGTGAATTGAATTTAAAATGAACCCTGCAGCTAGCTACTCTTCAACAAAGTTACTATATTATCATTATTTTTACTACTCAAACTTAGTATATTAATAACAATAAGAACAAACAATCTTTTCTCTGATTGTTAGACCTACCTGGGCCTCCTCAGTGTGTGACGATTGAAGATGTTTGGGGAGGAAACGTGGCTCTGGTCTGGACTCCTCCAAAAGATATCGGCAACGCTCCAATTACAGGCTACACTATTCAAAAAGCAGACAAGAAGACAATGGTAGAAGATCAATTTTTCAAAAAATGCTGAAAATGATGTGAACGTTACACTAACACGCTGTGATCTGCTTTACAGGAATGGTACACATGCATCGAGCATTATCATCGCAACTGCATCACCATCACAGAGCTGGTAGTAGGGAACGAGTACTTCTTCAGGATCTTTGCAGAGAACATGTGCGGCCTAAGTGAAACTGCCACCCAAACCAAGAAAAGCGCCCTCATCGTCAAAGAAGGTAGCACTGACTATCATATAAGCAAATGCTTACTAATAATGTCTGATGGGGGAAAATGCTTCCAAAGTTAAATCTTTGGAACAAATCACATTCATTTTATTTGTCATAAATGCCAATAAAGTTGTTTGCTGTCTATTTATTTCACAGCTGTTATCTGAAAGGAACTGTCAGTGATGTTTTCCACCCTGAAGTGAGCCTGGGTTTATTTACAGCCTCACTTTAACTTAAATGAAACAGGGGTTGGGCTATGACTGACAGGCCCTTTGACAGTGGTGTTGTAGCCTCAGCCGATGATAAACACAAAAATATTGTCTTTCCCTCATCACTTAGGGAATTTCCCACATGATACCGCTCAGAGCCAGTATCATGCACAACCCCATTCCTTTACCCTTCCCTCAACAGGCTTGCAGGTGAAAACGCACGAGTTCAACGACCACGACTTCAAGGAGGCGCCAAAGTTCACGCAGCCGCTGATCAACACTTTTGCCATCGCCGGCTACAACACTACTCTCAACTGTAGTGTTCGTGCCAACCCAAGGGTAGGTGGGAGGACCACAGGTAAAATTTTGTATATAGATTGCACTCAGGTAAATACACAGGTTGACCATGTTGTACTATGGCACACTATTGGTAATGATAGATAACGTTGGTGTCTGGTCATAGCTAGGGGGTGTGGTGAGGGTGGAGTCGGTGAGGGGGAAAACAGTCCTTGCCACACTGCCTGTAAATGCTGGAAAAGCACAGTTTTTAAACCTAAATAAGAGACACTATTACATTTACTATAGATATGATAAATTAAACTTACCATAACATCAGTACCCTAAAGACGTTAACACTTTTATGTAACAGACTAGCATGTTTAACTGAATTTCATGCACGTTTAAAGACAGCATAGCAGTGCTAACGTTACTTAACGTCATTAGCCCGTGTTTTGATGATGTGCTATAATGTTATCATGCAGGGATTTGCAAATTCAAGAGCTATACATCCTTGGAAGCTCACAACTTTTGTACCAGTGGCTAAACAATCTAACACTGTTTGGATAAAGCGTTAGATCCTTTTTGTAAAACCAGAAACAGTCCCGGATTTGCTATCACTAAACTCACCAGACAACATTTAAATAAACAGTCATTTTGGCTTCTCAAGAGTCGTCATATTTTCACATCTAATTGGATGAATTAAGGGTTGATTTAAACCAAACTAGAGTTGGTGATTGAACAGTGGAAATGTAAACTATGTTTGTTTCTGTGAGTTTCTTGTTTCTTTTGACTTTGAATTTAGTGTGTTTTACGATGATAAAACTGTCGTTTATTTAAATGAAGTCTGCTGGGTATATCAATAGTGATTTCGGAGCTGTTTATGG
This sequence comes from Epinephelus moara, assembly GCF_006386435.1. NCBI lineage: Eukaryota > Metazoa > Chordata > Actinopteri > Perciformes > Serranidae > Epinephelus > Epinephelus moara. The sequence goes on along the minus strand of NC_065528.1, from coordinate 24,306,681 downwards.
TTAAACAAAAAAGATGTTATTCTTTAGCAAAATGGTCTGTCTCAGTAGGGATCCTTTTGCTGATCCTGACACTTAAAATTACAATCAGAGCCTGTCACTAGCAAATACAAGCACTTTCAGTGGATGTAAATTGACAGCTGGAACGTGCCGTATTTACATTGCAGCCTGGCCCTGCTGGCTGCAGCACTCTTGTCCAATACTGGGCCAAATCAAAAATGTTGTTCCCATTAGTCACTTTGACAAAAAAACCCTGGAAAAATAGGATTCAGGTTGAAAAAATACCCTTTTTTCTGATTTATTTCTTTGACGTACAGAAAGCCACATAGCAACTTTTGCTTTTCTCCTTAGCAAAAAAGGCTAGGATGTTTTATGGGCGCTCCCACAAATGCCAACTGTATCTATAATACCAGGGAGCATCACTAAAGAACAAGAGCACCTAGATGACTGTGCAGTTTTTAAAAAACTTGTTAGCAAAGGAAAACGAAGACAAATTTTAAAATTATGACCCAATATTAAAATTCAGGGATTATATCAGGACACTTTTGCCCAATTGCCTGTCAGATTAACACCGTTATGCTGATGTTTCTGTTGTCTGCCTGCAGCCCAAAGTGATCTGGATGAAGAATAAGATAGTCATCCTCGACGACCCACGCTACCGCATGTTTAGCAACCAGGGAGTATGTACTCTGGAGATCAGGAAGCCCAGTCCCTATGATGGCGGCATGTACTCCTGCAAGGCTATCAACGACCTGGGAGAGGCCCTAGTTGAATGCAAGCTGGAGGTCAAAGGTCAGTGTGGTCCAGGAGGCGAGCTCAGTGTGCCTCCCTGGGTACCTGTCTGTTTCTGAGTCTGGCTTCCCATAGCCTTTTGCCTTTCTAGTTTTAAATCTTAATTTCTACTGCCTCTGGCCAGTGCCCCTGCTGAATGTTAATTCAAAAATCTTTGTTTCTTTATCTAAAACAAATAAGTTATAATAAGTATAAAGACCCCACGATGGCTTTGGGAAACCAACTCTACTGTGTGTTGCAGTCTCCCAAAGGGCTGACCACATAGGCAGTGGACATGTAAGTATCTTTACTGGGTTGCACCAGCTGCTCACAAATTCATTGCTCAGGTTGTATGTTAAGTCTTTCTGAAGTTCTTAGAACTGTTAGCTAATTTCTGATGATTCACTACATTGGGCTGCACCATCAAAACTTAAGGAATGTTTTAGCTAGATACATTAGTAAAGTGTAAACTGGTTGCTGTGAAATATCTGTCCAATCTAATACTTGATTTATGCTTGACAAACCTGTGAGGGTTGTGAGTGTCCCCATGGCCAAAGTGATGTCATACCATCAGTCCCACCACTTTGCACAGGTACCATGCAGCAGGTTTTCACCTTTCCATGCAAATCCGACATTTTCTGATGACGCAGACACTGATAGGCAGAGAAAAAGGAGAACTATGCTGTAGGCATGAATTTTCGATACGTACAGTTTAGGAGAATATTGGTTTGCCACAGAGAGAAATCAACACGGAAAATTAAAGATCAAAAAATGTACTCATCACGATACCGCATCAGGACGCATGAGGACTAAGGTCCCAGACACATGCCACATTTTTTGTGCCCTCCAAGCCATTGTTGTCGCCAAGCTTGCCCAAAAGCGAGAGCAGCGTTTAAACTTTCCCAAGCACCTATTTTTCAGGGTGTGAAAGCTGTGCCCTAATATAAAGACAGTTAAACTTTTGGAACGCACACACATGATGAAGAACAACCAATCACAGCCCATTTTTACCATTTTTTTTATTGGTGAGCTGTTGATCATGTTTTTGCAGGGCTACCCAGAGCTTTACATCTGCCCCACAGACAATATTTTAATATATACTGTCAAAAAACAACACATGGAATATCAGTTACAAACTCAGGATTTCTGCTAAGTAGCCAAGGCAATGATATGGTGCTAGTTATAGTCGTAAGCAACATCAGGCACAACCTGCCTCCGCAGTCCACGCCCTTAAAAATTTGACACAAAAGTTGGCACAAGAATGGCACCCACCACCCAACCTTGTATTGTGTATATGGTAAAAGATGCAGCATGTGTATGAGCACTAAAGTAATCAACTATGAAAACAGGAAGTCACTGTAGCATCACAAGCTGTAATAACAAATGCAGAAAATAACAGCTTTAGGAGGCTAAACAATATATTAAACTTACCTGCCAATGATTAGGTTTGACTTTACTTTATTAATAATTTTCTTGATCAATATATGTATACATAAGGAAATATGTGTACCAGAATTATAAGCACTCATCTTGCTTGAGTGTGAGCGGGAGATGATGCAAACCTAGCTAACATTTTTTGGTCATTTAGGCTAAATATTACTAGCATAATGTTTTGTAATTTGAGGCATAGTTTTTGTGAAATCAAATGTAATATAAAGGCATTTAAGATGTCGACAATATTGTCTCTTTTGCTCTTAACAGATACAATTAGCAAGCTAAAGCTAACTTTGTCGGTTAGCACAATTAACGTTAGCTAACTGACAGCTAGCCCATATATCTGGCAATTAATAGGTGTAAATACTAAGTAACAATCAAAGAGAGTATATTTAGACAGACAACACGTCCTCACTTACTGCCACTGTGAATAAAAAATAAAGCCAAACTGTCCCAGATACAGCTGCCGCCATCTTGTTGGCATTAAGAGCCAGTCTGCTCAGTTACTATCTCTGCAGTACCAGGTTCCCGCCCATTCACCCGTCCAACCAATCACGAGCAGCGCCGTGGCTCAAGTACACACTGATTGGCACATGTAGCTGTCAATCATGACACCATTACACACCCTTTGTTTACATTAGATGGTATTAAGCTAGCAGATAGCTAGAATATAGCCTACTTTTTATTTGTATGCTTGTACCTGTTTTATCTTTTTTTTCGGAGGGTTTATTTTGACGTAATTGTCTTAAAATATATTATTTATACTCTTCACATATACTTTTGTCATTCCTTTTTTTAATATGTGCTTATGCATATAATTTTTCAGTGTGATAATCCAGATGATAGCACTCTTGAATATCTAATTAATTTTGTTCCTCTAAATGCTACATTTTTTATTTACAATCAGAAATTCTCTAAGTCACTTCCTGAATTTTTATTCTTATTTTAACTATTTATTTATTTTATCTTTTCTCCTAGAATTCAAGGCTAACCCTTCTCAAATCGACAAAAAACACAAACAAACAAAAATGTGTCAAGCTTTTAAAAAATATGCATTTTTTTTCCCAAAAATCCTTTGACTGAATAGACTTGTTCTTTATATGCTTGTATCCATTTATCTTTTTTCCTATTTATTTTTGTATGTAATTGTCTTAAAATACTGTTATTTCTACTCTTCACATGTACTTATGTCATTCCTTTTTTTTATATAAGTGCTGTTATTATTTACCTGATGTTTCATACATGTTCCTTTAAAACAAAAACAAAAATCAGAAAAACAATCCCTTGATCAGCGTGATAAGAACTACTTAAAATGACAGAAACCATATTTGGGTCCCATCTGCTAACATGAGGGGCCTGGTTTATGACCTATACTGCAGCCAGCCACCAGGGGTTGATTGAAATGTTTTGGCTTCACCTTGGGGAGCTGTCATGATGTCCATGTGTAGTTGATTTTAACAGCTAATGTTTACATAAAAACTAGTTTGCATGGTGCAACCCGTTTGAATTTAGCGACATGTCAATCCTCATTTCCTAAAGACTTATCCTGAAGCTTGAACTTATGAACAGCTGGTGCAACCTGCTCCTGAACACCATTTTACAGATACAAATAATGACATAATAATAATACATTCATTTGTGTGCAGTGCACATAATATCTGGTGACACTTTCCCATCACCACCACATGTACGGGTTTATCCCCAGTCCAATTCATCCAGTCATCATGTTCATCATCACAACACACCACCTCCACACACAGTCTGTCACCAGTCACACCTCAGTAGGAGCTGTGATGTTTCTGTGTTGTCTTGAGACTATTCTCCACAGATTCCAGTGTCGTCTTTATGCCACAGTTAACTCCTCATATAAAAGTGTTCAGTAATAACTCAACAGTATTCCCTGGTGCACACATATAACTCCATGTAAACATTTTGTTAACCCCTCTTCTCTTCTCTCTCCCCCAGTCCAAACTCAAGAATTGTGAATGTATGTTCTCATATAAGGTAAGCTTTCATATGGTTTTGGCATATGAAGCTTATGTCATTCATTATGCATCTTTCAGCCAGCTTGTAACCTCGCTTTTCTCGGTCGGTGGGTTTGTAGCTGCTTTTCTTTCCCATGAAAGCAGGACCCAGAGAAATCGGGCATTAGTGAAACAAGGTTTGCATGACAACGTTTGCCAAATTTTTCCCCAGTTCTGCTTTGCTGGCTGAATTTAACAGCCCTGTTCTGAATATTTTAATCAATTGCCATAGTCGCTGGTGTGAAATGGAGTGAAATCAAAGACTACCTCTCATGTATTTTGTGCCACAGATAAGGTGAGTAAAAACATTTTGCAAACTTGCTAACCTTTTTCCGAGAAATCAAAAGCTGGGTTTCATGTTGACATGATGTTTACACAGCAGTCATCATACAAAATCCAAGCAAAGCGTACTAACACTGGGTATTTTCCAAATCCTGTGTGAGTTTGTATGACAGTGCAGTTTCTGTTGCGTCCCTTAGCTTACAGTGGTGGAAAGTAACATTACTTAAGTACTGTAATTACAGGAATATTTTGACATTTTGGGAAGTATGCTTATTTGCTTTCTTGCAGAAAGAGAAAGGATCAATACCACTCTCATGTCTGTCCATTATGGCCCAGACACACCAAACTGACATCAAAGAACTAGTGGCAGTGAAGGCCAACTGCATCGTCTCAAGTTGCATGTGTCTTGGCCAAAAAGTTGCACGTGAATACACCTCAAAGACTACAGCCAACCACCAACTAGTGCATGCATTCTGTGCCTGCGTGAGAAGTGATAACTCTCCATACCAGCAGGCAGCGGTAGTCTGTATTCATCATTCAAAAACGGAAACCGGAAGACTGACAGGGCGGATTCAAGACACTAGTTAGCAACACGACCCGATGTTGAAAGAACAAATTATATTTACAATGTGCTAGCAAACAACAACACAAACACTTACAAACTGTCTCTGCTAAAGAGCTCAATGGATAAAAAAGTAATCTTACCTAATATAAAAAGTTTATTTTGCCTATAGTTATTTGTTTACTTTCCTCATTTCAATTTGGCCTCTGCCGCCATTTCAGCATGCTCAATAAGCTGATAAAAAGTGAACGAGAACACACTGCAAAAACTAGGGCGACAGACGTGTATGGATCTTTGCTCTCAAACCACAAAACAATGTGATGACACAACAGTCTCCTTCAGTACATTATTCTATGCTTTCTTTTGATTTTCACATTGGCGCTTTCTTTTGATTTTCACATTGGCTAGTCATCCTGTTTAATTTGTATTCTGATTAAATCGGAACCGTTGAAACAAGTTGTAGGAAGCCTCTGCAAGTAAGTGGTTGCTGGCAGACACTCTGTGCTGCAATAAAATGGTTAATCAGTAGTGCCGTGCACTGTAGAGCCGATAATGATAATGATAATAATTTATTGTACAAAACGGGGGAAACAAAGGTTGACAAAAACGGTTCCATAATTCATATTAAATTCAAAAGATAACGAAAAAACAGCTACAAGTTAGAGGGAATAGTGTTAAAGTGGTAAAACTTGGCATTGACCCACAGTCTCAGACGGATGCGCTCAAGCATGCCGTGTGCACAAGCTCAGTTGGTAGGCTATACTNAAAATATGTAAAAAAAAAAAAAAAAAAACAAAAAGTAAATAAAAAAATGAATATTGAATACCAAATTTTCACAACGAATACCTACCCATAGAAACAAATATTCAAATATCCGAATATTTGGGTACAGCCCTGGTTCAAAGGTCACAAAATCCATCTTAGCATATCTAAAACTCATTGATTAACAAATTATATTTTGTGTGTCTTATCCGTACAAAATCCAAAGTAAAAAAAAAAAAGGTTTTATGAGTGATTACAGGTCGTACTATTTTTAAGATGGGCACAGTAACTTACTGGAGTCTTGTTGCCACCAGGTTGCCAGGCAACCAGATGGAAGTTACAATGGAAAGCAAATAAGTGTAATTCCAAAAATGTCCAACAATTCCTTTAAATACAGTTAAGAACTTGTATTTTACCACATGCAGCTTCATACTTATACTGTAGAACATTTCAGTGGTATACTGTGCTTGTTTTTGTTTTGTAAATTATATTTTTACTCTGATATTTATCTGACAGATATAGTAGTTAATCTGCAGAGTCAGATTTTATATGCGAGATGTGTGATCCCTTAAAATATGACGATTTAATAATGGTCTAACTGCCTAACGGTGTATAAGTTAGTTCAAATTTGCACCTTCTCAATTAGCTACAAGAAAAATATGCTTCTTTAGAAATGATAATCCAGTAATGTCATATATATTAGAGTATAAAACAAAATAAATTATACATTTTTATGTATTATTAAGATATTTGTCACAGACGAAACCTGCTCAGTGGTATTGGCCCATTAACTTAAGGATCTGCAAACTTTTTCCACCACCGTTAGCATATAGTGGATGACTAAAGACGGTGTATGCTTCATTAATCTGGAATTTTTCAAAGGTGTTGGACCTGCATTTTAGTTCAGTGGAATCAGCTATGCTGCTGGTTCTGCAGGCTTAAACCGATGCAGAGATTTAGTGTACTCATGAGCTATTCTGACCACCCTTCTTCTCTCACTCTTGATCCAGTGTTGTGAACACTTCTTTGCTCTGCCTGGTCAGCTTCTTGCTCTCTCCTCCTCCATTCCTTCTTCCTCTCTCTGTTTTCCACTCTCCACATCTGCCTCTGTCCCCTTTAAGAATATTATAAGATCATTTTTCCTCTCGTCCATCAGGCGGCTTCACCTTCTACGAACTCATGCAACGCGGAGTGCCCCTACACCTGATTGACAAGTACATGAACGAGAAGATTGTCGAGCAAGAGAAGTAAAATGGGACAGAGCGCAATGAGACACTTTAGCTTTGCAGACATCTGCCGCCACTAGTAATCCTCTTCTCTCACTTACTGAGGTCAGCAGGCTGAAGATTGGATGGAGGGATGATAGAGGGATGGCGAGACAGGTGGAGGAGTGTGGGGGAGGGTGTACTGCTCTGTTGTGTGACATAATGTGTGCAGGTTTGGGGCTAGTTACCATAGGACAAAAAAAAAAAGCCAGCTCACTTCTTTGTCACCCTCTTGTGTTCGAAAAGACTCTGTTTCAGCTCAGATGCATGCCGGCAGTGTTTTGGTACATGTAGAGTGTAAAACAAAAATAAAAAATATTCAATATATAGCACATTGGCACACACTTACAGTATTTACATGTTGATTCTTGTTGGGAGTGTCTGTTGAAGGCGATAATTTATTTCCAGGGTCTGAAAGAAGGGAAAACAGAATGTATAAACAAAGGTTTGGTGTTTGTCTGGTGTGACAGAACTTCTATATGGCAAGACAAATGAAAACAGACCAGAGTAATGTTGGATAAATGAATGTGTAGGTCCTTCTGAGATAATTCACAGTAATGTTTGTTCATTTCACTTGTTTTCTGTGTAGGTCATTTGTGTCTAGTAAGTGAGAAAATGTAGAGGTTTACACACAGTCCATATTCTGCATGACTCATTGTGCTTTTTGGATTCATTCTGGACTTGAAGCTTGATTGATGCTCAGTCATGTGCGCATGCCTTTACCTCTGTAATTATGACCCGTGGATTACATTAAAAAGTCATTTTGAAAATTGTTTTGTTTTGAGGACTCCTTTTGTTTGGATTATAATCATATGACAACCTGTTTAAAAAAAGCTTATTGGGGCTTTTACACAGAGACTCATTCTTAAATAAATACAAAAATACAGATTTATTATGGTGTAAGAGGTGGACCAAAACATGGGCTTCTGTTAAGAGTGTAACCTCAAGTTGTAAATGTTTCTTACATGCACAGACAAATGATTTGCATGTGAAATATATCTATCTAGATAAATATCTATCTTCATAATTTAAAGAATAAGGTTCTACATCCCACTGAGCCTCTCCATTGGATGGACACAGACAGAATACACACAGACCAATTATTTCACCATTATATTTACATGATGGGGTTTGACCATGAACATATTAGATTCTGCTCAAGGTATATACAAGGTTACTAGGCCATAAAATATTATAAGTAAATAATTATATTTTCTAGTAAAAACAAAAGCCTCAGTGAATAAAAAAATAAATCACTGAGGTCACTGTAGTCACATCCTTGGTATTTCTTCGGGGTATTTTAGCTGAGTTGTTTACATAATTCAATTAAATACTTACACGTGATGGGTGTTTTCGGGTTATTCCAGTATATTTATACTAAAATTTGACTAATTTTAGGCCAGTGAATTAATAAATGAATTAAGGATTTGATTTTCATCCACTGCATCCATTGTGAGTGCAGTCTAATTCCATAGAGTATCCAGGAATGACATTTTTCTGTAGGGCAACGCAGAAGATAGCATTGTCCTGTTTTTTGTTTTTTTTTTAATTGCAGAAAGTAAGCTCTGTGGCAAACTTACACGTTTTGTTCAGCAAGCTGATCTTCACAAATTAACACAGCTTTCATGATTTCTGGAGCCTAAATGCGATTGCCAGAAGTAAAAAGCTATTGCTAAGCTTTAAACAAACTATACTACAGTCACAAAATTCAACAGCCCTACCACAACGATGCTGTAAGTTTCATTTAGCTACTTGTTAGCAACTGCCTTTTTAAAGACACATAAAAGCTTTAAATTCACAAGGGGAGTATTTACTGATGTATTTTATGTCATATAACAAAACATAAAAGTCTCTTAAGCTTGTGTTAACCACAGACCCTATTTCAGGTATCTAACCGAAAACCCATTGACTTTGAGATGAGGGAACCAGGAGTGCCAAAATGCTAACTTATTTTCAGGTTTTAGGACTCACTCCTGGGGTACTTGATTATGCTCGAGAGAAGGCAGACATCTCTACGGTGGATATTTCCAACATTCTGTAACTCAGACCAAAACAATCTAGACTGATACATACAGTAGCATACGGTACTTAGGATGGGCCTCATTGCATGCTATTATGACATGCCCTAGTGCCTGATCTTGCGCCTAAAGTAGCAACCGTATATTGTATCATCTCGTTACATGATTAAATAGATAGTTGACATTGGACAACATCAACAAACCTGTCACCCCACAATCATCGTTGCAAATTTGTATATGACACAGATACCAAATAAAATAAAAAATTATGCATTTGATTGAATATTTTTTAGTTTATCTATGTTTTTTATAGTTTAAATGGAATAAACATATAATTTTGTTAAAGACTGCGACTAAAAAAGAAAGATAGAAACCCATGATGGACATGGGTTCACCTTTTTGAGGGCATATATAGCAGATGGCACCATTTTTATTTTAATGTGAGTTCTTTTTTCAACATGCATATTTCTGATGTGGCAATCTGAATCACTTGCAAGGGCAAGTGTTAGCGAGCGTCTGTCGCCCTAGTTTTTGCAGTGTGTCCTCATTCACTTTTTATCAGCTTATTGAGCATGCTGAAATAGTGGCAGAGGCCAAATTGAAATGAGGAAAGTAAACAAATAACTATAGACAAAATAAACTTTTTATATTAGGAGAGATTACTTTTAGATTACTTTTTTATCCATTGAGCTCTCTGCCTAACACATTGTAGGACAGCCCACTCTCTCTACAGGCCCCCACCCATCACCCCTTGGGCTCCAGTGCCACCGCACTGCCTGCACTGATTATATTTACGCCCCTGAATACGTTGTAGGTAAGAGGAAAAATGTGTTTTCAATTTTGAGATGAACTGTCCCTTTAAATCCTTTTAAATGCACATAAAATATAATAAATAATATAAAATTAAGTATACTATCAAATAATATAAAAATGAATTAGTGACATTAAAACATAAATATGTGAACATTTTAATTTAATACTTACTGTTATGTAAATATAATGGAATTAATGTATAAACATCAGCCTCTCTTTCCGCTTACTTGCAGTCGTATTACTGTATTTTTTTACGTGACAACTGATTAATTTTGACATTTAATACAGCATATAACGGTTTTAATAACCTCGTATTTGCCATATGTTTGTATTTCAATTCAAACTTCCCGGTCCGCAGCCATATTATTCCCTTCCGGATCTTCGCTTCCTGCCGAGACGCCAGTCGATCAGAAACGTACCGAGTATCGACTGCTCATGGTTCCGCTGTGGAAATGGCCTCGTCTAGTCACCTAGCTATAAATGCCAAATGAGCTGCTTTATTTTGGGGGCGGTCGAGAGAAGATAGTCCCGTGTGAGCCACCACCCGGGCGTCCTTGGAAGTTTGTGACGGTAATTTGAGGAGAGACTTGGCAGAAAAACAATGCCACATTTCCTGTGGCCAGAGCCGCTGTCACCCGCACAACTGAAGCGGCTGGAGGAGCATAAATACAGCGCCTCTGGTCGGTCCCTGTTTGAGCCGCCGTTTCAGCTCTACTGGAACTGGCTCGTCCAACAAACTCCGACATGGGTCGCACCAAACACTCTCACTATCGTCGGACTGCTGGTCAATATCATCTCCACGGTGGTGCTTGTGTATTTTTGTCCCACGGCAACAGAGGAGGTGAGTAAAGCGACCTTGGCCAAAGTTTGTACCCGGGGACTAGCCCCAATTACGTGCCCTTCTCTGGTATGGGAAGAACGCGGATCCTCCATTCAGAAATCGCGTAAGTTAACGTTACGTGGCCACCTGCGCCAACCTCACACCCCTCAAAGCCACTTTACAAGATATTTCTGAGTCAGCAGAGTCTACTTGTTAATTCGGCAATGATTTGAGCCTCACAGCTACTCACATTTTAAAAACATCTCCACGTCATTGATAGGGTCACCCTGCTCTCTAACACCCTCTCTGTGTTATGGCAGAAGGTCCAGGCAATATTAAAGGAATCACTTCGGGCATTTGATATTTTATTTCAGTATACAATGTAAGCCGAATTAAAGATTGTCACGTGATGGTCTGGGAGATGTGTTAAAATACAAGGTGTAACATTTGCATGGCCGCACACAAGCGAGGAAGCTTTAAATGTTGGGGGTTTTCAATTGGATTAGGTGTGACATTGCTTTCCTGTGGAAAGACTGTAACGGGAGAATACTGTACGTGTTCGTCATGTGGTCTCTCCCACATGTTTTTGGAAAGTTGTCAGCTTTGAGGTGTTGCGTGTTGCTGTCTGCCCAGGCTCACGTGGTGCTGTGTTGTTGATGGTAAAACAGGAATTTGAAGGAAATGTTGTTGCTCTTGTTCAGCTCACTCAGGGTAGTAACACTTAATTACAAATTAATAACAGATTTTTTTTTTTAGATGACTAATTTGATGTGGAATTGCTTCAGATATACCCATGAATGGATTATTGAGTGGGCCCACCAGTCACAGGCCCAGGGGCCCAAGTGTCAGGGGTCCCCTGGCCTTTATCTGCAGACATGTACTGTTTAGGAAGAGACTCAAATGACTACAAAAAGACACAAAATGACTACAGTGAGACACAAAACCACAAAAAGATGCATAATGAGACACAAAATTACTACGAAAAGACATAAAATGACTACAAGAAGACACAAACTTTACCTCAAAGAGACCTAAAATTACTACAGTGGGACACAAACCCACAAAAAGATGCATAATGACTACAAAGAGACACAAAATGACTACCAAAAGACATTAAATGACTACAAAAAGACACAAAACAACCACAAAGAGCCACAAAATGACTACAAAAAGACATAAAATGACTACAAAAGACACAAAACGACCACAAAACGACTTCAAAAGACACAAACTTTACCTCAAAGAGACACAAAATGACTACAGTGAGACACAAAACCACAAACAGGTGCATAATGACCACTAAAAGACACAACAACAGCAAAAAGAGACAAAACCACCACTAAGTCAGTTTCTTGCTTTTTTGTTGGAAAGATGGTGGGGTCTTTTGCATATCTGTGCCGAGGTCTAATGTAGTCTCTGCTCCATATTTCAAAAACTTAGACCTAAAATACAATAATAGGCCTTGCAACAAACCTGTGACCTATAGTCCAGTTAACGTGTGTCACCAGGTTCACTGTGGAGCAGTGACCCATGCAGGTACTTAGGTGTGTTTATCAGATTTACACCTTTGTCCACTCTCAATCTGAGAACCCTCAGCTAAGTCCACAGTCCATGCAGCATGCTGTTACTGTCAAATTCCTCATGTGCAAAGGTATTCCAGTTTCCCTTACTCATTGTTTAGTGCTGCATAATGCAAACCTGGCCACTCTTCTTCATGGACTGTAAACATACGGAGGCTCCATGCCTGTGCAAACAAACACATACTAGAGGAATTTAAACAATAATGGACACAGTTGAGCGTTCTCCCTAACCTCTGTGATAACCCTGAACAGGCAGACCCTGTCCCCACCACTCTATGAGGCATTTAGGACATGGACTTTAAAGACAACAGCGGGATCTCTGAATATTTAGGACAGCATGAGATTCTTGATCATTGTGGACACACAGACGATCTTTGTGTCCCGCTCTCACACACTCAGTCACAAGCATACACACATTGTAGTGGTAAACACACTGTGTTGGCTGGCTCCACCGTCCAGATGGTCCATAACCTCCACCCCAGTTAGAGGAACTGAGTCACGCCAGTCAGCTGGAATCGCTCTTTCTCAATACCTAAAGCACACACACAGATACATGGAGTGTGTGCACATGGCAAGGCACTAAAATACATTTTGTAACAGTTGTATTACTACTCAGAAGTTGCTGTGCTTTAAGTGATGAGGTGCCTTGTAAACGGTAGCCACAAGAGCCACACAGATCCTGATCCGTCTCATTCTGTGATCCATTTCTTAAAATTACAGCCATATCTAGAGATCAGTTACAACAGCAATACAAACATTTTTAGCTTTCAAACACCTATTACACCCTCGACCAGCCATATTTAGATAAATAAATCATTTTAAAAACAACTAAAAATGTTAGAATACATTTAAACAAGTGAGTTAGCAAACAAACACGAATAAATAACAAAGAAAAAAAGAAAAATCTGGTTAATACAGTATAATATATTAGTGCGTATACATAATAATGTGCGTACACTGACAGCAGGTTCATCAAAAAGGTACAGCAGGAGTGTATGATTTCAGAATCAAAAATACTTTACAGTTTTTCGCAGTTTCTCTAATATATGAACATATAAAATGATTATAAATTAAGAAGTATGCAAAAACATGAAAATGTGTGCATTATGCTCCAATATGTAACAAAATATATATAAATAGAAAAACAAGAAGCTTGTACAAATATGTGCATCATAATAACGTGTGTTAAATATAAATGCAAATATTGCAGAAGTAAGAAATAAATAAGACTGTTAGGTGAAATAACGTTGCACAGTTCAGTCATTGCACAATTTATTGCACGTTTCCATTACCTCACAGTAATCCTTTATCCTCATAGCAGGGGAAACATCGTTTCATGATCAGTTTAAATTTTGTAGCTATCAGTCTGAAAAGAAGCCACACTCAGAAAATGAATAGCATTTACTGTGTAAAGAAAAAAAAGGGTTCAGGTTTTATTTCATATAAGTGTATTTGTTTTTTAGTGTATGTGATATACTAGGTGGAAAAAGAGACTTTTTTCCCTCTTTTATGAGATTATTTTCAATCTATAATATCTGAATTATCTGCATAAGATATCATATTGATATATTATATATTCTTATGTAACAGACTGGGTGCAGCACTTATCTGACCTTTGCTTTAGGGCTGTAACTGTTATTTTAATTATTGACTAATCAGCAGATTACTGTCTCGATTATTCATTTGGTCATAAATATCAGAAAATAGCCCTTAGATGAAATGGTATGAAGATTTATACCATGATTATAGTGACAAAAGTCTGCGGCACCCTCCACTTTTTGTTTGCATAAACATTAAAGGTCCAATGTGTAGGATTTGGTAGGATATATATTGGCAGAAATGGAATTTGAGATAATATGTTTTCTTTAGTGTGTAATCACCTGAAAATAAGAATTGTTGTGTTTTCGTTACCTTAGAGTGAGCCGTTTCTGTCTTCATAGGGAGCGGGTCCTCTACTACAGAGTCAGCCATGTTGTTTCTACAGTAGCCCAGAACGGACAAACCTACACTGGCTCTAGACAGGGCCATTTGTTGTTGTTGGGTTTTTTTTGTGTCGACCACCGTAGTTAGCAGCCCTCAGCAATGAGCAATGTCATGTTTTTACTGGTTTAAATCATCTGGTCGTTTTTGTTTGTTTGTTTGTTTGTTTTTGGAGAGGAAGAGACCTCTGTGAATAATTGGACTCCCGTGAAAAACCTCCTGAACAGTAAACACTGAAGGAATTCTAACCTAGAGAAGTTTTAGCTGGTTACAGTCTGCAGTCGTCAACATAGATGCCACTAAATCCCCCAAAGTCTTACACTGGACCTTTAAAATAGTAACATGGCCAACACCTTTATGTAAACGCATATAAATCTTATCAAATATACATTTACATTAAAGGTAGCCCGTCTTTGACATGCTTGCTCAACTGTCAGTATCACTGTAGATAAAACGAGAGCAGTAGCATCACTGGGTTTGCCTCCTCCACACCCACTCTGCAAACAAGGGAACAGCAAAACAAACCCATGTTGCAGGCTGCAGCTGTGTGTCTGTGTGTGACTGCAGCTAACTTTAGTTGCACATATACTACACAAAGTAATAATTGATGAAAGAGGTTATTTTGCTGTGTTCACTGTGTGCACCGCGATGTTGCTTTGACGTCAGGTTTGTTTATGTTGGCAAACAGGCTTTGTGGACCGTTCCATTGCACTTCACTGTGTCGGAGGTAGTTTTTTTCCAAGTTCTGAGTACAATAGATTGCAGATTAAAGTCCCTCTCCCTCCTCCACCTCCAGGCTCCAGCATGGGCCTTCATCATGAGCGCTCTGGGCCTGTTCATCTACCAGTCTCTGGACGCCATTGATGGGAAGCAGGCCAGGAGGACAAACAGCAGCTCACCTCTGGGGGAGCTCTTCGACCACGGCTGCGATGCTGTCTCCACAGGTAGCTGCCTCACTGGACAGCTGAACCCAAACTACAGAATATTAAGAGTGGCTGCAGAGCTTTAGTGGATCAGGGAGAGATTTTTATCGTCTGTTGTTTTGTCTTTCTTGTGTCAGTCTTTGTTGCCGTGGGAACATGCATTTCATGTGGAATAGGAAGATACCCAGACTGGATGTTCTTCTGTGGTTTCATCGGGATGTTCATGTTCTTCTGCGCCCACTGGCAGACCTATGTGTCCGGGACCCTGCGCTTTGGCCTGTAAGTCACACATTCATCTTGTCCAGTAAGAATATAGATGTGGCTCCGTGCCCGTATGACTGTGAAACCATTATGTTGTCACTTAAATTAATGATCTCGCTCTCCCTCTGTCACTAACTTTGCAGGATCGACGTCACAGAGGTGCAGATCGCCATCATAATCATGTATTTGATGTCAGCTTTCGGAGGCGTGAGCCTTTGGCAAACCACGGTAACTGAGAATGACAGATTTTGTACAGTCACATGTACAGATGCTCAAATACTGTACACACACAGGAACTCTTTCATTTCACCTTGTAGTAGTCAAAGATTTTCCTCCGTTAGTTTTCACACCAAACTAATTCTGATCATTTCCTAGTTTTTAGTCGTCATTCTAGTCTTTAAATAGAATTTGTGTTTTACTTTTACTCCGTGCTGCCTTTGGAGGCTTGACTTAACATCACATGAGAGAAGTGAGAAGGTAAATATGGCTAGCTAACGCCATGGCAACAGGTCATCTATTGGACATGATCTGGCTCAAAAAGCTGATGATGTCACCTGCATTTTTTTTTTCTTTTTGCTTTGCCCTCCCATCACGCTCGGCATGCCTGCAGCTTCCATATTAGCACTTTACTTCCTGCTAGAAGGAGAACGCGTTGTGTCTAAGCATTAATTTTGGCTGCATGTGTTTCCATAGTTGCCTGTCATTGGACTGAAGCTATACTACTTCCCCATCATGGGCATCATCGGCGGGGCTCTCTACTCCTGCTACAACTACTTCTATGTCATTTTGAACGGAGGTGTCGGCAAAAACGGCTCCACTGTGGCTGTAAGTCCACAAACACATCTACTCCTCACACAAAGTCTGATCCAAGTCAGAAACTATATTGTGATGCATGCTTAATAACTGTCCCTCTGTACAGGACACCAGTGTGCTGACTCCTGGTTTGCACATCGGCCTCATCCTCACGCTGGCCTTCATCATTTTCAAGAAGTCGTCCAGCGAGCTGTTCGAGCTCCACCCCTGTCTCTACCTGCTCGCCTTTGGCATGGTCATTTCCAAGATCTCCAACAAGCTGGTGGTACGTTTCATCTTGTCTTTAAGTTGTAATCCAAACTGTTTCAGCCCTGGTTGATGTGGCAACACCTGTGGTTACCATGGTGACAGCAAGCAAGGTTTAGTACAACAGTTAACACTTAATGAGCAGCTACTTTGTGGTATGCGTGTTTCTAGTGCAACCAAACAAACTTGCATTGTTTAAATGTTGTTCCCAGCCAAGACAACGTCATGACGGCTGCTATTGCTTTCACCTTGTGTGTCATCATGCCAAAATGTGGTCCTAGTGACACCAAATTGTAGCAGGAACTACCTCAGAACACATTTTGAGTACTTTGGCTAGTGATTAAACTTTACAGGTGTGTAATTGGGAACAAAATGACGGACAACTTTGAAGACATGTGTGGTGCGATCAAGGGGGACGGAAGTAGGAGGGTAGGAATTAGGGAAAGAGGCCATTGCCCCCCAGCACATACATTCACGCCCCTGGCCAACGTTTGCTTTAGGACATGGATCACGGTGTCGGGGATGGAGAGATCTCGCAAGATGGTCTCTAGTTTATGTTGTGGATGCACTAACCTCTATGATAAATACACTGCGACTCCTGTGACAGCTTCACAATAAAAACCACCCAGTGTTTGGTCAGTTGAACATCTTTAATGTGAAGCAGCAGCTGATTCAGTTGTAGGACAGTAACAGTAAACGGTGAGTCTGGTGTAAATGACGTACCAGAGATCGTCTTGTGATGGGAACAGTCAAGCCTGGATACTGTCTGTCGATGAGTCTGTGGTGGCCGGTGCTGTCCTGTTTGCTGCTGTGTGCCGGGGCAGCAGGTTGAGGTTAGCAGAGGTCAACAGACTCAATAAACTGATTAGCAAGGCCAGTGATGTCGTGGGGGCGGAGCTGGACTCTGTGGGGGCAAGATATGTGCCATTTTGGACAATGTATCCGACCACCAACACAGGAGCACATTCAGTATCAGACTCATTCCCCCAAGATGCACCACAGAGTGCAACAGGAAGTCATTCCTGCCTGTGGCTTTCAACCTGTATGACTCCTCCTTCAGATCATCAGCCGCCCTGAGTCAATAGACTGTCATCAGGACTTCATTAACCTTCTGCATTTATAATTGATTATCTACTGGGTGCAGTTATTCAGCTGTCTATTCTTGTTTTATTCTATTGATGTATATAATGTAGTTACATTTTCACACTAACAGCCTCGGCACAGTGACAATATATATTTTGTTTTTAATATTTTTAACATCTTAAGCACTAGTGTTTAACACTGTAGCATAATGCACATTTTATTTTATTTTTAATGCACATTTTCATGTTTTTTATTTAATTTCATTGCTTTATATTAACAAACTTCTATGTCATACACATAGTCTTACTTCTTATAATTCTCTATTCTTTACATCAGAGCGACTGTATCGAATCACAATTTCTCCTCAGGCATCAATAAAGTATTTCTGATTCAAATTCTGATCTAGCGGTCCACAACATGGGCCAGAGGCATGAAGTGAGGGGGCTAATGGCTCTTCCCGACTTCCTATACTCCCTACTTCCTGCCTCCTTGCTCAGACCATACTCATTTTCAAATTCAGCCTTCACTGTGATCTCAAGTACACACCTGTGAAGTTGCCTGATTGCGTCTTGCACGGTTGCGACAGACAGACAGACAGACAGACAGACAGACATATAAAGTACTCAAAACTGCTTCTGTGGTTCCACTATACCAGGTGTCTCCAGGACTACATGCTGATGATATACACACACACACACACACACACACACACACACTACCAGCCAAAGTAGTGTTGAAAATTAAAAACTGTGACGTTGGAGTACATGCTGCAGTGTTCCCTCTAAGTCCCTCCTGTGTGTGAAGGCAAATTGAATTCAGCGCGGAAATGGCGGACTCCGCCACTCCACCACATTCATCATGCCTACATTTAATCAGTGTTTCATTCCTCTCATGTGTCCCTGTTTCACTGTAGATTGCACACATGACCAAGAGTGAGCTGCACCTCCCGGACACGGCCTTCATAGGCCCTGGCCTCCTCTTCCTCAACCAGTACTTCAACAGCTTCATCGACGAGCACATAGTTCTCTGGATCGCCATGGTAGGTGTCTGACACATTTATAGGGGTAAAGATTTAATATCACAGTATAACATCCTCAACTACTAATCACCACGAACAAGTACCAAATACAAGCATCTAACTGATCCACTGTTTGACTATTGGTGATGTATAATCAATCACTTTTAATTATTGTCAATAAAAAGTTTGGTGTTTTTGAGAGATTGTTCTGTTCAGTTTAGGCTTAAAATGATGAAAACAAAGGTCTGATTTGTATTCAGAGATTCCCAACATGTGCACATTTTTTAACCTTATATTTGATGGTGTGAAACGCTTTCTCTCACAGTGGCAGTCTGGGCACTGTGGTGTTAGATAAACTGTATATTCAGTCTTCATGAGGCTGCACCCACGACTCAACATACAGACGGGAGCAAACGTGTTAGTAGAACTGTTGCAGAGAAATATATCGTGCAACCAGAAAAAGACTACCAGCCGTTTCATAATAAATGCCTTCTATTGTTCTTGCAGCACACCTGCTTCTATTGAGAGCAAAACATTTTCATGACAGTGTGATTGAGCCAGCTGTAGTAAAAACACGCAAGACAGGTTATGACTGAGAAGAAGAGCACATAAAGTCTATGTACACGTAAGCACAGTGTGGTTCTCGATCCTGTGTGTGGGACTTTTACTTTAGCTAATCAGGGACTCAGGTGTTGGTCGAAGTTCAGTGCCAAGTTCCTTTAGACTAATGGGATGACTCGACATAAACCTTCCTTTGACATCTGTGGCGCGTGTTCTTCTGCCCAGCCTTGATATGAGAGCCTGATTGTGGGTCTTCCTACAACTTTACACTTTACCTGGCTGCAGTGACAACATCCAGGTATTTTCACACAGTCAAAATGCAGGTTGAATGCGTGGTCATAATCCTGGGTGATCTGCAGGGTTCATGTGTGAACAAAGAACTTGTTGGGACAGAAAACACGCAGTTCTCAGGCTCAGGAGGAGCTGAAATGAGGTTCTGTCGCAGCCCTATAGGGCCGTGCACACCCACACAGGCGTTTCCAGTTATTCTGGCTGATTAGACTGCTTAACAAAACATCAGCGTGTCTCTGAATGATTAAAGTGTAAGATGAGGGACATCAAACATTTCGACAAGTCACAGCAGGAAAACCACAGATGTCACTAATGACATTAATTACACCTGGTGTGGTGCATGCACTCACTGGGACACTTTAATGGAACAGAGCCATTGTTAATCCAGTAAAAAAATATTTTTGTGGGCGTGTTACACCAAATCCTGTTTCCCCCCGGCAATATTTTTGCAAGAGCACCGTTGCTGTGGCACCACCAAGAACGACTGTGATTGGTTGAAAGAAATACAAGCAGCCGGGGCGTTTTTTTCTCCAATCTTAAAGTGAGAGTCGGCCCAGCCAGACCTGTCGTTTCTTGAGAAAGGTCTGGTGAGCGAGACTATCATTGCCCACATGTGCATGACGTCAGAGCAAGTTGGGATCAAGTCAGACTTACTCTAACAGGCATCTCAAATGAGCCTACTATCTGCTCATGAAGGTTTAAACTGAGGGAGAGCAATCAAGTCTGGCCTGTTCACACCCACACCCTCCTGAGGAAAGGTGTATTGGGGAAACAAGTTAAAACACCTGTGTGGGTGGACCATGGATAGTGAGCCTTTTTTATGTGGGGATATCAAAATAAAACAACTCCTCACTTCCCAGTGGTGGATGCAGTAAAAAAAGTACCTGGTTAATGAATTACTCAAAGTACTACTTACAATGGTTAGTGGGGAGTTAACACGCTCTCCCTGTGTCAGCGTGGGTTTTCTCCAGGTACTCCAGCTTCCTCCCACAGTCCAAAGACATGCAGGTTAATTGGTGACTCTAAATTGTCCGTAGGTGTGAATGTGAGTGTGAGTGGTTGTCTGTCTCTATGTGTCAGCCCTGCAATAGTCTGGTGACCTGTCCAGGGTGTACCCTGCCTCTCGCCCAGTGTCAACTGGGATAGGCTCCAGCACCTAAGTCGACTGTAATGATGTAGTCCCAACTCTCACCTATGGTCATGAGCTCTGGGTAGTGATCAAAGGAACAAGATCGCGGATACAAGCAGCTGATATAAGTTTCCTCAGAAAGGTGGCTGAGCTCAGCCTTAGAGATAGGGTAAGGAGCTCGGACATCCGGAGGGAGCTCGGAGTAGCGCCGCTGCTCCTTCACGTCGAAAGGGGTCAGTTGAGGTGGTTCGGGCATCTGATCAGGATGCCTCCTGGGCGCCTCCTGCTGGAGGTGTTTTGGGCATGTCCCACTGGTAGGAGGCCCCGGGGCACACCCAGAACACACAGGAGGGATTACATATCTTATCTGGCTTGGGAATGTCTTGGGTTCTCCCAGGAGGAGCTGGAAGACATCGCTGTGGAGAGGGACGTCTGGGGTGCTTTGCTCGGCCTGCTGCCCCCCTGATCTGTCTTCAGATAAGCAGGTAATGCAGTTGTAGTGAAGTATATTTATTTTTTATCCTCTCCATCTCTCTTCAGGTCTTCTCTCTTCTGGATCTAACACGCTACTGCACGGGCGTGTGCCTCCAGATCGCCTCCCACCTGCGCATCCGGGTCTTCAGCATCACGCCGCCGAGCAACGCTCACCGCGACTGACGGCTTGCCCGGCGGGAGGAGGCGGGGGAGGATGCAGACCTCTCCCCGCTCCTGAAAGCAGATGATGACGACGAGGAGGGACACTCCTCCTCGACCCTGAGCCACTGCAGCCTTGACAAAGTGACCACCTCTGAGTGAAAACTGCCTCTCCCACAAGACGGAAAAATAAAACCAACTAAACTCTACAAACCAAAAAAAAAAAGAAAAAGTTTTGAAAGGCATGGAATGGAAGATTATACGGGACTAAAGTTTCCCTTCAAAGTTTTTAATTTAGACGAAAGTGCATGTCAGAAAAGAAGAGTTCCTGCTTGTTCAACTCAAATACCAAAATGTTTCTCTAACCTTTGCTTGGGCAAATATCAAAGTAGTTTTATCGGTTTTAAATTTTCAGACATGTTATTGTCATACATTTCATAAATATACAGCGAATATCGAGATAAATCTCTTTGATGTATGCTCAAACTAAACGGACTAACTCTTGGAAGTTTTCTTAATCATTTGTTTTATTTATTAAAAAAATCAGACTTAAATCAGGGCTTAAAAAAAAATGCAGATTTTTTTTTTTTAAATGACCTTTAAAACCTCATAATTTCCAATGATGTTTGCAATGTGGGCTGGCAGGTTGTCAACGCGGTATGTGGCGGGGTAACGGTGTGTGTGTTAGTGCCGAAAGCAACGACGGGTTCTCTATCAGGCTTCTCTTAGAAACACCTTTACATTAATATTTGTATCCTCAGTTACTCATCTCATCCTACATTCCTGGAAATAAAATAACACTTTACCTCCAGCCTTTTAGAGCACCGTCGACTGATGAAGCATTAACACACAACTTGTTCTGCTTTCTCTGTTCTTCTCCCTAAAGGGCTAATTATGTTGTGATTGTACAGAATTCAAACGAAAACGCCTTAAATATTTTTGTTGTAATTACTGTTAAACTTGTGAATATTTAAAACAGCTTTGTACGTTTGGTTTTTTTCACTGAAGTATCATACCAGATGCAACGACAGTAATAATACAATGCTACGCCACTGTTCACTCTTCAAGTTTCTTCACTCATACAAAAGGTACATGATGTATGTTCAAGATTTGTTGGATTATCTGACTCATTATTCAGGTTCATACGGATCAAAGGGGATGTTTCTGTAGTGCGGGTAAACTATATAAGGGTAAAAAACTGTTGTACTTTTAAAATTATCTTCCTCTCAGATTCTGCTCCGGCAGGATTGTGGACACTAAAAAGAGGGGCATGTTCTAAAAAGATGGTTTTCTGTTGGACTTTGGAACTATGCACTGACATGTTCACCCTTTGATTTCAACACCATGTTGCACTGTTCAATAATACAGTAAATCACATTTCTACTAACAGGTACTGTATGAGTGGAAAAGATTGTAATAAAGAAAATATTTTTCAGGATTTGTTGTTACTGTCGGCGGTGAAAGACGCACTCGCATCCTTTACTAATGTCAAAGTCCCAATGAGACATGTTGACTTGTCACAGGAGGGAAAGCACAGGTGTGAATCATGAAATTAATGATGGCTGCATTCCATTTAGCAGCTCTGATTTCAGGTTCTTGTTACTGTGCATGCTGACTCGCTGTCACTCAAACTGGAACTCTAGTTGTGAAGCACACACAGAGTTTTAGGCGTATAAATATATATATATATATATATATATATATATATATATATATTTTAGTGTGTCTTACTGTTGTTTTTATGTTTTATTCACTTGCAGATGTGCCCAGCTTGTCAGTCTTGAGAGATTTAGCATCTAAACTAGCTGCTCTAAATCGTTTCATCTAATTTTGTGATTAAACAGAGACTACCCAGCAATCATCATTACATATCTGTATATGACAAAAACTACAAAAGAAAACAGGAAGTTATTAGTTTAACTTAATAGTCTTTTTGTTTTTTATAGGGGTGTCGGTGGCTTATTGGATAGAGCAGGCGCCCCATGTACAAGGCTGTTGACGCAGTGGACCGGGTTTGACTCCAGCCTGTGGCCCTTTGCTGCATGTCATTCCCTCTCTCTCTTTCTCTCTGACCTTTCACACTTGACTTTCCTATCAATCAAAGGCAAAACTGCCCAAAAAATAGTTAGTTTATAGTTCTAATAGTTTATAGTTTATGTAGAATAAGCATATTATTTTGTAATAGATTGATACTACTTTACAAAAACAGAAAGCCATGATGGAGATGGGTTTGTCTTTTTGTGGGCATATATAGAAATCACACCTTTTTTTGTTCGACAGCAGTTTACAAAGCATAATTTTTTTTTCACAATTAAAGAACTTTGTAGAACATTTGGGGAGAAATTAAGTGTACATATAAGCGCGATATGTTGGGGAGACTTGAGGAGGGATTAAAGAGAGAAAAAAATAGAATAGCAGTCAGTGAGGTTTGTTTGACTAAACATCATAGGGTCTTTTTCAGGTCATAGGGGTTTTTCGTATTTCACCCACTTCACCCAGAATTTAATGAACACATTTTTCTGAAAATGAAGAGAAAAAGTAATCTTTTCCATAAAGAAATTGCACCATTTTTAATTTAACATGAGTTCTTCTGTAAACATGGGCGTATTTCCGGGTGGCAATCAGGCCCCTCCACCCCACAGCTCTCAGCTCAACTGCACTACCTGCACTCTCTATATTTACACCCCTGGAGCCATAATTAGTGTTATTACTAACACCCGTGCATGTCCTACTCTGAAAAGTCAAAATGTCTGCTGTGAAAAAGGCCTATACCACTATGTAAAAATACTCTATTACAAGTTAAATTCCAGCACTCATACTTAAGTTAAAGAACAGAGGTATCAGCTAAACGTAAGGGACAGTTCACCCCACAATCAAAAATACACATTTTTACTCTTACTGGTAGTGCTGTTTATCATTCTAGATAGTTTTGGTGTGAGTTGTGAAGTGCTGGAGATATCTGCCGTAGAGATGTCTGCCTTCTCTCTAATATAATGGAACTAGATGGCACTCGGCTTGTGGTGCTCAAAGTGCCAAAAAATACATTTGAAAACTCAGCAGCAATGTCTCTTTCCAGAAATCGTGGTCCAAATACTCCACAGACCTTGTTGTGAGCAGTTTCATGTAGGAACTATGCCAACCGTATCACTGCAGAAGGAAACGTGCATCTACTCATAGACAAGAGGCTCGTGCTCGTGACAGTGTTAGATGTAAGCATCAATAGAGAGCCCCAGGAATGAGTCCTAAAACCTGGAGATGAGTCAGCATTTTTGCACTCATAATAATGTACAGGATAAACTCAAGAGAAAGAAACTACTTGCCAGCTCTGCAGCCCCATGTGATGATGAAGACAGACTGAGTGACATGGTGTTCAGGGTCGTAATAGGGGTGAGCAGGTGAACTCAATCAGATTAATGCGTGAACACAGAGTGAGAGGAACCAATCAGTGCTGAGGAAAGGGAAGGAAAGGAAGTGAGAAGTGATAAAAAGGAAAATAGGAATCCTTACTGGGGTTTTTAATGGGTTTTTGGTAATGAGCCTGAAATAAAGTCTGTGTAACCTTAATGTGAAAAGTAGCTATAGTTGTAAAATAAATGTAGTGGAATAAAAAGTGCAATATTTCCCTCAAAGACGTTGTGGAGTAGAAATAAGAAGTGGCACGAAATTGAAATACTCAAGTACCTCAAATACACTGAACAAAAATATAAACGCAACACTTTTGTTTTTGCTCCCATTTTTCATGAGCTGAACTCAAAGATCTAAGACATTTTCTATACACACAAAATACCATTTCCCTCAAATATTGTTCACAAATCTGTCTAAATCTGTGTTAGTGAGCACTTCTCCTTTGCCGAGATAATCCATCCCACCTCACAGGTGTGGCATATCTCTGGTGGACATTCCTGCAGTCAGCATGCCAATTGCACGCTCCCTCAAAACTTGCAACATCTGTGGCATTGTGCTGTGTCGGCAAAGGAGAAGTGCTCACTAACACAGATTTAGACAGATTTGTGAACAATATTTGAGGGAAATGGTATTTTGTGTGTATAGAAAATGTTTTAGATCTTTGAGTTCAGCTCATGAAAAATGGGAGCAAAAACAAAAGTGTTGCGTTTATATTTTTGTTCAGTGTATGTACTTCAGTACAGTAGTTGAGTAAATGTACTGAGCTGTGTTCACACATGACATAAACAGCGAGTTGACTGAACCAAACCACATTTTATTTCAGTCAGAGGAGCCACTAAACTGATGCAATCTGTGGAAATCCCATTTTACAGATATGTGACTCATCGCCCCGCCTACTGACATCATAACACTCATCATATGACTTTTTTGGCAGCGGTAAAATGCTGACAACATCAAGTAGTCAATTCCATTTTTTTTTTTATAATAAAGAACTTTGTAAAACTGACATTCGGAGGGAAAAGTTGTCGAGCACTGTCTGAGGCTTTGTTAACATTCTGCGGCGTTCGAACCAGATGCATCAGTCACTGGGCTCACTGTCACAACAAGACAATCAAAATAAGTTACAGAACATGCTGAGGGGTCTGAATTTCAGACAGTAGCGAGCCTGTCGAGTCCCACGGGGACACACATACAGGTGGCTATGAAAGCTGTAGTATCACTTACATGTAGCTCCGACAATACACTTGTACCACATTAAGAATCATATTATCCCATGTCCCATCCATTCCTGATTAGAGTGTGATGTGGCCCACATTTATAAGAAGAGAAGTTAAAAAAACAACAACAAGAGGAGATAAACACAAATGTTCAAACAAGAAGGAATGAACAACGAAGGCACTTCAAGTTTTCATGTTTTTAGGGACAACACAGATATGACAGCCGGCACTTAAAGCTGGGGAGGGCAGTTTGCTATCATTTTGATGAACCAAATTTACTGGCATGGAAGCTAAAGAATGTACTGCTGTGGACGGGGCTGCTGTACAACATATTTTAGCCACCTGAAAAATCAGTATCAGTTTCAATGTATACTTTTTTTGGAATACTTTCACCTCTTTACCTCACACAATAGCGGATAGAGGCAGTGGTAGACCAGCAACTCTTTCGTACTATGACGTATCGACTTAAGTTGCTGCTGACGGCAAGGTGAAGCCATGAAAATATTCTAAGTATAGTGTACACTTAAACTGATACCGGCTTTTTTTAAGGAGGCTTAAAACTAATTAATTGAAGCAGCGGTTTGATTGAGCACTGTTTGATGTTATGTACGTGACACCAGGTTTTTTACCCAGACGTTACTGGAAATAAATACTGTTATTCGGTCTGTAACTGCCTACACTGCAAAGCAACCCAAAAAAGGAAGATGGGCTTATCAAAAAGAGAGTCTTACGATAAACAGAATTGAACATGTTACTATCGGCAAAGCATTGCTAATAATTAAGCCTTCTGCTAACTGCAGCCAAAGGCTCTTGGCTGCAGCAGCTTATATTAGCGAAAGACTCAAATCACAGTGTCTCCTCTGCCTCACTCCCCGCCGCTACAGACCACCTTGCCAGGAGGAGAGCGAGCAGCAGCTCCTGAATAAGACCCCTAGTGAGTAGTCGCAGCAAGCTCCAGCTCTGGGGGACTGGAGAGCCTCAACTCCCTGCCAGATCAGGAAACTTTCTGTTGCTGCTGTTACAAAGGTTAGACCTGGTGCTGGGGGCGCTCAGCACTAGGGGATTTGGCTGGCCGAATTCAAACCACAACAGCCGCCACCAAAAGTCCCTCCCTGAAGCTGCTGGCTCTCCTCCAGGTTGAGTAGTCCACAGCCTCGGTGAGCAAGGCAGAGAGACCGTGGAGTGGCTAGCTAGGTAGTTTTTGTCTCATTTGTAGTTTGATAACAAGAGGGTGTGTGCAACTCTGGTCAGTAGTGTGGCAAACACTGGGTTACTGTATGAAGCATGTTCATATGTTCATGGTTGTCTGATGGGAGGGGCTTAGGACGGAGAGGGAGCAGCTGCAGGAGGAGGGTGATTTTTTAATTCTGCAGATTTTTTTTTCTGCCTTCCCCAGCTTTAAATGAACTCTTTTATTCTTCCTATTTGTTCTTCTTCCTTCATTTCTTTAAAATGAAGACATTACACTAAAAGCCAAACACAACCAGGGCTCCAAGTACCGACTCTTTTCGTCTACTGACTATTCCGTCAATAAAACTGTGGAAAAATGCCCATCACAATTTCCCAGTATCCCAGAACACATCTTAAAATGTATTTTTTAGTTTGACCAACAGTCCACATCCCAAAGATAATCAACCCACAATAATATAAAACAGAAAAAAAGACTCACATTTTTCCTTCAAAAGTAACTCAAACGATTAATAGATTATCAAAACAGTTACAGATCGATTAATCTGCTAATCGTTTGAGCTCTAAACAAAACAGTTTGCGGATTTCATAGTAAAACTTGCTTGCTGCACACACACACATGCACACGACGAGTCCTGACCTGCTGCTGTCAAATGTTTCACACGTTAACAGCACATGAATCAATGACATGGTGAAGGCAGGATAGGAGGAGGGTGGTGCAGTGTGGAGGGAGTGTTTGTTTGTGTTTCTGTAAGTGAGTGTGTTGTACAAACATCTGAGACACCCCTGGTGGACTAACAGAAGAATTACAGGGTTCTTCTTTCTGGCTGCCATTCCTTACACTGGCCAGCCCCATCCATCATCTTCTGGAAAATGTTTCATCACCATCTCACATTAGTCTCTGTCCTCCGTCCGTGCTGATGCAACACAAGCACCGAGGACTTCAGATTTCTGTTTCCACCCAGTTCCCCCACTCCGAATCCTCTTGACTGAGCAGGAGAGAAAGGGTGGAGGTTGTTGAAGTGCAGACAGGAGAGGAGAGGGAAGTCTTCCATTCTTTCACACCCGCTCAGGGTTGATGTCTCTGTTCACTCTGCGTCTGGGGAACAGCTTTCGCTTCAACAGAATCAGCTGCAGGAAGAGGGAAGAGGAGGAAATGGCACTATTAGTGAGAGGATGTGTGTCAAATCAAAGGGTGGAGATGTTTACACTTCACACTACAGATCACCACTTAGCTTACTCGCTTCCTGGCAGAGAGGTAGATGAGAGGATCAATACTACTCTCCAGTGGTGGAAAAAGTACTCAGACCTTCTGCTTAAAGGTCCAGTGTGTTGAATGTAAGGGGAGTAAATTCTAGTCGACCAGAAACAACCAGCATTAGTTGATAAGATTTCATAGGTTGCTTCGTCATGAAACTCTATTCGAATGTGCGCCTTGTCAAAATAAATCAAAACCTATATGTCTGGACCATGTGGGAATTTAATTTGAAAGGACAGACACAGGAAGTGTCCACGCTCAGCAGTCAGACAGGAGTCAGGTTAATTTCCAGGGCTGGTACCTGCGGTTATTCCACAGGCTAGTTAATAACATGTCGGGCAGGAAATCCAAAGTGTGGGATCATTTTGAGAAGGTGAAGGACGAACCCAAGGTGATATGTAAACTCATCTTCATTGGTCGACTACAAACATGACGTATCATCTGAAACATGGAAGTAGCTACATGCCCATTAGCCCACAGCGTCATTAACAGGCGGCTCGCTCAGTGTGTGACGTGCACTTGTAGATAAAATATAGGCCTATATTAATGAAGGTTCATTAGTACGGTTTTGTATTTCTCTGTAATGTAGCACAGTGTTAACAATGTTACTGATACTATTCTTTCTCACACCTTCAACTCAAACCATTGTGTTGCCCCGCCCAAAATATATCATTTAATAATCATTAACATCATAAACATGCAGGCGACTAGTCGACTAATGGCCCTAAATTACGACTATTGGTCGACTAGGAAAACTCTTAGTATAGGGCAGCGCTACACCTTTGGCTGCCTGGCAACTGCTCAGCTGCTTCAGGCAGCCTTCAGACAGATCCAGGCTGGCTGTTTCCCCCCCGTCTCCAGTCCTTATGCTAAGCTAACTGGCTGCTGGCTGTAGCTTTGTATTTAACACGCAGCTATAAGTGGTATTGATGTTCTCAAATAAGCAAATTTACCAAAAATGCTGGACTATTCCTTTCATATAGGACTTGGTAACGCAACAGGACTTTGACACCATATTTCCCTCAGACCTTTCGTAACCCAAGAAAGCAAAGATAATCTTAGAAGTGGGGCAGCAGGGTAAACTCTCCTCCCTATGGAGAGAAGTCACTTTTGATCTCTCTAATCTAAACAGTACAAAGCTGACTCTGATTTCTCCATCTTAATAACATGGGACAGCTAGGCTCATTTGGTGCCAAAAAGACATCAAAAGTCTGTTTGTGTCTGGTGACAGAGACACTGGACAAGTCTGACACATTCCTAAATGGGAGCACTGGTCCCACGGGCTGCTGTGGGGGAAAATTCTCCTAAGGTCACTGCAACTATTAACCTTTCTTGAGGTTCGCTGAGGAGAAACTGGAAACCTTCGGATTAGGGAAGCGCCTGGAAACAGCTCAATGTCAAACCTGAGTCGCGTAGTATTTGTTAAACATTTCCTGGCATTTGATTTAATCTCTTTTGAGCACCATACTGGAAGAACGTGATAGAAAACTGGTCCAAGAACGTTATCCTGATCTTAAAATTCTTCACTATAATGCTCCTTGGTCGTCCCTCCAGCTAGAAATCCTACTTGTCTGGCAACAAAGAAGGTTAAAGTAAATACAAGTACAAAGACAGACAAGTGTCGCGTTTCACAGAGGACTGCTGGGCATCTTTCATTTCTGTAAAGTCAGGTCCTTGGCTCAGCCGCTCATACTCCCGCGACACATGAGACGGATGCACCTTTGAGTGGAACTTGGGAAGCGAAGGCCTGAGTCATAGCTCAAGTGTGAATCATGGAAACGGAGAGGTGTGTGGGCGCATGTCCTGTGTGCCTTTATCTGAATGTGTCAAAAAACTGCGTGTGGTCCGAGGTGGGACATGCTGACCTGTTCGGCAAAGAAGGACATGATGGTGAAGATGACGAGCGTCACGAGGACACAGTGCGTCCAGAACTTCAGCTTGTCCCGATACACCCGCCTGGAAGAAAAATCACATTTCAGTTAGGTTCAAATTAAACAAAAACATCCAACTACAGTACAGGTGCACAGGTCTCACTGGAGGCTAGTTGCGCTGTGATGTAACAAGAAGGAAACATACAGTATGCAGAGGGTAGCAGGGCAACAGGGTGACAAGGTGACATCACCCAACGGCATCTGCCTATCACTTTAAGAGCACAAAGACGGGAGGGGAGGTGACGGGAGGAGACGGGAGGCTCAGCTGTGTGATGATCTTACAAGTATCTTACAGCCAGCGATTGATCTGAAGCGGCTCAGTCTAATTTTAAAGCCTCTATGTGAGGACGGCATTCTCCAGCTGAAGCCCCCCCGAGTACAGGAGCAGGATCCCTGACAAAAACCCCCTAAAGCCCCGGAGGGATTCCCACTGCTCCAACCTGGCAACGCTCGGTCACATGTGGTGATCGCCACAAAGTCTTGACTTAAGCTGTTTGTGACGAGAAAAGCTTGATACATTACTGACTCACGTGCAACAAAGACTCTGATGTGTGTGCTTTTTAACCATCAATAACCGCCTGTGATTGATTTATTGAACAACTACACAAACACTTGTCAAGCAGATTGAAACTGAATTACTGTGGGCTTTGAAGTGCTGGTCGGACAAAGTAAGTCTGCCAAAGATCACTGAAGGTCACCTTGGTCTCAGGGAACTTGTGACTGTTTTCTGCAATTTATTGACTGTCACTTGATTCATCAAAAAATGACACACAGATAGTAAAAGCAAAACTTGTGCTGTGTCTTAAGTCGGATACCTCTGTACTTATACACCCTAAATGGTCGCCATGTAGCCTACAAAGTGCAATGCCGGCCAACTATCATGATGAGCACCAAAGCATTGTTCAAATATGTGTATTTTTTACTACCACTATATTGTTTTTTCGGATATAAGTCATCAGTTTGTTTATTGGGTTACTTCTGTAATAATTCATGGTCAACGTGTCAAGTTTGTAAAAAACACACTTTATTTTGAAGCACAGTGAATTTCCGGCACAGAGCTTTTATTTTGAAGTGCTGTTTCCTGCTGTAGAGTGAGTGACTAACGGACAGCTACTTGAGAGAGACAGCAAACTAGCTCAATGACATGGCCAAACGCAAGTATGACGCTGACTATATAAACTGTGTGGACCTTGAACTGATGACAAAAGAGAAATCTGGACCCTGTGGATGGACCAGTTGGGAACCACTGGCCAAGGCTACAGGATCTATGGGTATAATTACATTTGGTGTTAATGCATGTTAAACTCTCATCTCCACTGTAGAAGTTTCAAGCATTAGATTTGTGGTAAGAAGCTTTAGAAGCTACCAACGTACTACATAAGTATGCTAACACAGGTATCCGATTTGAGAGACAGCAGTATGTCACTTTAGTAACGTCCCAGCATGCTAATGTTTGCCTACTAGCACTAAACACAAGGTAAAGCTGAGGCTCATGGGAATATAATTAGCTCTGCAGGTTTGATGATAAAGCAAAGTAGTGGACAAATTACAATTTGACCCCATGATAGCGCTGAATGATCAGTCTATTAATCCACATCCCTACTCAAAACCACAAATATCTGAAGCTCTTTTAATGTACATCTGAACTAAATGATGTCTAAACGTCACATCCTACCATTCCTGGAGCTCCTCCATGTGCAGGAACCTGTTGCGATACTCTCTTGGCAGCTCAAACTGGGACGGCAGCGGGAACATGGACTCATAGAAGTCTCTCAGCACAGCTTTCACTGTGGCAGCATCTTTATGGCTGTGGTCGATGTTGTCGTTCAGACAGATGAACTTCCTGTTGGGGATCAGTGAAAATACAGATGGTGGTACAATTTAACAGCTGATGTAGTGAACTTAGGCTCAGAGAGGGAGAAATGAAGACGAAAGGCAAACAGAATCCTTTCCTACCTGGGGTTCTTCCTAATGTCATCTAACTGGCCGACCACATGGGACACATTTGTCCGCACCATCTTGAAAGCTATCTCCTCCTCCCCCATGATCTCAAACCTGTCCAACAGAGCACATGTTAGCAGCAGCAACAGTAAAGCTGATTTTTTAGACATTCACAGACTGAATAACGGTACACTGAGTACTCACTTGTACTTATTCTGGTCTCTGAAGGCTTTTTGGATGCGTTCTGTGATGGGCTTGCAGTGAAGGACGAGGCCTTTCGTGACAGGAGGCTGTGGATTGAAAAAAAAGCACAGAAAACCAGACAAATTATTCAGCAAGAAAGCCACAAAAGAGGTCTTAAAAACTTATCATATGCAATGGATTCAATGTGTTGGCTCACCATGCTGGGGTCATAGTAGGCCTCCTGAGTTGGGTTCACCAGGTGGAGCTGGGTCAGGTTAGTTGGGAGCGTCTTAGAGCAGTTTATCAACATCTGCTCCAGACCTGTCAGGTCCTACAAGATGCAACAAAAATATATCACACTTCAAAACCAGAAGAAATCTTGTAAAATATTATCTGACAAAGTCTTATGTTAGGGAGAGAAGACGTATCAAAGCCAGGACCAACCTGGAGGCTGAGTGGCAGCTCGTGGATCCTTGTGGCCAGAGTTCGAATCTCCCGGTCGGACAAGATACCTGAGTGGTCGGTGTCGATCTCGTCAAACACTTCAGACACGTTGAGCTGCTGCTGAGCACTCATCAGGAAGTAGAAGTACGAAAAGGCGAACTGCATGTCCTCTGAGTGACGAACACGATGGCCTGATGTTTTGTCAAACTCCTCTGGGAATCTGGAGAAAAGAGAGCAGAGCAGTTTAACACGTCGCAAAGGAGTCTCTGTCTGTTTGTTTGTATGTATGTGGCTCTGCCTGTGTATTTCCTCCAGTCTTTGGATGGACTTAACAGCTGGCGTGTGTATTGCTGAGGACCCAAGGAAGTTCCCGTAAATAGCCTGGTCCCAGATAGCTAGCTGTCAGCAAATAATGCATATACTGCAAAGAAAGCGTAATGTTTAATGTGAAGTTGTTTGGATGAGTGTTTCTTGAGAAAGCTGCAAGCAGCAATCGGCCCGTTCCTAGTACCTAAAAATTATAACAAAGAATCTGTAACACACTCACGTGTCCTGCAGCTCCTGCATGATGAGACGGTCGATCATGTGAGGCATGTGTGCGGGCACTTTGCGGGACGTGAACCCAAACTGGCCGTTGAGCAGCTTGTTGACGTAGCGCAGCGAGTCAGCAAAGGTGTCCTGCAGCTTTCGGATGGTGGCAGCACCGTCAGTTTCGTAGGACAGTTCTCTCTGCAGACGCTCCTCTTCCTGTAGAGTCACCACAAAGAAATTAACATTTAAAGAAATCAAAATGCTTGACTGAAAGTGGAAGTTGTTGCCGTACTTACCTCAAGAAGTTCCTGAAAGTATTTCCTCCTCTCCCACGGCAGGAAGCCTCTGTCCGTGGAGATGTAGTGTTGGAGTCTCCTCCCAACTGGAGCTCCTCCTGCAGCGTCGGCCGGCTCTGCCTTGCTCTCAGTGCTCTTGGTTTTGGAAAGGCTGCTGAGCAGTTTGGAAGTCAGAGGCCTGTCGATCGCAGCTTTCAGATTGTATTGTTTGGGAGGTACAAAGTCTTTATCAGGCTTATCATCAATATTCACTGTGATACGAGGAGTGACTGTTCTTTGTGGCGCTGCCCCATCTTTCCTGGACATTTCCTCTTTTGAGTTTGGATTTTTCTGAATGATTTTTCCAGCTATGTCTTCAACCGGTGGTTTTCCCTCCAGCTGCTCTCCCTCCAGGTCTTTATAGGGCTTACCCTGGACCTTGGCTGCACCCTCATTCGCTGGATGTGAATCAGTGTCCTGCTGCTTTTGAGCCAGTGCCCTGTACGGTTTTAGAAGTTCAGCCTTTGTGAGGTTATAACCCTTCACAGTGATGTCACCGATCAGAAGTTTCTCCTCCAGCTTCTGCAGCTCACTCTGCACAGCAGCTGGTAGAAGAGACACGTTCAGTGAGGGAACTTCAACGACAACCTGAGGTTCACCTGGCTGCCTCCTCTTGATCTTAGGCCCCCGTTTGTCCTCAGGAATGTCTGAGAACGGTACAGGTGGCTCTGGAGTCGGGGTCGGCTTTGGCTCTTTGCCGCCGTCTTTGCTCGCAGCTTGGGACACATTAACTTGGGGTACCTCGCGAGTGTCGACAGCTACGCTGAAGCTCATGGTGAACTCTGTGTCATCTTGTCTCTGGAAAGTGAGATTGTAGTGAATCTGGGTGGCGTTGTGGCCCGGATGGAGCAGCAGGTGAATGGTTTTCCACTTGTTAGCGACGGAGGTGTGGCGAAGTGCCGGGTTGTCGCTGATGTGGGCCTCTGAGACTCTGCGGGCCAGTCTGTCGAAGCTGAAATATGGCCTGGTTTCACCCACTGGGAGGGTGTACAGGGTCTGGTTCTTCAGCAGGGTCACATGGTACAGCTCGCCAAAGTGCTCTGCAACAGAAATCAACACAATCAATGCATCTGTTAAAGGATAAGGCTGGTGATACGTCTGCTCACCAAGACTAAACACAGAGAACACATTACTCCAGTTTTAAAGGCTTTTCTTTTAGTTTTAGACTCCTGACTACTTATCTGATATATTGGTCAAATACATTCCCCCTAGATCCCTAAAATCCTCCGCCTCCGGTCTATTAAATGTCCCCCAGTGTAGAACTAAAAAGTACGGTGATGCTGCGTTCTGTGTCATCGGCCCTCGTCTCTGGAACAGCCTTCCAGAGGACGTCAGACTCTTTGATTCAGTAAACAGCTTCAAACGAAATCTTAAAACCAAAAATTTTGTAGCTTTTGTATAATCGTTTGGTCTCAAACCCAATTTGTATTTCTTATGATTGTGTGTGTCAGTGTGAGTATGTGGTTGTGTATCTGAATCTTATTTATTCTATCTTATACTGTCTTTTATGTGCATTTTCTCATTTTATTATGTTCTTGCCATAATTTTGCATCCTGTCTAAAGTGTCGTGATAATATCGTATTGTGAAGCCTCTGGTGATTCCCACTCCTAGTAGAAAATATTAACATGGTGCATTAAACTCACCTTGGCCGCAGTCTCCCACATCGTATCCACAGGAGAGAACATTGCAGGCTTGGTCGCAGAACTTGTCCGCCAGCCAGGAGTTGGCACAGCCTTGATTACAGTACGACGTCCCTCCAAGACCTCCTAGACCCCCTGCAAACTGCCACACCTGTCCACCAGCTCCACCAGGCCCGCCACCGCCGACGCCAGCCGCAAACCGGCTGTTCCCTGCCGCACCTGTCAGAGAAAAGGGACGACATGTTAGACATGAACGTAGCAAATTAGCTTATTTACATAGGAGAGAAAGAGACGGAGTTCTTTACCGAGGCAGTCTCCTCCATCCCAGTCACAGGCGGAGTTGTTACAGGCTTTGTCACAGTACCCATCTTTGATCCAAGATCCTGGGCAGCCCTCAGCACAGTTGGGGACGGGCCAGGTGAGATACACCTGCAGTGGGGTGAGGGAAGACAAGATTAAAGGACAGTTTGTAGTCAGTTTAACATGTTTTTACTTGTACAATCTGTACACAGTTTAAAATGAACTCCCTGTGAGCACTTTCTGTCACCTTCTGTCCTTTGGAGTGGCTGTAGAAGTCGTCCGGCCAGACGTCTTTGCCAAACATCACGTCATCGTTGAGGTAAATGAACTTTTGGGAGAGCCCTGGGATGCGGTGGATGTGGGTCTCTATGGCAGGGGAGCTGAAGGTGGGAAGGTGGCTGCTGTTCAGGAAGATATCCTGGAAGTAAAAGAGAAATATAGTTAGTAGATTTGTAGCTGTGGTGTTCACATTCACGTTCTTTGCACTTTGAGAGTTCTGTAATTGTTTCGGTATTTTTCTATTTGGTTTTTAAGACATAACATAGGGTTTAGG
This sequence comes from Epinephelus moara, assembly GCF_006386435.1. Classification (NCBI taxonomy): domain Eukaryota; kingdom Metazoa; phylum Chordata; class Actinopteri; order Perciformes; family Serranidae; genus Epinephelus; species Epinephelus moara. The sequence goes on along the minus strand of NC_065528.1, from coordinate 24,270,488 downwards.
GGTCAGTAAAAATAATCTGACTACCAATCCCTCTTTAAGAGTGCAGTGCAGTGTGATAGATGTCGAGGCTTAAATTTTACCTGATGTGTGACAACTGTAACTCTGGGGTTATCCAGGTTGAGCCAGGAGGGAATCTGCCCGTTCGTGACAATGAAGATGTGCCGCACCCAGGGTGCGTGTCTCTCCACAGAGCGCAGCGAATAGCGGAGCTCCTCGTTGTCTTCGAATCGGCTGGCTGAGACATCTTCATCCTGTTTAGACTGGAGAGGAAAAACGATAAATATTAAGCTCATATCTCAGGGGATGTTACTGCTCACGGTGAAGAGCCGACAGGGTTTCAGGGAGGACCAGTCGTACCTGTGAGATGGCGGTCAGGTCCCAGAACAAGTAGCCAGGGCTGATGGTTAACTCTTTTCCATCCAGCGTCAGGTTCTTTTTCGCCTGCTGGGTGAGATCGGTGAAGTCCTGTGGGGTGTTCAGGTGGAGCAGGGCGATGCTGGCCTCGGAGTACAACTCAAACTGAGGGACAAATAAATAAAGAGTAGGGTGTTAGAGAGTGCTCCAGTGATTTGGAATTGCACTTTCCTGAAGTTGGTGGACTTAATAAAGACATAAGTTTAACAAGTTTACCCAGAGGGCTGTCTGCTGCATTGGCGCATTTGTTTGACCAATCAACATGCACTTACATCACTCATGGTTGCTGTGCTGGCAAAGTATCTACTCTGAAACAGGAACTTAAAGTTTCTCAAGACACATATTGCGTTTTCTAGTTGCACTTTTACATATAAAATCAGAGTTGAGACACCACATGCGCTGTGGGAACAGTCTAAATAGAGATTTCTCAGAGGTGAAGTCACATGCCAGTGACATGGTTTAACCACAGTCCAGCCAGACATGTGAAAGAAACCTTCATCGGTCTGTCTTTGGGGCCGGAAGATTTCTGGAAGTCTGGGAACGCAAATGACAAGACTGACAGTGTGACCTCTGACCTGCAGCTATGGAGGTCAAATCAAAGCAGTGATGATGCTTGTGTGGAGGCATCTGCTGGCTGCTGCAGTCAGACCAGTGTGTGTGTGTTTGTGTTTGTGTGTGTTTAAAGAGGTGAGGGTTCGGAAAATTCTGTGATGTCATCTTCTCCATGGGGGTCACATGGAGAGCTATGTGAGGCATCGGAGGACTCTCTTTCTGTGTGTGTGTGTGTGTGTGTGTGAGGGAGCCAACCCCGGCCTTGCCCCTTTCCAACGATCTGTCTCGCCCTCTCTCATCTCTTAAACTCTAAGCTTCCCAGGAAAAAGACTCACCCCGTCTCACTCCATCATCCCACGCTGAACCCAAACATCTCGCATGAACCCGGCTCCTTTGTTTTTCTCTGCTCCTGTTTTTAGGTGACGAGGATTTGCTGTGTCTTATAAACGCAGCGGGGAGCAGCCAGGAGACAGCGAGCTGCGGATCACATAGCCGTCTTTATTATAGCTCTCCTCGTAGTCCTGATAATGCTCTAACACTTGCACACGAAGCAGAGGTGTGTGGTGGCCTAACACTGGCACATGTCTGCCCGCAAGCAAGTGTAAACTATTTTCAATACACACATGGCACATAATTATTTACTAGACCACAAGGAAACATTATGACTGACTAGTCTTGAAGGATTGATTCAAGATAAGACCCTAACATGTATAGAACTTATTTTTACATCTGACCTGCAAATTAATTCCTTATTCTTCCAATTTCCATTTTTTTTAATGCAGCTTAAGTTGCTCTTTGCAAGTATTAATACTTCCCATGTGAGTTTTAGTCTCAACATACATTCTGTGGCCTGTATGTAACTGCAGAGGCAACACAAAATGTAATTAGCCTAGAAAAGAGTTGACCCTCTGAGTAAACCAATTAACCTCGTGTTGAGTGATCTGTCTAAGCAAGTGGGTTGAGATGCTGTAGTGGCGCGCAGCACAATGGACGGCTTCATCTGAGCTGAGGCTGCGTCATCCTGTGTCACCTGTTGGGTCAAAAGGTCTGGAACAGTCTGACAGTCAGAAACTGAACTATAACACTATCCAGTTCTTTACATAATGTACCAAACATTGTCAATGTTACGAGATGACAATTCGGTTGGTCATCTAGTTTTCTGTTGACAGATGTTTGGCGTATGTGTGTCACAACCAAAGACTGTACAAAATAATGGCCGTAGCTACCGTGATGTCATCCATTGGTTTGTGGACTGTTTTGAAGACTTGAGTTTGGCATTTTGGCCATTAGCTTCTTGGATTTTTTATGTTTGGACTGGAGATTAGAGCAGTGGAGGAGATAGAAGTGGATCTGCCTCATTGACTGTGGTGACCAGGCCCCCAGGAAGTGCGCCAGGCTTTAAGGCCAATTTTCGTAGTGACTAAACAGTGTAAAAACACCATCATCTGATGCCTTGTGGCCCGAAAAGACTCTCTTATTGACTTACATGGCAAAAGAGACGTCTTTAAATCAGTTTGAAAACGAGACGCAGCTCCAACTAGAAAACAATGTTTTGATGCATTGGATGTGCTGAATGTGCATATTAAGGCAGTACAGGAGGAGGTGCACATTAATAATCCTCCAGGACTGTAACATGCTCATGTTTAACCCAAACAATGTGTCAAGTGACTGCAGTTGGTTCAGATCCAGGTCGGAACACGTTCTCAACACAAATGAACCGCACCAGAGTTCATTTGTAACCGGACTGAGACCACCTCTTCAAGAAGGTCTCGGTCCGGTTGTTTTGGTGCTCACCTGAGTGCGATTGCTGTGTTCACACCTGCCCAAACAAACCACACTGAGGGGGCAGACAAACTTGAGTTTGACTGAACCGAACCAAATGAGGTAAAGCACACTTAGACTTCTTCTTTGTCAACTCTAGCTGAAAAACATATCCAACAACAGCCTTTTCAGCACAACCTAAACAGTGTGGCTCTGCACATATTGTATGGGAAATAAAACCTTTCAATCTTGCTTCACAGTAGAGATGAGACACCGTGTGGACAAACGCAACCACATAAAAATACACGCTAATACAAACACATCAGCAGGCTTGTACACAAACACTGGGAGCAGATGATCGGGGTTGTGGGGCAGCTTTCATCACCATAGCACTCGGTCTAACACCAGCTATAAATACCAGCTGCCTCTCACCGCTCAACCTCTCCCTCCACACTATGCACATCATCCCTCTTTCACAGAATTGGCCTGACGACACCAGGAAACACCTTGAAACCCAAACTGTGTATTGTGTGGCGGCCCGTGTACCTAGAATCCCTCCGGTCCTAAAAGCCAAACACACACACTTTCCATCCTGGACTGTGTGTGTGGCTTCACAAGTCCCGGTATCATCTCTATTCCCACCACTCCACTGTAATCCTGCTGCACCCGTTCCAGCTTGTTCCACTCAAAGATAAAATCTGGACTCCACACAGGTAAAGCCGGGCACACACAAACATGTCTGAGATGACAGGGTGTGTCCGCGAGTGCAGAGAAGGTCAGTAAAATCCTTGTGACCTTTCAGCGTGTTGGCTGGCGCCGCGCCACTCCAAACAGTTGTTCTAATGTTAACCCCCGCAACGCCAGCTAAGGTTACAGCCCGAATGCCGCTGGCTATTATCACATGGCCTACCAGGCTATGGCTCGACCACAGACCTGGAGACAAATGCAGGGAATGATGGGACAACTGCGTTTGGTGATGATATGTAGGTTAAACACAGTTAACCTACATATCATCACACACAAAGTTACATAAGTTTGACTCCGCTGAGGCTGCCTCTTCACCTGTTAGTGCTCACATAGAACATACAGTAGTATTATGTACAGTACGTTATCCTGAGTCTGACTGACTTGGAATTTGGCACAAATATAAAGCTCATTGTGCTCAAAAAAAGCATCCTGGAGCATAAATGTCTGCCATGATGGATATTTTGCTAATTTGAATAATGTAAAAAAAAAACAGTTATGTGACATCTGTTGGGATCCTGACACTGACCAAATTTGGTACACATGCTCTAAGAGTAAAGTATTCACCAAGATATGAAGTATTATATTGATTGGTACATGTGGGCGTGGCCTGTTTCACATTATATACTACCTTATGTCGTTGCTTCAGTTGCTGAGAGTTGGAATAAGGTAGAGACATGATATTTGGCACCATAACCAAGAACTATTTACAAATGCTTCCCCAGAAATATGACTCCAATCGGCTGCATGCTGGCGCTGTAATTAGTGACAGAAAATGCCATTTTGGAAAGGCAACACCCCTCACACTATAGTGCCAAGTGTCTTGAAATTCGGCACACACATAGAGCTAAATGTGCTCTACAAAAAAAGCCTCTTGGACCATTATGTTTTTTTTTCCATAATGTCAAACACCATAAAATGAAAATACTTTTCTTAATTCTGGCTCTATCAACACCAAATTTGCTACACAGCCTTGAAGGACTGAAATACACATTTCTACTAAATGACAAAATGAGGGGCGTCCACTAGCTCACCTGGCAGTGCAGGTACCTCATGTAAGAAGGCTGTGTTCTTGCTGCAGCGGCTGCGGGTTCAATTTCAACTCATGGCCCTTTGCTGCATCCCCCCCCCCCCCCCCCCCCCCCTTTCATGCTATATATATAACAAAAAGACTAAATGAGCCAGATTGGTTAAAAAAAAACAAAAAAAAAACACAAACGCCATCAATCAAAAAACTTCACAAAAGCAGGGATTTTGCAGTTAAGTGGCCAGAACTCATTAAAGATTTGTCCACTCATCATAAATATTAATATATATCTTCAGTATGTGTTGATGAATAGGCCTACCAAAGCATTCTCAGCCTGACCCATAGGAGTCGACACAAACACCAAAAACATGTATCTCAATAACTGGTGGACAGATTGTCACCAAATAGGCAAGAATTAATGAGTGTCATATTGATTGCCTACATAGCAATACATGCTACATTATGCCTTTGCTCAAATTTCTGTGAGCTAGAATGAGATAGAGAAAAGAATTTTAGGACCATGACTGGGAATGATGTTCTAATGCTTCACATTAAATTTAATCCCGATCAGCCAGATGGTGGCGCTGTAATTTACAGCTGAAAAAGTGACAGCATGAGTCTGGCTCACTTAAAATTTGACACATATCTACAGCTCAGTGTGCTCTATAAAAAAAAGCCTCAAAAGGCCACTATAATGGAGTTATTGCTATTTTGCATAATGTGAAAACAATGTGTCTACTTTTTTAAAATTACTTTACCTGTATCAACGCTAAATTTGGTATACAGCATTGCAGGATGGGGCTAATCAATTCCGTTATAAATTAGCAAGACTGGTCAAAAACAATGAGTGCCATCAACCAAAAAGGGCCGGCTTAGCAGTAAAAAGGTCATAACTCCAATTGTTTTTTAATAATCCTAATTAATTTCAGTGGAGACATCCTGAACAATGTCCTGAATGTATCCATCAAATTTCATTCACATCTGTTAAAGGGGGGCAAAACGGCGAGACTTTGAAATGGCGTGACTTCGCTGAGCTTTGTGAAGCCCGGGACCTGCTCGCACTGTTGCTTGCAGCTTTGAGTTTGACAATTGAGCTGACTCCTCCTGTTAGCCATGAAATGGTTTGAACCTGCAATTTTAACATAATATCGTACTATTGAGTGTTAAATTGAATTATTTATATTATCAATGAAGATGCTGATCATTTTTCCAATTGATCTTTTGCTCTATAAAATGTCAGAAAATAGTGAAAATAGCCGTCATAATCTCCCAAAATCCAGACTGATGCACTTAAAACTGCTTGTTTGGTCAAACTGCAATCAATAGCACAAAGATGTTCAGTTTACTCTCCTAGAAGCAGCAAATATTCACATTTGAGAAGCTGGAACAAGTGAACTTGGGGAGTTTTACATCAAAAATGACTTAATTTGATCCCGTTGATCCACCAATCCATTGATTATCTAATAAAATACAGTACTGGGAGGTGATAACGTAACTCTATTGTATAACACCTTTGTTTTACATTTGATAATATACAAAGGCAGTTACAAAAGATGTTATCTAATCTGTCAGCCGTTAAATCTAATCAGCCATGTGAGCATATTATCAGAAGACGGGACAAACAGTTGACTCATGCCCGTCCTGGCCGACTGCTGGTGTGACAGGGTCACTCAGCTCCAGGCTGCACTGTTTTGTTTTCTTTGATTATTTCAGAGTAATCCGCGCTCGTTAGTGGCATTCCTCGCACTCAAAATATAAAGCGGACTTCTGATTAGAGAAAATTATTAGATACAAACGCCGCCGAGCCAAACAGAGGCCCTTTATCCACATCACAACATAACTGTTTAAAATAGAAAAAGCCCATATTTAGCAGGACAGTGCAACCTCCTCTCCAAGGAGGGTTTGACATTCGTGTTCAGCCCTTTCTTAGATTACGCTGCTGCTGTGATGTATAAAAAGATCTTAATTTGTGCCCACACAAATATACAGTGTATATCTGGAGTGAGCAGCACCCTTCAGTACTGTGATATTAGGACGCTGTGAGATTGACATCTGGTGGCCAAACTCAGTTATATTTAAGTTGTCTTTAACATTGTCACTTTCAAAATACCTTAAAGAATTAACGCTCATTCTCCACATGGAGTAAGAAATATAATAAATAAAAGAAGCTAAAAGTCAATGGCATCTTCTATATATTTATCCAGTGTGCAACTCTGCCACCTGCTGTTTTGAAACTGAAATTTCCTCCTTTTCAGACACCTACACGATGTGGATTTAACTTTTTCCTCAGGTCGATTTTTGAGAAAAATGCATCAAAATAAAACTTAAATAGATAATATACAAACTGACAAGACATGCAGAATAAACAATGTTGTCAGATGCCTCCATATTTGTCACTCAAAGGTCCAAATTAAGCCTTTGCATTCAGAGCTCCTAGATATTGGAACGACCTGCCTAACATAGTGAAGTCATCGAAATCCGCCTACATATTTTACAGTATATAAGTATCTTTATCTTCCCTACCTGACTCACCTGTTGATGCAGATACACACACTCATGCCACTGTATACACACAACATTCCTTTTTCCTACTTTATACCTTTTGTTTTATTTCAAAATTAATACTTTAAGCTGGGATGTGTTAAAAAAAAATAGAAAAAAACAGCATGGAAATTCTGAAAAAGATTGTATAGGTTGCTGGAACTGAAATAAAAACGAAGTTAAAAAATTAGGACAGTCTATTTGACATTGTATTTTGATGTAATAATCAAGTTCTAGACTTGCTTTTCTGCAATTTTATTTATTTTCAATGATATTTTAGTGCATTTTACTTTTGTTGGTTTCATTCTCTCTGTTTTATATGAGTTGTTTTTTTATTGTAAAGCACTTTGTAACTGTGTTTTGAAAGATGCTTTAAGACATAACAGATGAATATTGTAGATGTTAAATACAAAAAGGAGACCCATATGATGAAAATCTCTGCAGATATGTCAATTCTAACTCTAACAAATAAGCAGCTTAGTTGCCACGGTTTACCCCAATAACTTTTTTTTTTTATCTGTCTTTCTGATCTCCCAAACACCAGGAACTATTTCTAGGAAATTTTTAAGAGCTTTTTGCCTTTATTTGAGAGGACAGCTTCAGCGTGAAAGGGGGGAGACATGCAGGAAAGGGCTACTGGTTGGAATCGAGCCTGCAGCCACAGCGTCAAGGCCTCTACCAGGTGAGCTACAAGGCACCCCACCCCCAGAAACTATTTCAGCTGAGAAACAAGTTTTGATTCATGTTGCTGCCTAACTATTACCATGCAGGATTGTCAGTTTTGTGAACACCCTCACCAGCAAAAGTAACAGTAAAAGCCGACCACAGATTCACTCTCATTTGGCGTTTCACCTCGCTGTATTTGCATTTTTTCTGTGCCGTGTCTCTTGGATGTCTGCTGCTTAGGGTCTGGCACCTGGCTGCTACCTTTTTATAAAGCCCCTTCAGTACTTCCATATCGCAGGATATTACCAGATACAGTGATGTTAGCTTCCTACTTCTTTTCTGGGGATTCATTTTGATGAGAAAGTGAAGAGTGCTCTGGAGTCTATATGATATTCTGTACTGGCTCAGAGTCTATTACTGGAAATATTTTCTGAGCGATGGGATCTGATCGGACTCAGTATCGACGGTAAGGACTCAGATCAGGGCATCCCTATTAATAAGTGATAATGAAGTCAGTAATAATGATAAGAAAAAGTTTTACCTGTTTGATCTTATTGGTTATCGCAGAGGGCAGTTTGACTCTCAGCTGCTCTGTCTCCTTAAACGTCGCCGGGAAGCCGCTCAGGTAGGCCAGAGACTGCATGCGGATCAGACCTGGAGCCTCTTTATCTGTCGTCTGCAAAACACACAACAAAGAAATACATTTCAACCATCCAACAATGATATGTGTGATATGTGATATTTCATAATTATCTGCCATTATAGGAGGAAATGATGAGGATATATCTTGAATCAGACAGTTTCATACGGTTCAGCATGCATTTAACAGTTAATAGAAGTGTTATTAACTCACCAGGTAACATCTGGACACAGAGAACTTCTGGTCCTCTTTAGACACATCTGTAAAGGCTTTATCAGCTGTAAAAACAATTGATAAATAATGAGAGAAGAATAAAATCTGTAGCCAAGAAGTCTAACAAGAAGCTCAGAATACAGATTCCTTGCTCCACCGCTGCTGCATCCTCATGCTCTGTTTACTTATTAACCACACTTCAAATATCATCTTCTGCACTGTAAATATTTTTCATATCTGAGTGATAATCCCCTGCTGGGTTCAGTTTATCTCTCTGCCTGGAAAATCTCTTACATGGTGTTTGGGATCACTGAGCGAGCATCGTCTCCTGCCCTTTGTTGCTGGACGTTTTTTAATCTAGTTTTTAAACCAGTGTTTCTGGATTCTTGCGTGTGTTTTTACCGTCAGCCTGAGAGTGGAAGATGGCGACGGAGACGGTGGTGGACGGGTGAAAGGGTTTGTTCATCAGCAGCAGCTCTTTGGCAGCAGAGAAGGAGGGAGAGAGCGACGGCAGCTCTTTGAGTGTGATGTTGGCTGGCAGCGCGGGGTCCAGCGCCAGCATGGGCGCTATGATGCAGTGGGACAGCAGACACTCCAGCTTTACACTGAAATACAAAACAAAAAAACACATTACTCATATTATCTTCACCCTGTGCTCTCCTGTAGGTGGCCGCCTCCTCTAACTTAGTGGTTTCGGCCTTTCAGCTATTCATACATACATGTGAAATTAGTCACGTTCACACATTTAGCAAAACGGCTTCCTTTGTGGAAATGCTGCATCGAGTCCCCGTCTGTGTGTCTGTGGTTAAAACTAACAGGTTTTTAATCTTGACAGAAAGAGTCGAGCGGGAAGACGAGAGAGATGGGGGCCCTTTGCAACCTAATGCTTTTGGTGGTGTACACAGGAAATCCTTACTCTGAACTTGAATCGACACTGGGGCTCAGCTTTAAGATTCACAGCGCTGCAAAAAAATGTAAAAGGACCCTTTGACCTCATTAGATTTGTCTTTCAAACCACTGTGTACGCACGTTTTATAAGAAGATGCAATAGATTCATATTCCATTGCCTTTACTTCCTATAAAGCATGCTGCAAATGACAGTCACACCCACCCACTTATTAACAACGCTGGGCCTCTTTTGCCGCCATCAAATAACCGATATCCCACCAGCTCTCTGTGGTTAAACCAACCCCCCAACTTCCTGTTTCAACATCAAATGCTTACACTATTGTTCCATTGTGCCTTTAGCTGTCACTTCCTGGTGTTATAAAAGGCCAACTAGTCTCATAATGATCTGTAAAAACAGACTTTTACATAAAACAAAAACTGTGAGGTGTACCTAATAAAGTGGTCAGCGAGTGTACATACAAATAGGCTATTTAGATTTTGCAGTACCTGTTACACAGTGGTGGCAGGGCTGGGAAATATACTGATATGGTGATATGAGACGAGATATGATCTTAGATTTACTAGACTGTTCTAGCTGTTCTATTATTTGCCACATTACTGATGATTATTTATCAAAAATCTGTGTAAATATTTTCTGAAAGCACCAACAGTCAACCCTACAGTATCGTTACAATATCGATATCAAATTATTTGGTAAAGGATATTCTAATATTTGATTTCCTACAGATCACCCAGCCCCCAGTGGCAGCTCTCCCTTTCTTATCTCGTCGTTTTAGGGATTGTTGTAAATCAATGAGCATTCAGTCTTTATGGAAATAATAGATTTGCATGTTTTTGTCGGGGATTTAGTTTCCTGGGTCCTTCATACAGCAGTTTAATGTAGAAACAGTTCCTCTGTTTATTTTCTGGAAAATTAACTATATCATATATGCAGTTTATTAGGTACACTAAGCTAAAACTACAGCAGTCTAATACAACAGTCCTGCCATAAATCCTTCCTTTATGCAGGTTATCATGTTCAGTTCTGATTTGGAGAGATGCTGCTTCAGCTTTATGGTGATTTTTGAGGATGTCGTTTGTGGTGCTGTTGAACTGTATTGTATTATACAGAGAGGTGTTTCTGTTAATTAGCCTACCCTTATTGATATACATTAGTCAAAGTAAACTGGCAACTGAGTCTATATATATTAATTAATTTCCTGCTGTAGAGTGAGCGACTAACGAACAGCTACTTGACAGAGACAGAAGTTGCTAGATGCCATGGCCAAACACAAGAACGACACTGAATGTATTAAACTGAGTGGACCTTGAACTAGTGACTAAGGTGGAATCTGGACCTCCTTTAGTCTAGAGCTTGCTGGCGCTGCTCCAGAGCAGAATTAGCCTCAAGTTTGCAGGGTTATCACCCGAATAACAACTGAAAACTGGGCTAAAAGTTGTCAGTGTGAAATGGAGCTACTGGAATTTATGTCATGTTTTTGTTGTCCAATCACACATCACATCATCAGTGCACCAATGCTTTATGTTTATGTTTTAAGCATGGTAAGTTCTACTAACAGAAACAGCAGGTACCTAGCAAGCTAGCTAACTTAAAACAACAATAACACGTCACATGTACCAACAGGCATTTGACCCTGGGCAAGCAGTAGCAGGGTTCAAGGTTAATGTTTTTGTCTCACTTGCTCCGTCAAGCAAGTGGGTCAGAAATCTTTTTGACCTAAATAAATTTTTATTTGCCCTATGGAAACTGTTTTATGTATAAGCAGTTAGGAAATGACAACAAAGACTACAGTGAACTGTCCTCTAACGCCACCCATCTAAACTCCTGTTTCCAGGATAACTGAGATGCTCACTTGCACTTCAGCTCATAAACTTTGTCATTACCCACCACCTGCAGCCCTATTGGCACAGCACATGTGCAAAACTCAACAGAGATGAGAAGGGAGCAAGATGGCTCACTCCTTAGCTACTGCCATCATCAGCTCCAGAAAAAAGCAATGTGTTTAGTTTGCTTTTTACCACTAGCCTGAGTGGACAATTGAGTTGCTAGATTTACTTGCTGGATCTGGCATTTTACTTGCCCCAGGCAATCCGGCAATCCTTACTGTTGAGCCCTGAGAGGTGTGGTGTGATTCATATAGCCCTGGGCTTGGCTTAACCCTGGGTTAACAATGTGTGCGTGTGGAATGGGGCTAAGTTAGCCCAGGGCTAATATGCAGTGTGAAACATTGTGACCTAAGGGGACCATCACACACCCAACATATCTCAACACTCACCTCTCTTTTGGCACTTCAGTTGTCTCACTTGCATTTTTCCACAGGCGTTCCCTGTGTGCGACAAAGCAGTGAATTCATATTATTTTATCATCACACACAGAGGTCTGTAGAAGCCAATAAACAGAGGAGCAGCACCATTTTAACAAACAGATGATAGAAGAAGAAAAGTTCAGAGACTAATGAAACATGAACTTTCTCCTCAGAGTTACTTTAACCTTTGATCCCAGAGCCCCTCTTCCTCTGGGGCAATGTCTGAACAAGCCAATCAAGGTGAGAGTGATAATGCTACAGCTCGTGTACCAAAACTGAAGCCACTGAAGTGTGTTTGCACTCTATCACCACATACTTCAGGTAAGACGTTCTACAGAAAATAAAGGTTTAAATTTGACTGCAGGCCTTGTGGGTTAAGGCCTACAATGATTCTACTTCACCACTAAGTTTCACTGCACAGCTGTATCTGCACAGACAGCGGAACCGCAGCTACCTTAGAGCTTTTTGTTCCTCTTCCAGTTGCTCCTTGACCGTCTTCAGTTCCTTCAGCAGAGCCATGTCGGTGCCGTTCACCCATGTGTACACCACATCAATAGGCATGGGCAGACAGAGCCTGCAAAGAGAAACACTCGCATCACTCAAGACAGTCGTCAAACTGCAAAGCCGTGACCCTGTTTCCCTCCCCAGCGAGTCTGGATTGGTTTTTGTTCATGCATGGTTACATCTCGTCCAGTTCTTTCAGATTTCCCTCAAGGGAAGGGTGCCAACAGTCCTGTGCGGCACAGAGGAAGGTTTTTGCAGGAAGTGCACACACTTTTTCACATCAACACTTGTTATTATGATTAGATTTTCACTTGTGAACTCCACCCAAGAATATTTTGCACTTGTGACTGTGAGTGCAGAGATGACATCTGTCTAAATGAGGCAGTAACACAACAGTGAAATTCATGTATTTCCTTTGCTCCGTTCATTAGGAGCTTATGTGCTGTCTTTAACTCACCTGCTCTGGAATGATTTCCCACCCACATTGTCTCTGTACGAATCAAACAGCACATGATACTGGTCCCGACTCCACTCCACCACCACCTGTATGGAGAGGAGAGGGCACAAGGTGATATAAACCTCTCAGACAAGTAGCTGCTGATGTTGTTAACTCCTAAATATCAGCATGCAACTGTGGAACTGTGTGTGTCTGTGGGAATGTGTGTATATATGAACAGAAAGAATCTAACTAATCCAGTCCCATCCTGCAAAACTTGTCTGAAATATATTTAAACTTAAACATACCAAGCCCTCCAGTCATTTACCACCACCACCTCCCCGGTTTCGTTTTTTTCTCTCCTCACACAGTCAGTCAGTCGTTACAATCAGTAACGTCTCTAAATCTATTGTTGCCTTTCTTTCTTTGTTTTTATATTTGTTAGTATGCCCATTCTGTCAACATGTGTACGCACTAATTGGTGAATAAAATGGTAAAAAAAAAAAAAATCCTAAACATCGCACATAACAGCTTGCTCACTCATAATCTGCACAGGTAGACACCAAGGGGATATTGTGCTCTTGAAGTTAACATATAATCATATACCAGGACAAAAACACATCAGAATAAAATCCAAACTTCATTTAAAACTTTGCCCCCCCTGGCCTTCACCTGCAAAATGTCACTCAAACTAGCACATACTGACCACTTAAAATAACCAAAAAGAGACGCAAAAAAAAGCCCCAAAAAAAGACACAACACAAACAAATTAGATGCAAAATTGCCTTAAAAAGACAAAGAAAAAAACAGAAGGAGACACAAAATGACCTCAAAGAGACACAGAAAACCCACAAAGAGATGCCAAGGAACCACTAAGAGATGAATAATATCTACAGAGATGGGCAAAAAACACACAAAAAGACACAAAACAACCAAAAAAGATGCAAAATTGTCTCAAAGAGACACAAAACAATCACAAGGAGGGACAAAATGAACACAAAGAAACATAAAAAACCCACAAAGAGATGCAAGAGAACCATGGAGAGACACATAATAACTACAGATATGGGCAAAATAATCCCAAAGAGACACAAAAAAATACAAAAAAGAGACACAAAACAACCAAAAAAGACACAATACTGCATCAAATAGACAAAAACAAAACACAAGGACACACAAAATGACAGAAAAATGACACAAAACAACCACAAAAGGAACAAAATTGCCTCAAATAGACACAAAAAACCCCAAGGAGACACAAAATGACCATAAAGAGACACAAAAAACCTACAAAGAGATGGAAAGGAACCTCTAAGAGACACAAAATAACTATGAATATGGGCAAAACAACCAGAAAGAGATGCAAAACAACAACAAAGAAACACAAAATAACCAAACAAAGACTCAGAAATTGCCCCAAATAGACAAAAAAAAACACAATGCAGCACAAAATGACCACAATGTATTTGCGGCCATTTTGTGCCTCATTGTGGTTTTTTTGTGTCTCAAAGGAACTGCTTAGAGACACATAATAACTACAGAAATGAGCAAAATACCCACAAAGAGACACAAAAAATCACAAGTAAACACAATATGACTACAAAGAGACATAATCAACCCACAAAGAGAGTCAAAGGCACTACTTAGAGACACATAGTAACTACAGAGATGGGTAAAATAACCACAAATAGACACAAAAATAACAAAAAAAAAAAGAAGACACAAAACAACCATAAAAAGACACAATATAGGGAATGGGCACAGTGACGTCACCATGGACATCGCCGCCATGTTGATGGCTACGGGCAGCCACAAATACACAAAAAAAAAACACAAAATAACTACAGAATTTGACAAAACAACTACAAAGAGACACAAACCCACAAGAGGATGCTTAATGACTACAAAGAGGTGCCAAACCACCACACAGTCTGTGTGTCTTGCTCTCATGTAGCAGAGGTGGTGGGGCCATTTGCTTATCAGTGCCCAGGGGCCTACTGTCTCACAAGCCGCCCATGCTGATATGCACACATCCCCCTCAACAAACACGGCTGAGTTTAAACGTGGAGAGCTGTGAGTTAGCAAGTCATGGGAGTCAGTTCCTTTAAGATACGTTACATCACGTGATTAATTATTACGCCGAAGTATTATGAACACCTCAAAGATTCAAAATACGCTTCAAATAAATACCTAAACATGCGCAGGTTTGCTGACAAGCTTGGTGAACTTAAAGAGCCATATTTTTGAGTGGACTCTGGTGAGACGGTGCCTCAAATCAAAAGAAGCAGCACACAGCTGTGGAGTAATGGACGTTAGCTAATTCAACAATACAAAGCGGCTGCCAGCAAGTGACGTGAGTTAGGAAAACAGAAGATGCTCACCTCGCCAAACTGAAAGGCGGAAACTATCATGAGGACGAGCCCCCCAAAGCAGAGGTACAGCCCGTATCGATGGGACAGACAGGTGTATGTCTGCCTCTGTAACAGCTTCAGCACCGAGTTGACGACTACCATGGTTCTCCTGGGCGAAGCATAGCGCTGCATTCATTCAAAGAAACACGTTTAACGCACTAAACAAAGAAAGTAAACATCACAGGCGACCAGGGGCTGTCAGCTGACTACCAGCCAGACGGCATGACACATGACAACCATACATCTCACGCTTCTTCTGCGGTGGTGACGCTGCTGCCGCCCCGCTGCTGCTGCTGCGCTTCAAACTCACGGGCGCCCTCTGGTGGGAGGGAGGAGTAAGGGCCGTGGTGCCTTCACGGCCAACTGTTGCCAACAGTTTTACTAGGGAAGAAAAGGTAACTTCGGGCACTCAGTGACAAATGCACTTGAATTAAGTTTAAAAACTTTGATATTCCTTGATTCTAAACAGATCAGTAACTCCTGAGCATCACAGGATGGAGATGGTCACACACACATACTTTATTTTTCCTATTATATGTTTCTGTACAGATAAAACATAATAATTTAAGTAATGGGTTGTATTTTTGTGCAGGATTTCTTTTTTACCTCGTTCTCCAACATTTTCATTAAAGTCGTGTTTGTGTCCCCCTGAAGGATGTAATGTAACAACTCTTAAACTCTTTTGCTCTCTACCAACACTTGGGAAAAATACGTGGTGCTATAGATGCACTATTATTCACCAGCAGTGTGGCATTTGGGGCTGTACAGGAGTGGTGTTAATCTAAACGGTAAAGTTTGGGGCTGTAAAAGCCAAAACAATGTGCTGAAAGATGCTAAAAAGCTTTGTAGAGCTGAGGAGAACTGCAGAATTGTTTTATTATTCTCTGTGTGTCGAAGACTAATAGCAACCACTTCACCTGACAAAGTTATTTGCTTTACAGTTAATTTAAAAATCAATCCATCTGATCGCAGGGGCAGCAGGCCAAGCAAAGCACCCCAGACGTCCCTCTCCCCAGCAGCACTTTCCAGCTCCTCCTGGGGGACCCCGAGGTGTTCCCAGGCCAGATGAGATATGTAATCCCTCCTACTACAAGTGGGATGTGCCTGGAACACTTCCAACAGGAAGCGCCCAGGAGGATCCTGATTAGATGCCTGAACCACCTCAAGTGACCCCTCTCGATGCAAAGGAGCAGCGGCTCTACTCCGAGCTCCCTCCGGATGTCCGAGCTTCTCACCCTATCTCTAAGGCTGAGCCCAGACACCCCACGGAGGAAACTCATTTCGGCTGCTTGTATCCACGATCTCATTCTTTCGGTCACTATCCAGAGCTCATGACCATAGGTGAGGGTTGGGACGTAGATGGACCAATAAATCGGAAGCTTCACCTTCTGCTTCACCACATTATTTTCATAATTATCTTTAAAGGGGAACCACACCAATTCTCAAGAAAAATCATACAGGCTATTCCTATATTCAAAGACAGTCCAAAAATATTGGTGAACATGAACAACTCTCTCCCAAATCCAGAAACTAGAGTGCTGAAACTCATATTTGTGATGTGATCAAGTACCCTATAGATCGGATCACTGTGAGGACACATTAACAACAACAATCACTTCCGGGTAGACAACTGGCAACTGCAAAAGTACTTTTAAGCCAAAGTATTTATCAAAAGTATTTTTTAGTGTATGCTATTTCTGGAATTGTTTTCTCCACTTCATTTTACATACTCACCAATTGAGGCAACTCAATGTGCAAAGTAAAATGACTGCTTGTGGTGATAATATTCACACATGTAATCTGACAAAGATTTTTTTAGGTGTGACTTTTTTCAGTGGTTAAAAACATTTTGTGGCTGTGACACAGGGTTTTACTACCAGGAATTTACTGAAACAAGCATTGCCAATAACATATATGACTCAGTTCTCAAGAAATCTGTAAGAACACTGCATCACGTGTGCTCTGCATTTTTTCCTGGCAGTGAAAAAAGCAGAAATACAGCTGCTCAGAACTTTTTACATCCCGAATCATGAGAGACTACTGGGAAAAAAGTGGAACTTGCTCAGGTGCCATAGCGTGACATAAACACAGGACGTAGGTCAAGTGATAACAAGCGATTGCATGCTAGAGTGGGGGAGTCTGGTCAAGGATGGTTTCTGGTGTTGCATGTTGATAGCTTCCTTGAACTGCATATAATCCCACTGTGAATAATCTGACAGTTTTCCAGAGCTTCTCTCAGATGAACCGAAGCATTCTTTTCTCTTGAGGCCAGGCAGGCTGTGGTTTCTCTGGCCTGCCCCAGCTGCCTTTTTCTCTGCTGAGTCAGGAGTGCCCTGGGCTAGCCCAGACACAGAAAAGGCCTTTTCAACCAACAATTTCTCAAGGTTGCTGCCAAGTCAGGCACTGGCGAGCTTCAATAGTGGCATCAACAACTGAGGCTCTGAGCTGGCTCCACTTGGACTCTGTGTCCCAGGCTCTCCTTAAAATATAAGAACAGCTCTGCAGAGGTTTGAGCTGAAAGACGTGAGCCTCCACCAGATTGTTTAGTCTGTGCAAAACAATGAATATGAAAATTGTCCCTTGCCTCTATCTGCACCTGCCTTCAGTCGCTGGCCTGTAGCTTGACTGTTCTACTCCAATCATCGCTCTTGACTATGTTGACATAACAGTAATAGATAACATGAGCCTTCAGCTTGTGTTGGGGGGTCTTTAAGAGGCCGTGACTTTGCACTTTCCTTTAGGGGAAGGCAGGACTTGCACAAATCACATCGCATATTTGGGAAAGCCCTCCCACAGCTTTCCAAGTAAAGATAATTCTTTCTTTTTTTTTAAGATTATATTTGTGGGCTTTTTGCCTTTAATGACAGGACAGAGAGTGACATGGGGAGACAGAGAGAGAGTGGGGACTGACATGCAGCAAAGAGCCCGAGCCAGATTCAAACCCTCAGCTGCTGCAGCGAGGCAATGCCTCTGTACGTGGGGCTGAAAGATAATTTTACTACTTTATCTCAGAGTCTGAAAGTAAACAAAGAGAGGAGTACCCTGGAAGAGCCATGTTGGCTCACTGCATCCATGAATCATCTTCATCCATGACAACTTGGCCCGGTTTGCTCCTCAGATTAAATTACCATGGTGTCCGCAGGTGAACCCGTCTGCAGGATCCCAGCCAGAGGCCACATATCTGGGCCAAACCAACCACTGCAACAAGCTCCTTCACCACCAGAGAACAGAGGTGGTATATAACAGCATATAGATCATATACAAGTTAAAGTAATAGAATACTTAGAGGGTAATTCTTTTTCATTTTAAATTCTATTTTTGGATTATTAACACTGTGTATATCAATAAAATGTGGACTACATGACATACTACTGCTGGATAAGTTCACCCTTAGCAGTGATACTCAACATGTGGCCTGTGGGCCAAATCTGGCCAGCAATAGAGTGTCGGATGGCCACGTACCATTTCCTAATTCACAATGAAAATAAATCGAATCACACTGGAAATCTTCTTTTGTACTCTGAATGTGAATAAGGTGCCAGAGTGCATACAAAAACGAAAAAATAGAGCTTATGTATTTTGAAAAAAATTCGAGAGGGACCCCCCGACAGAGGTCCAGGCTAAGCCCTGAATGTCCTCAAATCCTAGAAACGCCCCTGCAACCAATTTAGAGTGGGGTTCGAACCGCCTACCCCAGGGTTTGAACCAGGATCCCTCTTGCTGTGAGGCGACAATGCTAACCACTGCACCACCATACTGCCATAAAAACAATATTAATGTTTGTTTATTAACTGGCCCCTGTCACTCTGCGACTCCTGTGCAGAGCAAGTAAAGTATCCCTGATCTATAGCAATTCATTATACCATGAACTATAACAAGGAGCTACAGCTGTTAGAAGCAGGGACACGGCACCAAATTCTGGACCCTATGCAGAAGCAGTCTCTGTGGCCCCCTGCCCTTCCTCTCTTGAGTCACGTCTCTCTCACGCACCTTCTGGTCACTTCCCTTCCCTTTCTTTCTTTTCCTTCTTGGAACCCCGATTTCCCTTTCTTAGGAAAAGACATGACAGTGTACGATGGTGCTCCAGCGGCATAAGCAGCCACTTCCTCGGCTCTGGCTCCATTTATAAACAAATCCAAGCGCAGGGGTGGACTTAACCATTTTGTACCACTTCAAGGGGTGAGAGGGGCCTTTTAACTGATTTATTCAGTAAACTTTAATTTAATTATGGCACCAATTACTTAGAAATAAAAAAAACTGCTAAACACCCCAAACTTTTCATTCCAAGCCTTTCAATGGTCCCACGCGGGCCTTGGGTAAACCGTCCCACTTTTCCCCCACTACAATGCCCCTGGAGCGGAGTATGAAGTGGCACTACAAAACTGTACTTGAGTACATGTGTAAGATACTTTTCAGCCCTGCTGGAGAGGTAACAATCCTGAAAACTGAAAAATAATAAGAGCTAACGAAACAGCCATTCATCCTTCGATGGTGGTGTTTCTTTACCCCAGTGCCTAGTGATAGCTTTCTTGCTTGCTACTAGCAATATTTTGATCAAGTATCTATCACTAGCAAAAACATTTTCTTCGGGAAATATACATTGATAAAGATACAGTAATTTTCTGACATTTCCAAAAAACAACAGATTGGTCGACATCAAAAGACCAGCACTCTTGCCAACATTTCTGGCAACTTTAGAGAAGCCTACTTTTAAGTAGTGGTTGAAAGGTGTATCTTCCACACATTATGCCAATCTTCGTCTGAAATTTCTACATTGAGTCCTTTCTACCAGTGTTCATTGTCGCCCAATCACAAGTCCCTTCCACTTGCTCCGGTCCCTGGCGACCCTCCTTGCACCATGCCATCTGACACCCATCTTGCTTAGGTCTTCCTTAAACGTCTGTCTCCACGTCGTCTTTGGCCTCCCTCTATTCCTCTTGCCACCCTCAGGCACACAGTCCATTGCCACACTCGCTGGTCTCTCTCTTGGCAGTCGGAGTACGTGTCCAGCCATTCTTCTTCTCCTGTCAGAGACCATGTCAGACAGTAGCGCCACCCCTGCCCTTCTCATCACCTCATCGTTGGTGATGTGGTCTCGCCATGAGATCCTCAAGATGGTTCTGAGGCATTGTCGGTGGAAGACATCCAACATGTTGATAATGCTGGCAGTCCTCATTCACGTCTCGCAGGTGTAGGTCGCTGTTGGAATGACCACTGACATATACAGGCTTGATGGCCGTAGTGATAGCTTTGGACGAACGTATGTTGCGGAGCCGTTGGAAAACTCTTGCAGCTTTGCCGATACTCGTTCGTACGCCTTTCTCTACATCTCCGGTACTCGAGATGTTACTGCCAAAATTCGTGAAGTTCTCGACGTACTCGATGTCATACTTGCCTAGAGTGAGTGGTGGGTGATGTTGACCCTATCCGACGATCATGGCCTTGGTCTTCTCGTGGCTGATCGTAGACCAACCTTTGCTCCTTTGCAACAAACAATCACCTGGTCGGTGAAGATTCTCAGTCATCCAGGTCATGCTAATCGTAAGTGCAATATCGTAGGCTACTGGACTTGCTTGCGTTTCTTGATGATGTTTCGCCTCTCATCCAAGAAGCTTCTTCAGTTCTAAATGACTGGTACGAAGTTGCAGGCTATAGACACTGTGTGGGTGGGAACCCCTGCAGAGTCATAGGGGTCACATGAGCTCTTAGTTTCAGAGTCTTGTCAATGTGAGTCGTTGACCCCTACGACTCTGTAGAACTGAAGAGGCTGAAGAGCTAAAAACTTACACATTTTTTAAAATCTGTTTTTTTTTCTTCTAAAACCCCACTGATAGCTATAGGGACAACCAACCAGGTGATGGGGCTGGTTGTCACAATGTGTCAGCAGAGTGTCTTTGGTGGTTAATTACTTCCTGTTACAATAAGTTGTAAAAATGAAAATGATACTCATTTCAAGCCAAGACCTTAAGCTTTCATTTAATGTTTGAGTGACTCTTGAAAGATGTTGATGATGATAATGAGAAATTCACACAAGATTATAAAAGTGTGACAACCTTGGGCTTTCCTACAATTACGAAACTACTTGATTACAACTTTTAACTTCTCGTAACTTCCTTTTATTGATTACGAATTCCATGCACTTTATACCTACACTGATTTCATAGCTACTTTTCTACCCACTGAGATTTAATAACAAATAATAATGCACTCTTGCAGATAAACTACATGTTGCTCACATGTTAATGCAACTACAACTAGTGACTGTAAAGCCTCTTATGAGGTACTTTTATACTGTACCCATATTTCAGTAAAGAGCAGCCTACTTCCCAACATTGTTGTGTATTACTGGCACTGACACACCTCTGGGAATTCAAAAGAAAGAGTCTCGTCATGTGGGAGCCAAACAGTGACAACAAGACAGATGAAGGAAGGAAGGAAGCTCCGTGTGATCATAACAGGAGGCTTCATTTGCGTAGGCCGGCCCACACGGAGTCATTTAAGGGGAAGAGGTTACTGTATACTGTATATTGGCAGGGCTCACTCTGGTTCATGTACCACCATGTGACTGTCGGTAACTTCATCACTCTCCACCGCAGCACCAGCAGCAGCAGCAGCAGCAGACTCTGCCCTGACCCTGGACCAGTATTTAAACTCGGGTTTTTATGTTGTGTGGATTTATTTTGACTCCGTGTGAGAGTGTTTTCTGGAAGCTTCGCGTTCAGCCACCTCGGAGATGTTTTGGTTCCAGCAAGGACTGTGTTTCCTACCAGCGTTTCTGGTCATCTGGTCCTCCAGCACTTTTATTGTTTCCTACATTATTGCGCTTTTCAGAGGGGATGTCGACGTCATCTTTCCATACATAAGGTAAGTTTTATTCATCGAAATGACTTTAGAAGTGGTTTGACGCACCAGAAAGTCAATCTGAGGTGTAGAAAGTGCACGGCGAAGTTTATTTTCAGTGATTTCTGAGGCACAGAGTTAGTTTCGTTTTCCTCTGCGTCAACTCGGCTGGTGCCCAGAGTCCAGCTGCACGTACACATCTGCAGCTATCAAGTGCCGCTCCTCTTCTCACTTCTCACTATGAAGTTAGACTTTCACCCTAAAGTTTAAAATATAACATCATACAGACCTACATAAGGGGAAGTATGCTGTACTGTCAGCACATGTCTGTAGTGTGAGGGCTGACATGCAGATCTGTCTTTTCCCTTCGCAGTGACACAGGTGCAAAACCTCCAGAGAGCTGCATCTTTGGCCTGATGACATTCATTTCTGCATGTGCAGGTACAAGCTTTCCTCTCTACATTTACTGGGATGCATACATGGGTGGAGAGACAATGGGGCCCCTGGGTACAGATATGCAAAGGGCCCCACCACCTCTCCTACAAAGGAGCAGGACACACAGAGGGTGTGGTGGTGTTGGGTCTCTTTGGAGTCATTTGTGTTTCCTTATGATTGTTCTGTGGCTCTTTGAGGTGATTTTGTGTCCCCTTGGAAACGTTTTGCATCTCTTTATGGTTGTTATGTGTCTTTTTCGTAGTCATGCGGGTCTCTTTAAGGTAATTTTGTGAGGGTTTTGGTCATTTTTCTGTCACTTTGTCGGCATTTTGTGTCTCATTGTGGTTATTTTTGTTTTGTGTATTTGTTTGGGTCTCCTTGAGGTAATTTTGTGTCATTTTTGGTAACTTCCTGTCTCTTTGTAGTTACGTTGTTGTTACGTGTCTGTAGTCGATGGGGTCTCTCTGTGAGGTCATTTTGTGTCTCTGTAAAGTAATTTGATGTTGTTGTTTGTTTTTTTTCTGTCACTTTGTAGTTTTGTGTCTCCTTATGATTGTTTTGTGTCTCGTTGAGGTAGTTTTGTGTAATTTGTAGTCACTTTGTGTCTCCTTGTGCTTGTTATGTGTCTTCTTGTAGTCACTTTGTGTCTCCTTGTGCTTGTTATGTGTCTTCTTGTAGTCACTTTGTGTCTCCTTGTGCTTGTTATGTGTCTTCTTGTAGTCACTTTGTCACTTTGTGTCTCCTTGTGCTTGTTATGTGTCTTCTTGTAGTCACTTTGTGTCTCCTTGTGCTTGTCATGTGTCTTTTTTTAGTCACTTTGTGTCTCGTTGAGGCAATTTTATGTGTCTTTAAAGTAATTTTGTGTCTAATGTGGTTGTTTTTCTGTCACTTTGTAGGAGTTTTTTGTCTTTCTGTGATTGTTTTGTGTCTCTTGGAGGTAATTTTGTGTAATTTTCTGTCACTTTGTGTTTCATTGTGGTTGTGATTGGTTTCCTCAAAGTCATGTGGGTCTCTTTTAGGTAATTTTGTGTGTTGTTATGGTAATTTTATGTGATTTTTGGTGATTTTTCTGTTACTTTGTAATCATTTTGTGTCTCCCTGTGGTTGTTACGTGTCTCTGATATAACTTTGTGTCTTATTGAGGTAATTTTGTGTAATATTTTGTTGTTTTTTTGTGTCTTTGTCGTCATTTTGTGTCTTACTGTGGTCGTTTTGTGTCTCTTGGAGGTAATTTTGTGTAATTTTTAGTCACTTTGTTTCTCGTTGTGTGCCTTGTAGTCATTTTGGTTTCTTTGGGGTAATTTTGTGTCTCTTTAAACTAATTTTGTGTCTTATTTGGTCTTTTTTTCTGACAATTTTGAAGTAGTTTTGTGTCTGTTTGTTATTGTTTTGTAGTCATTTGGGTCTCTTTATGGTTGTTTTGCCTGTTTTGTAGTTCCTTTGTGTGTCTTTATGATCATTTTAGTCTCTTCCTGCTCTGTTACTGTTAATTTAAGTGACATTTTGCAAGTGAAGGCCAGGGCCCTGACACTTTGGCCCCCTGGGCCTGTGCCTGGTAGGACCATTGTGTAATCCATCCATGTACCAGATCATTTTTAGCATCAAACACTTAATTGCGTGTTTTCTGGTAAATGTTAATGCAGCCAAATTGTATCTTATCTCCATTAATTTGTGTTGTAGATGTCCTTTTGTCAAAATAAAGTTCTCTGCTACTTTCCTGTTTTATTGAGGGGAACAAATGCACATGTTCTAAATATTGAGGGGGATGTGTCCTCCAAAAATCTGCACCTATGCACAGGATTTTCACTCCCATCAGTGTGAACATCTGCACTGTGACCTCTGTAACCTCTTTTAGGCAACTGCGGGCTTTCCCAATGGAGGAACCAAGCCTTCCAAAGTTATTAGTCACATTTCCCCTTTTAGGAAAATGAAAGCAGAGTTTATTTGATGGGATGCAAGAGGATTGTTTTTCTGTTGTAGTGAGTCATCAGTTTACAACACATTGTGGTAAATGCACAATGTCATCTTTACACAGGAATATCCACCATATATGCCAGGTACAAGTTTGTGGAGAAGCTGAGTGCGGACACAGGGATGGTGAGCCCACGTCTCAATAAAACTGCTCTAGTGTTGGGGCTGCTCTCCTGTTTGGGCATGTGTATTGTTGCAACATTCCAGGTATGTACTCTACATGTGGTGCACATTTAAGTCACATTAAGATAATGAAATGTTTAAAGGTGTAATTTTGTGTTTGCTCTTTTATTGCAGGAAACATTAGTGACAGCCGTTCATGATATAGGAGCAATACTGTTCTTTGTCTCTGGTGTCTTATACATAATTCTCCAGTCTGTTATATCATTTCGTGCCTATCCATTTGGGTCCTCCATTTGTGTGTGTCGAGTACGTGTGGGTATCGCCATCCTCGCTGTTTTGGCATTTTTCCCCAGTATCCTTTCACAGAAGTCTAATTTGTTAAAATACCAATAAGGTCTGTTGTTCTTTCTAACCATCATGACATGCATTTAAACAGGAACTTCGCTTCATGGTTGCAACATGATCCTCTTGTTGATATTATCATTAGTGTGGTTACCAGTAAATGCACAGTATGTAGTAGTTATGCCACATTTACAAGTGCCAATCATTGTTGATGCCATTTTCCTTAATGGGTAATTCAGCTTTCATCTGTGCGTTCTATGTGAAACAAACCACTCTGCACAGAGACAAAGGAGACGAGGTAGGCTGTTGTTTGTCACTATACATCAGTTTAAAGTGGAAACAGGCAACATATCACACACCCTTCGCCGCCCACCATGATGGGGGCTGTCACAAAAGCAACCCATCACTTTCCGCTTTCCTCAGAGCCAAGCAATGTGGCTCTTTTTCCTAGGTAGAGTTTCCACAGTTACACTCCTAGCAACGAAAGAGCTAACTAGAACCATGACGGGTTGATCATGTCCAAAGTCTGTCCCAGGGGTCAATCCTGGCCCACACGATACTGATTAATCAAGCTCTCTCTCTCTCTCATTATTTCCGTTCACTTCATGATGACAGCACTATTATATACTTAATAGACATGCACCAAGCAGGAACTAGTCAAGAAGAACTAAGACATTTCTGACAACCTTTGGATGAAAAGGTTTCCTCATTCATTTTAGAGCGTTGCAGAGAAAAGTTGCGGTGGTGCAAACTGTTCTGAGCTCGACTCAAGCCGGCTGATAGTGTCACCTGCAGCTCAGCTAGTCAAATCACCGTTGGCTGCTGCTGCTCGCTGTATGTGCTTACGCCCCGCCCACTTATTTATTGCCGCTGGTTATTTATATTACTGTGGTGTATTTATCATGAATACACTCCATCTGATGCTCGTTTTGTTTCTGCTTTTCCCCGTTTCATCACTACCACAAATGCAGCTGTAGCCAGTGTCTCACTATCACTATCCTCATTCATATTTTAAGAAGCTACAGATTATATTCAGCCACAAAATAAGCCTGAAAAGCTGCAAATCAGAACAGAAGCACAGAGAGTTGTTGCGTAGACATGACTTTCAACTTGTCTCGTCGTGAATCTTTGGTCTGAAAGAATCCCTTAAGAATATTAATGTTCTTCAAAGGCAGTTGGTTCCAGGTAGAAAGAATGTTAGCCCTTTGTAACCCTTATTTCTAGGAATGTTCTTGGGTTGTTCCACCATCCACCATTTCTGCTTCTGGAGATCCTAAATGCTACCAGGGAAAACAAAAGCACTATCCTCTTCCTGTTTTGGTTACACCGTGGTTACCACACTTCCCTTGTGCCGTAAAATCGAACCTTCATTTTCCTGGTGATCGTACCCGGTGGCAAACAGAACGTCATTATAGAGGCGAGGCTTTTAGGGAAACAATAAGCGCTGATATGTCATTATTCTGTAGTGATTACATTGTGCAATCAACATTTACTTCATAATAAGTTAAAGCAAAGACAATATCTGTTTCCACTTAAAAGCTGAATATTAACTGACTGTCTGTGTCTCTCCTTCAGGACTATCCCTTCCATGTGGCCAGTGCTGCATGCGAGTGGATCGTCGCCTTCAGCTTCATCTGCTTCTTCCTCACATACATCGACGACTTCAAAGTGAGTATCACACCGACAAACAGAAGCTCATTTTTATTTAAATGTAATGCTGAAAGGGGTTCTTATTTCTCTCCCTTTTTATTCCCCACAGCTGTTTACGTTGCGAGTGAAAACAGAGAACGTGGAGTAGCCATGATGACTGGCGACAAATCACAGTATGATTATCAGTATTTTAATGTTTAAAAAAAAGTTCTGCATTTTTTTGTAAAGCTCTTATGCAAATGCATTTTGTACATTTGTATTTTTACACTGCAAGGCTTTTATACGATGTTGTGTTTTGTATCGCCTGACTGAATTTGCTGGTAGAACACAGTGGGTACGTTGTTATTTATACATTATCAGCAGCTCAGAAACTGATCACAGCCTGTATCTTTATACCTTTTATATGATTTCAATTCATTTTATACGTGCACTTAATTGCTTCCTGTGTTCAAACAACACTTTGCACTTTGCTCTCGATCGTTGCCACACCAGCGTGACTCATGCTGTCAAACCTGTGACCAGTAATAAGAGAAGTTCATCACACAGGGAACACATGATAGCTTTACATGTGGTTAAAGGAGACTCAAACTAATGACAAACTCGTCTGTGGGAACATGGTGGTGCTCGTGTTGTGTGAGAAAATGGTGAGACTACACTGATACTGTATGTAAGTAATCAGGAAACCTGTATGACGTTTTTTTTATTAGCATTTTCTAATCATGTTTTCTTTGGACAGCTGGAAACTCTTTCTATGAATCCTCCAATTCAGAGTTTTGGTTTCAATACTTCCTGTACTCTCCCTGTGTGGTAAATGGTTTAAGCTCATACTGCTGGATTGTTCCACAGTGCAGCTACAGATGGGATTTTGCTTGTGTTTGCAGACTGTAGACAGTTTATGCAACAGGAACTAGGCTACTTAATTAAATAGTTTGTTCAGTATGACTGCCAAATTAAATTACTGTAATAGAATAGAAATTGCAGCTAATTAGAATTGAAGGCAGGTTTTCAGTGTGCCGTCAGCCAGATAAATTAAGCTTTTCTCTTAACCTTACATCAGCGGGCATTAAAAAAATATAGGCAGTTTAATCAGAGGGACTTTACCTTTGAAAATTGTTTAATTTGTAGGATTTTCAGGGGCCTGAAGAGGCAGAAGTTTCCAGCATTTCACTCACAATATGTCATTAAGTCTGAAAAATGCAAGTATTTTGGGTGACAGAAATATATTTTGAATTTCTGACGCCCTTAAATTTGTATATATTATCAAACCCCAGGCTGGGAAGCACTGCTGTAGAGCACACTGCCAATACTTTAGCTACTTTAGTAACATCAACAACATCAACACTCAGGGTTCCCACACACTTTACCAATGAATTTTATTACCCGTAATATTTAACCCTCTTTCCAAGACTTTAGTGAAGTAGATAGGCCTCTATCGCGATCGTAAGGTGCTACTCCAGTATGCTACTGTATGTCCTAAGGCAGGCGAAAGTGTAGCTGGAATATGGACATACACGTACAGTAGACACAAACTGATAATGTTATCATGGCCTGGCTATAGCAGGTGTGAAATATGTGCCAAAGCTGACACTCTGTTGAGCAGCCTTTTGGTGTCCTAATGCTTTTTCCCTTTAACATGGCTGACCAGAGCCGTTTCCTCACGGTGCTAACGGCAAGCATTATTTAACATGCACTGCTGGCTCTGGCTAACTTTACTCACTTGTTCGACATTCCCGCCACCAGCTAGCTGCATACACAGATGTGTATCACGTAATACTGGTGATGTTTCAGTACTACATGGGAAATTTCGTGTAATGTTAGATATGTTTTGGGATTTTGATGGACATATTTAACAACAGCCAAAACAATGTATCAGGGTTCTGACAGCTTAAGTCAGATTTAAGACTTTTTAAGACCAATTTACAATAACTAAAACTGATTAAAAAAAAACATGGACCAAGATTTTTTACCGAGGGTTAAGGACAATTTAGCCCACATGCTGATTGTAATATAAACCATGACTTTTTGGGGAAATACCTGGCATTTGTTGACGAATATTCTAAACAATTTTGTGTTTCTTGCTCTGCATGTGGGATTCCAAAGTCTTAAGGGGGATTTATACATGTGCGGCAGTGCCTATGTTGTAGCCTACGCATGTGGCCTACACCGTTTGAGCATTTATACTTGTGTGGTGGTGTGTCTGTGTCACTCTGCAGTTACACCTCCAAAACACACATTAAACATGGCTTAATAAAGACAATTTCAAACACAAGTACACAAATCAGCTTCACTATAACTCGCAGCATTCACAGACAAACACTTGTCTTTATCTGGACACATTTTCCCCACAAATACAACATGCTAATGTTTTTAGCACAAGCCTATGGCATTTTACGTTGTATAAATTAGCCTAGCGGCTAGCAGACTTTTCCTCTACTCATATGAAGCCAGGGACAACAGCAACATTTAACAAAGGTAACGTTACAAAATTCAGCTCCATTACAGCTCACAAGGTTTGTTTTGAAAGATTAATTTATTTTAATACCAATTAAGGCCTTATTTTTAGATTAATTAATCCAATGCCTTTTAAGACTTTTTAGAGATAGACAGGAACCCTGGCGTATATTTAACCACTGTAACATTTCCAACACATTCTGTTAATTCCAAACTATTTCCAGGCCTGGAAAACCATTTAACTTTTCCAGGAATTTCATGACAGTGGGAACCCTGAAATAAGCGCACAATGTCAGAGCCTCTAAAGTACTCTGAGACAATTTTGTGATGTTGTGATGAGCAAATAAAGTGTGTCATAGTGTCAGCTGTTGCTACTCACCAAATATAAAATCACTATCACATCTGAGTATCAGCTGATATCTTGTATTTCAGCAGCCAGCACTTTTGGAGCATTCTTTTATAGATCATGTCTGTAACTGGTGGTCAGTAGATGGGACTAACACACAGTATTCCAAAGAGACAATCCTGTCCACAGATTGTTAACGTGTCCACTACAGATGGTGTCTTTGAAACAAAAGGGAGTTTATCTTTCATTCAATCACTGTGTATTGATACGGTTTTGCTTATGACACAATGTACTGTACAGATGATGGTGCGCTGCTGAGCTGAAAAATAAAGATACACTTTTTTTTTAAGCAAACTGTTTATTTATTACAGATCTTCTTGCTTTTGTACACAAAGTGCTTCCCAGACTTCTTCACACTCATTTTCACAGTCACTATAGTGTAATAATATTCATTCATAGAAATCTTATGAATATTTGTTATGTGCCGAGTTCATGACTTCACTATTTTACATTTTTAGGGCGTGTAGTCACAAGTCCTGATGAATGTCATGATAAGATGGGACAAGTTTGTGTTCTGACATGTTGTGTTTATCACTGATTTAGTGCAAGTTTGTTTGTCTTCATTCCAGCTGAGGTTACTGTACAAGGCAATGCTATCATGGGACAAACATTAAAACCCAGTTGAAAATGTCAATAGAAAAATGTTAGCTATGCAAGGACCCAAAGCAGAATCAGACAATACACTACTTTTTATCATTTACTGTCGCTCGTTGGTGACATATAAAGAGTTGTTGTCTGTATTATAAATCAAGACACACTCAGCAGCTTTGGAAAATATTCAGATTTCATTTTTTCATTAAGAATAAGTTTGCAAAACCTTCTATTAACATGTTTTTGCTCCAACATATTGTTAGTAAACTGACAGCCCAAAAATTTAACCCAATCCATCTTAAATCTTTAATATATAAACTTTGCAAAAAAAGCAAAGAGGTCTGAATACTTTCAGAAGTCGCTGTGTCGTGATTAACAAGGTCCAACAATGGATAAGCATGACGCTCCACTGCGACTTGATTATAATATTCTGTAAAGACACCAGTTTGGAACTCCTGTTTGGATATTGTTCATATGCCAACTTATTGAATCTCAGTTTTGCTGCTTTGAGATGAAGAAGAAAAAACAGGCAGTATTAAAGGAAAACGCCACTCCCCAAATGATTATTTGTATATCACTTACTAATCCTGTGTTAGGCTTAATTCATGACGGAAACAATGTTTTCTCACATGTCGCCACGATGAATGAAGAATCCAAAAACTCCTGAAAGTTCTTGATGAATTGAAGTCATTGGGGTCCATTGTTAACAACAGCAAAAACTATATCAAAACATCTGTTAACGAACTCTCACACAAATTGTGCAGTACAATCAAAGTCTAATTTATCCAGTCGTATGCTCAGTGCCACCCAGCTGAATGGAAAGTAAAACTTATCTATGCTCTCTTCAAAGCCAGACTCCATTGACAAAAACAGTAATTTTATCTCCCTGAACACAGGAGTTGCTGGTCTACTGCTGCCTCAATTAGTCAGTTTGTTTGTGTTGCTGTGTGACTTCCATGTTTTAAAAGGTTAGTTCAGATTCAGTAAAGTCAAACACTAACACTTATAATCTACCAATCCGGGCAGCAGTAGATCAGCAACTCCTGTGTTCAGCAAGGTAAAATTACTGCTTTTGTCAATGGAGTCTGGCTTTGAAGAGAGCATTGATAAGTTTCGCTTTCAGTTCAGTTCCCCATCGGAAAGAGTTGTCTTTTTAGGAAGTACTGAGCACACAGTTGAATAAATGAGACTATAATTATACTGCGTGAGTTGTTTAAGAGCTTAATATAGTTTTGCTTAGTAATAGATTTAAAAACGGTCATTTGGAGGGTGAAGTATTCCTTTAAGCGTTCTGTTAAAGGTCAACAAATCAAAATATTGCTAATATAATTTCATCAAAGTACTTCAGAATGACAGCTGATTTTAAGGAAGGACGGAAATTACACCATATTATGATATACATCATTACTGAAGGATTATTGTGATATTTTTCTCCCTGGCTGTAACACACAGAAATAGAATTTATTTGTTGAGTACCTTTTTTCAAATAATTTTCTGTTTAAGTTTCTGTTAAAGGCATTATAGTAGTGCAACAACCAAAAAGAAGACCGATATCTTCTACAGGATATGATAACTTCTTGTACAATAGTCACTGCCACTGCCATG
The DNA here is from genome assembly GCF_006386435.1 of Epinephelus moara. Lineage (NCBI taxonomy): Eukaryota > Metazoa > Chordata > Actinopteri > Perciformes > Serranidae > Epinephelus > Epinephelus moara. The sequence goes on along the minus strand of NC_065528.1, from coordinate 24,238,950 downwards.
TTCTGATGACAAACAATCAACAAGGAAAATTATTCACTCTTTTTGAATTTGTCAAAAACGCAAGATGTATCAAAATTGTGGAGGTCACTGACCGACCGAATGCAAAACTATTTCAGTGCTTCTACACTGAAATTACAATCTGGTTGGAGTTTCCTGTTTCAGGCACTTACATTTGCACCCTCTCACAGGTGCTCCTTTACAGGCACTCTGCAGCCGACTTTTCATTCTCAGTACAGGCCTACAGGAGCTCAGTATAGCAATGCATGGCCTTTACAGGAAGCTATGTGGGTGATGGGGACAGAGGAAAGGTGTCAGTCACTGAAAGATGATTCGCTGTCAGAGCTGGTGGCTGCAACATCCTGATCCTCCGTGCTCCTTGTTCCTCCATCAGGTAAGGGGGCATCCGGTGTGCTGTCATCATCAGGGAAGGAAATGTTAGCGGTCAGTGTTACAGAGATAAAGACTATTATGTAATCATCACCAGTAACAGTGAAAGACTCACTCAAGCAAGCTGGGATCCAAACCCTCCAGGACCATTTTATTCTTTATCGCCATAACTGGGACTCCCTGTGATGAATAATAAAACATTTATTAAAATACAGAACACACAGATTATGTGTTTTTTAATCCCTACAGTCTGCATGACATACCACTTGGACCATTTTCAGGTATCGGGCATAACGTGGGTCCTTGGCCACCGTCATGACGTTCTCTGCACCTGCTTCTGCTTTTGGTGTCGCTGCAGAATCTGGTGCAGTCTGAGCGGGCTGCGACATGGAATATGCAAATTACCAAAACAGTGTGATATAACCAGTGGTTTAGACAACACAGGATATCGAGTGTGGTACCTTGTTTTGCATTTTTAGTGAGTGCTGCTCTTGTAGGTTTCAGACTTGCAGAGATTGTGGTTTGCAGATGTGTTTATCCGATGTTGGAGTGTTTATAATATTGATTATACAATATAAAGCTGACTAATTAGCACACTGAATCTCATGTGACATTAATATTGACACAAAGACACACAGAAATGTACACAAGTGGGGTTACCTATAGGTGGGGTTTGGTATCATTTAAAAAAATTACAATACCAGTACCAAAACCAGCACCTTTAAAGTGATACCAATACAAATGGAGTTTCTTTTGAAGTACTCCTTCTGCATTTTATGCATTTATTTTTGTCAGACGCCAAAGGCATGTAGTAAAGCCATACTATCAAATGTTCTGGTGGGATCTCGGCATGCTGAACTGCCAACTGCTTCAAATTTTCATCTGCTTTCTATGAGCTAACTTCTCTTACACACATTTCACTTATTTATGTATGAGTTTACTTCATTTATTTTGCATTTGCACCTCCATCTGTTTAAGAATGGACTCAGTGCTGTTTCATATAAGTGCTTTCATGTTCTTTTTTGTGTGTGTCATACAGGGGGCTTTCATGGGTTTATTATTTTTTACATTTTATTTTGTAAATGTTTTAATCTAGAGAGTGCTTTTGTACTCAAGCTTCAAATGTGCTTTATAAATAAAATTATTATTATTAAATACACCATGCTTGACTTCACCACACCATAGACTGTATGGGTTTTAGCTGCTGCAGTAGCAGGCAGTGCAACATGTAGATCTAAGCAGAAGGAGCAACAACCTTTCCTGGTATGGAGTCTCATTATGTAGAATACTAAAACATGAAAAACTAAGGAAAGGGCACAAATTATATTTACTTTATAGGAAACAAGCATTACTGTAGCGTCCTTGTTTTTTTTATGTTTTAGTGTTCTTTACCAGTGGTTCCCAACAAGTGGGTCGCAGGTCCGTTCTCAATGGACCACAAGTGACTTGCAAACATGTCAAGTTTGTAAAAAAAACACACTTCATGTTGAAATACAGCAAATTTCAGCACAGCTCTTTTTTTTCCAAGTGCTGATTCCTACTTTAGGATGAGTCTCTAGTGGACAGCTACTTGACAGAGACAGCAAACTAGCTTGATGACATGGCAAAACACAAGTATGATGCTGAATATATTAAAATGTTTGGACCTTAAATTAATGACTGAGGAGAAATCTGGACCCCGTTGCTGCACCAGTTGGGAAGCACTGTACTCCATCTTGAGACTGTGCCAGGACAGGTTTTGGCGCCCTCTGCTGGGATCTACTTCTTGTGCTGGTTGCCATCACCTCAAATTAACCCCACCTGTGTATATTGTTTGTGAAATTGCCAGAATACATGCTGAAGAAGGGTGTCTTACCCAAAACGTCTGTGTGGCAAGATTAGTCAAACTGGACCACTGTCTTAGTTTTTAATTCTTTTAACTGTTCATGAAAAGAGTTGTAAAGCTGTGGCTTCAGGGGAAGTTATGTGATGGAACTACTTCCCTGTGGGCACAGTGACTTCCTTGAGACTCGTCACCACTGTGAGGTTGCCAATAGTTAGTGAGCTTTAGAGGAGCTGGTAGGTGGATCCTGTTATCGTTGCACAGAGCTAGATGAGCCATTTCCCCTTGTTTCCAGGTCTTTATGCTAAGCTAAGCTAACCATTTCCTGCCTTTAGCTTTATAATTAACACACAGACATAAGGGTGGTATCACTCCTCTCATCTAACTCTCTGCAAGAAAGTGTATAAGCATATCTATTTAAATCTCTACTACTCTTTTAAGTACAATGAACATGTTTGACTTTTTGTATTATGAACTGGTGGTTGAATCCACATAAAATGCATATACATGGCTTTCTGTTAAAAAAAGAAAATCATCTTGGCTCTTGTGGTACAATGTGGCTGAAAAATACTATATACTTGTTTGTGTGCATGTCAGTGTATTTACCTCTGTGGGAGGCAGGGTCCCTGCTGGTGGACCATCTGTTTGGCTCTGACTGGCGTTAGTGGGTCCATTAGCCTGAGCAGGTTGCCGCTGACTGAGTCCCTCTATCGTGACGTCCTCCAGCCCAGGTATGGAGGACAGCTGCACAGAACATTACAATAGTTGGCACATGATCAGAGCATGAGCATGACATTTATATATATATATATATATATATATATATATATATATATATAGTGTCATAAACGTCAGAAGCTCAAGAGCTCACCTTGGCTTCCAGAATACAAAGGGTTGTTTCAATCTGCTGTATGCGTAGAGATATGTTGGAAAGTTTCTGTGGGGAAAAGGTTTAACAGTTCAGGATATGATCTCAGTGTTGCAGAAGTTGTGTGTGTGAATTAACCAGGACAACAGAGGCAAGTAAAGAGTACAAGAAGAAGTACAAACCTCTTCACAAACTGTGGAAAAGCGGTTAAGGAACCGGACTGTGTGCACGACAAACTGATTGAGATAGGCAACGACTCTTCTCTGTTGAATAGCAGGGACCTAAAGGAAACAGATGGAGCTTTATTAAGGAGGAACCCAGCATGTGATGTACTGAGGACATGAAGTAAATCACATACAGCCATTTTGCCTCCCTTAGGCCACTACACTCACTGCATTCATTCAGTTTGAACATAGTAGATGTTGTGAACTCTTTGGTTGTTGACAACAGGTTAATATGAAGTTAGTCATTTATTATTTCTACCACAGCTGAGCCACCCCACACAATATTTTACAGTGATTAAATATTTAAATAATATGTTAATTATTCAGTAAAGACTCCAACAGTTATTGCTGCAAGCTATGGATGGATGCCAAAGAGATGTTAAAAGGCAGTTTTGTTAGCTAATCATAATGAAGCTAACAGCTGCTTCGATTACAGCTAACTAGCTTAAGTACTAACGTTATAATTACTATCTGACTTGCTAATCAGGATGACAACTGTCTCGCAGCACTGTTTTGCCCCCATTTCTTCTCATTTGCTCAATATGTAGCTTGACGTTAGTTAGCTAAGCTTAATGCTAGCTAGCTAGCTAATTTAGACACCAACCTTGGTAAGATCGACACCGGAACCCACGATCGGCAGCCCGTCCTCGTCCATGTTGGACGCTTTTTAAACTTGTAGCAGATAAAAGAGCAGTTTCAGTTCAAACAGCGAAAATTTGCACTGCAAAAACACAGAAATGTTAAATACAAAAAAATATTTGCTGGGAAACGTTTCATGTGACCGTGACGTCACGACGTTGCACCCAACGGGCGGTTTGAGCTTTTATTTTGAAGCCGCCGTTCCGGTCCTTGGAAAAGCAACAACATCCGGTTATGTCCCGTAGCTGCATTTGACAGTTTCTGATTATTACAAGTTTTATAAGCTACAAAAAAACCCATTATGTCTTAAAATAACGTTTAAGTCAACAGTGAGATTTTCAAACTTACAAATAAGACTTTTATCTATAAACTTGTGTCTTGCAAAATATTGTTTTACCAGTGTTTTTTTCTCTAATTAATTACAGTTCCATTCACTGTCTTACAAATTATGTTTTAACTAAGATTCAATTTGAGTTTTGCGGTTAGATGGAAAGTCAGTGCTGCAGAGGTTTTTGGAAGGCTTTTGTAACACCCATTGTCACTTGTCAAATGTTTTGTTTTGTGTCTTTGACCACAGCTGGATTTATGAGGACAAATTGTACCTGGTACATTTGATCATAATTACAACCAAGTCTTTAAAATCTTTTTAAGATAAAATTAAATGTATTATTCTATAAATCTTTAAGTGCTTACAGTGAGATCAGCTCCCAAAACACTTAGCACCTGCATGTCAGAGAATCCTTGTTTATTTAACTATAATTTTTTTTGTATTTTATGGGCTTAATACTTAGTTGTTATGCATCCATGTTTTATAATTCTATCATGAAAAAATATTTTTGCCTCTGTTGCTATAATTAATATTGATTTAAGGTTCACTAATCAACTTTCTCCAGAGTTTTTAACTGCTTCATTTGCTGATTAAAACTATGTGCTCTGTGAAAAAGCTAGTAGGTAATGTTGACATTGAGTTTCAAGAGTTTTGGATATTTAATTTAAAAAAAAAATTACATTATGCTATTGAAACACGAATCACTCAATCTAAATGAACTGTATACATGTAAAATGCCAGGGTAAATAGTTAAAATTGAATTTCTTGTCTTACTGTTGAAACTCAAGACGAGAGGAGAGAAAGTGGATTTTAAGTGAAGAACAGAGCTGAGTTGTGACACTTTTATTTTGAAAAGAGGAAACGCATACGAGTTGAGGAAGCGGGTGTTTGCGTTCCAACAGCGCATGCTAGCTAAAAAAAACAAAAACAAATATCATTATTTTACATCTATTTCTCAACGCTACAGCAGTCACCTCGCATTAATGGAGGTTATCGGGTCAATAGAGAAAACTAAAGGTACGTTTATTATTAATTTTCTCCCGCTGTAGTTTAAGGAAGGCCATGTTTATATCAGTCAGACTGTTAGCGGGACCCGTCTATTTAAAGGAATCATGACAATCAGTGGTTTTAAGACTGGAGCTATCGCACAATGAAATAACTTGTTATAGTCTGATGTCAAATGTTAATGTGACGTAACACAGTTAATTTTTACGAGATTTAAAGCACACCTGCAGATTCTTTACCTGGTTTCAAGTTCAAAACGCCCATTAAATAGGTGCATCCAGCAACTATACGGGTTCATAGGCTAATGGCAGCTTCTTAAGGGGTAGTTTTAAGAATAAATAGAAGTTGCAGTAACTTTGCCGTTGCTTTGATTTAGCAAATTATTACCTTGATTATATTTCCATTGCGAAAGAGCTTATTTAAAGAAGATTTTTAAAGTATTACAAGTAAAATAGGTGCTGCTCAGTTTGCTTGCAAACTGCTCTCCTTCACTAAAAGCTCATTGATGCCCTCAACAGACCATCTCTCACATTGCACTTTGATCCCTCAGACCCAAGCCTGCCTCTTGCATTCCTTCGCCTCCTGGTGCCTCCACTGCAGCTCCTGTCTGCTGCTATGTGGCAGCTGGCAAAGCAGAAAGATGTGATGAAGTATGATAAGCTGCAGGAGTTTGTGTTCATGGTGACAGAGGCAGTCCCCGGACTGATCAACCACAAGCAGAGAGCTCAGCTCATTCTGGGGCTAAGAGCAAGGGTGAGCAGAAGTTGTGTACTGTATCAAATATTGTAAATTTTGCTGTAATGGTTTTGCGATAACATAGTTTGTTGATATTTCAGTTGATTCTGGAGCTTTGCAAAGGCACGGCTCGAGGTTCTGTTGATGCTCCGGTGATCCAGAGCTATTTGGATAGACTCCCAATAACCTCTGCAAACACAGATGTAAGTACAGTGAGGAAATTCCTTTTTGAAAACAAATAATAATAATCTTAAAGTGACATGAATCTTATCTGTAGCAGTGCAGGGACACAGAGGTGAAAGCAACAGAGTCCACTTTTATTGCACTTGTTGAGAGCCTGCTGAAGGATCCTGTTGAGAGAGCGTATTTCTTCCAGGTCAGACAGATTTTAAATAATTTCTTGTCTTGAAAATACTCACAATAAGTCCTGCAGTAAACTGACATTGAATGAACTCTTACAGGAGGTGTTCCCAGTGGAATATGGGCCACAATATGACGCCGCTCTACATGTGTTATTGTGGGAGCTGCTCTCAAAGCTGGAAAAGCTGCTCCCAGTACCAGACTTAAAACAGGTATTGAATCAGTCCATTCAGATTTCTCAGGTTGTTTTTTCTTCTGTGCACAATATCACCATTTACCACAAACTGTGATTACAGACCACCGCCTGGTTCGGCTCGGCTCCTTCTGTGTTGGAGGAATGTGTCCAGTCCTCACCTGAAGAGCTGGGTTTAATCTTCGAGCACTACAAAAGTATAGGACTGCTGAAAATGCCATGTGAGTAGAGCTGAAATTATGTTGTCTTTTAAGTCAGATATCAAGCAAAAACACCAAGCATGCTCTGGTTTTAGCTTCTTAAATGTAGAGATCTGCTTTTGCCTTTGTTATATCATTGAAACTGGGTAAAAAAAACATAGATTTTCAGTTGTATGATCCAATATTGAGTCTTGAAATTCCAAAATCGACCTTTGCATTCTTATCTTTTCTCAGCGAATGTGTGTAAATTTGCACAGAATGTTGTGTGTACACTTTTATACATTTTTACCAGCTGCGACAGCGGGGCTGGTATTGTTTTTATCTTGTCTGTCTGTGTGTGTCATGATGGCAAAGTGAGGTCCTGGAGGCACCTAGGAGAGTGTAGTTGAGATCGCAATGAAAGCTGAGTTCAAAGATGGGAGTGATCCGAGCAAGAAGTAGGCGCTGAGACTGGTGTGATCCTGTCCTAAGTCCTTTAGTATAGTTCTATATACTGCCTATTTTGACCCAAAATTTTATACTAAGGAAATGTGGTTACAATTTAATTTATAATTGGCACTTTTATATTCAAAAGAAAACGCTATTGTTGGTTACTGTAGAATAAAAAGAGATGTAAGTTCCCAAGATAAATTCAGAGAATCTCTTTTCGATTTATGCAACATTGCAATTTATATTTTATGTTGCTATTGCGATTTCACATCAAATTAAGTTACAAGTTTCTAAAATATAATTTAATCAAATCTTGACATCTGCACAAATATCCAACCCTATATATCACTGTAAGTTGAATACCTTTGCGTTGTAGACAAAAAGGTCTCACAAAAAAACAATTTGAAGCTCTCACCTGGGCTCTGGCAAAAATTGTAACAAGCTTTTTCTAAATAATAATAATAATAATAATAATAATAATACATTTTATGTGTAGAGCGCTTCTCATGGTACTCAAAGACACTTTACATTTGTTAAAAATGATCACAAAATAAACTACAAATAAATACAACAGGACTACAATAAAATACAAACAACACCATTAACCATCTTCTGGTGTTTTATTGACGAAACACTTAGGCGATTAATCGATAAAACTAATAGGAAAAGTAAAAGTGATCTTTAGTTACAGCACTACTTGTAAATACCTGAAGGTGTTTCCAGGAAGTGCCTTAAAATTACAATTTTTTAGCGAGTGTATCAGAACCAATTGGCTTCCTTTTGACAACCATGAAGCCTCTGATATTTCGGGCTGATATGGCGTAGCCAGTGGACATCCGGGCCAAGACTTTCTCTTCCGTGCGCCGTAATTTTTGCTCTATAAACAGAAATCTACATATGAAAAAAAAAAGAATATAAAGCTAACTTGTTGTCAGACGATAGCCGATGCATTCTAAGATTGCATTTTGTCTATGCATTCCACCTCTTTACACGTGCTGTTTACAGTCATTCAAACATGATTGGTCAATAGTACTCAGACTACAAACAGAAACCAGAACGTTTCCAATACCAAAGTCTTGTCCCATTGCCCACAGATTCAGCACACATAATCAGAATCAGTTTATAGAGATTCTTCATTCAGTGACTCCTTGTTTTCTTTTTTACAGATGGCCCTTCATCCACCATCGGCAGCTGCATCATGTCTGCTTTATCCATTCCTCCCTCGCAAAGGACAAACATCTCTGTTGGACTGGAATCAATCCACAACTACGCTAATGTGCTAAACCCCGTCACCTTTGTCGGGACAGATCAGTACAGCGTTGTTGCTGTCTACACCGAGGTGGAAGCTGGGGAATCTGAAGTCGATGAAGAAATGATCGAGTCAGCTGAAGTGCAAGTTCAAACCGATTTCTACGAAGAGGAGATAGTGGCTGTGAGCGCAGATAACGCCGGCGGTGAGGAGACGACCACCTTAAGGACAGAAGAAACAACTGAAACTGTGGATGTCGCCAAAGCTCTGGACACTCTGACGAAAACTTTCGCACTGAGGAAGGAAAGCCTCGGGCAAGATGTATTGACAGGAAAGAGTAATGATTCATCCCTTAATGACGAGCCTGGATCAGGAAATGCACCAGACGAAAGAACAACAAACGAAGGACATAAAACAAGCGACCAAACTGATGAGAAGAGAGAAAATGTTCAAGAGGTGAAGGAGGATTTTCAACATGGAGGCACAGAGAGCAACATGAACTCATGTACAGACTTGGAGGATGATCACAAAGCTTTTTCTGTCCATGAAGAAACAGATGTCCCCAGTGAGGATCCATTATCTGAAACACAACAGTCTTCCAGTTCAGAGAATGTGCGCCGATCGACTCGTCTACAAATAAAATCCTCACCCAGCTGGCAGGAGATGTGTAAAATCCAGAGGTAAGTCAGAGAAAGTAGTAATACCGTAATACTGTGACTACGTCCTCCTATGAGATAGTATTTTTAAAAATCCACATTACCAAATGGACAAGTTTTATTTTTTTCACTCAACTGATTTGCAACATTACATAACAAAAGTAACAAAAAACTATTTGGGAAATACACGTCTTGAATGACGTCTATTTCCATTTTCAGCTGCGCCTTTTATAGTCTTAAGATATTTGTCAGTTTTTCATTAAGACTTCTTTAAAGAACGAAGTTGACATTTTCGGGACATTTATTAATCAAATGAGAAATCATTACCATTGTCATGTCTGTAGGAGGGCTGTTGCAGTGGAGGAATTTTTGCTGCAGTGATTGAGGGTGGCTGAAAGGCGAAATATGCACTGCCATTTTTTGTTTTTGTAAATTACTTCTTTTATTCCGATTTTAGTGATTTGTAAATAAGCTCTATTGTCAGACTTTTATTTGGTAGATTGTTGCTTTTTAAAAGACAAAGGTGACACAGTTTAAAAACAATTTAAATACTTGTTAAATACAGAACACAGAAGGGCAATGAGGCGCAATAAGAGGTGCGTAAGTAAGAGGTAAGTTATTGTGACAGCCATAGTCTGTACGCTAAATACTGAGCTATTACCAGCAGACGCTTAGCTTAGCGTAGCATAAAGATGGGAAACAGTGTGAAAACATCCCCCGGCCATAAAGTAGTTCGGCATATAACCCCCTGAAAACCATGTGTCATTTTTACACTTTGTTTTGTGGAGAGAGCAAACAAGAAATAAAGCATTAATTAGTGAGCTTCAGAGGTGCTGTTAGGCAAATTTTGTTAGATTTGCACAGGGCCAGGCTAGCTGTTTTTTTGCTAATCTAAGCTAACCGACTAGTGGTGCTAGCTTTGTAGTGGTATCAATCATTGCATCTAACTCTGAGCACAATTGCAGATAAGTGTATTTCCAAAAATGTCAAACCATTCCTTTAATTGTTTCTTACTTTCTGATAATAGTATTACTGTTCCTCCTTAGAAATTACAGGGATGAAGTACCATACTTTTTACTGTAGTATTTGTTGTAACACTTCACATATTATTTGTGAGACATTATTTAAACAGCATTTACAGTTATTTCTGCATTATTTCCATTTTTGTGTCAGCAGGAGCAAAGCTGATGTATCTCTCACCCCCTCTGTTATAGCCGTCAAAGGCAACGACAAAGGTAATATTGACATGGATAAGAGAAACATCTTGCACCTTTTGAAATATAATCCACGTTTTACTCACACTTTTGTCTTTTATTACTTGCAGATGGTTCGGATGAGATGATGTCCATCATCTTCACCTGCTCACAGTGTCCCTTCCACAACTCGGACAAAAACAGCCCTCCTCACTTCCACATGCAGAGTGTTCACTCTGAAGTGTACAGGACTCTCTCAGGAGCCAAATTTACTCCGTCTCCCTCCAGCACAGATGAAATATTTACATCCATTAAACTTTTACCCACAGGAAACACAGAGGGGAGCGAAGCAGAGCAGCCAGACAATCAAAGCAAAGTCAATGCATCTCAGTCCCAAAGCAGACAGAGGGCCCTCACGTGTGAGACGTGCGGCAAGACGTTCACCCGGTCGTCAGACGTGAGGAGACACCAGCTCACTCACACCGGAGAAAGACCGTTTCTTTGCTCGCAGTGTGACAGAACCTTCCAGCACTCGTGGGATCTGGCCAAACATGAGAGTAAACATCACGGCGTGGCCATTTCTTTCTCCTGCCAGGTGTGCGGGAGCTCCTTCGCTAACCTCCGCGCACTCACCGTCCACCACAAGAAGTCTCACTCACAGGAGAGCCAGCTTCCTCAGATCTGCTCCATCTGCAGCTACAGTTTCTCCACTTCCTCCGAACTGCTGGAGCACAGGAAGTCTCACATCATCACCAAACGCTACATATGCCAGAAGTGCGGCGAAGGCTTCGATACCCTGCTCGCACGCTCCCAGCACCGGCAGATCCATCAAGTGAAGAGTCAGTTTAAGTGTCCACATTGTGAGAAGACGTACACCCGGAGATCTGATGTGAAGAGGCATCTGTCCACACACACTGGGGAGCGACCTTACCAGTGTAACCAGTGCAGCAAACGGTTCTCGCTTCGCTTTATGCTCATTAAACATCTCCGTGTTCACACAGGGGAGCGGCCTTTCCAGTGCTCCCACTGCCCCAAGAGGTTCACCCTGGTGTCTGTGCTGGCCAGACACGAGAGGATGCACACTGGGGAGAAACCCTTCCTCTGCTCTCAGTGTGGGAAGGGCTTTTTATCGCAGGGAGAGCTTTCGAAACATCACAGGTCACACGTGGACGACAGGCCCTACTCCTGCCCCCAGTGTGACAAACGTTTCAAAAGCAAAAAAACCCAACAGGAACATATCGTCTCCCACACCGGGGCCCGCCCGTACTCCTGCGCCTACTGCGGGAAGGGCTTCACCAAACCGTACGCACTGACCAGACACAATCTCATCCACACAGGAGAGAGGCCGTTCCCCTGCGGACACTGTGAGAAGTCGTTTCTCACCCTCAGCGAGGCTCAGCTGCACCAGCGTATTCACACAGGGGAGAGGCCGTACCCCTGCAACATCTGCGAGCTCAAGTTCAAGAGCTCGTCAGAGCTGGCGCGACACAAGCGCAGCCATTCGGGGTTGAAGCCGCTGAAGCCGCACTGTGAGCAGTGTGAGAAAACATTCACGTCCAAGGCCAAGCTGAAGAAACACATGGAGACACACAGCGAGGAGGGAGAAGCAGCACAGTCTGTGGACTCGATACAGCCTGAGAAAAATATCAGTGATTGAAACAGTGAAAAAAATATAACATGTATCAGGATGCTTGAGTTTAGATATTTAGCTTTATGAAATGTGACAAAAACTGATCAGGAGAGAAACGTGTGTCCACAACTACATGTCTTCTTGACTATACTGATTTTACTAAGTGTAGACAAGGCGTGTTTGGAACTGTAGCACTCTTTTTTAGTAGTTATTACTTTAACCCCATTCAAGGAAGTTGGCCACTCAGCTATATTCGTAGAGCACAGCCAAGCAGCTGTACATATAGTGCGCCTGCTGTATGGGCCCAGTGATGCAGAAGCAGTGCCAATCATCCAGGTAATTTCATACAGTGGAAATATAGAGATTTGGATGTCATGTGCCACTGAGCAACTTCCATAGGTATGAATGAAGCCCTGCGGCCAATGCTGTATCCAGGTCTCATAAACAAGTCATTCTGAGGTAACGAAAACATGTTTGCTGGTTTCAGGTGACTATACACTATTAAAAACATGGTTATGAATATTTTATTCCATTTCTGCTTATATATCCCTCTACATCCTACACACTGCACTTTATTTCTGTCGTGTTGAATTGAATTATACTTTAGAGCAGGGGTCGGCAACCTTTACTATTAAAAGACACATTATTTGCCAAAAAAATGTCTGAAGCTGCAAAACATATAGGAATAAAGGTAACAGTCTAAATGAGCATTCATTAATATGAGTAAGTAAGCTTGCTACTCTGCAGTGGTCTATCCTACTATTAAATGGAGAAACCTCTGTCCCTCTGTCCGTCCGTCTGTCATCATCTGTTTTCCTCCTCACTGCTTTGACCTATTTCTCTGAACTTGCACATCGGCTTTCATCTTGGTCATGTGCAGACAGCCACAATGCCGTTTTTGCATTTTTCCCACATTGCTACTGTTTATATTCGCGTTTTTTTCCACTACCCGTTCATACTGTGAGCACCATTAGCAGCGAGAGCTGCGCGAATGCGCAGAGACCACTTGGAAAACACCTGCGCTGGGACCACAGTTTATGGCTGGGACATGCAATTTCAAGTGCCAACACTTGCTGAGGTAATTATTTTACTGAAGGAACGCGCATCTGTGTGCGCAAGCCAGCCGTTACATATTTTCACTTTACTGACATTAGCCTACAAACATTACAAACTAAACATTGCGCTGTGCACTTTGCACTGTTTCTTTCATTCTTTCTCCGTGTTGCATGTGTATGTGTGTACCTGTGTGCCCGCACACGGCCCCGCGCACACGCGTGCCTCCGTGCCATCAGCCAAAACTATGCTCCACGTATTTTGCCATAAAGCATGTTTCTAAATACAGTGTGCATTGTTTGTCTTACATTAATATTTATTACACAGTGCATTTACAGTGCTCTGATGTTGCATCTCCTCTAATATACTGTTTTTGATTTCTTATTCCTCTATACATAACACATCCCCGGGTATGGACTAGTTTATAATTAATTAGTACTTTAACTTTGCAGCGTTGGTGGTGAAAGCAAATAAATCTGTCCACACATTATTAAATCCTCGATTTTCCTTCAAGACTTGGAATACATAGTCAGCCTTGCTAGAGAGACTCCAGGCTAGCCACCGTGACTGAAGTTAAGTAAAATTTACCAGAAAAGGCACCAGATTGTAGACGTATGATGCATATTTTAGTTGATGAAACTTTAAAATATTTTTAATTCCTCACTTTAAATTCAATATATAGGCTACACATTTTGACAATTGTTAAAAGCAATATTCACATAGGGCCTACAACAATGACAAATGAAAATCAGAATGTTAAAAAAACAAAAAACAACTGTTATATATATATATATATATAATAATTTTATGTTAAGCCACGGGTTGCCTACCCCTGCTTTAAGGCAATGCTTCTCTACCGAAGGTCACGCCCCACAAAAGGGTCCCAAGCAGAAATCAGGAGATGATTAACAAGGATGTAGAAACAGAAAAACATTTTCATGCCGCACAAAACGAGATTTGAAATGTCTTGACAACTATATCAGGTGGCTTGCCATGCCATGTTTCATGCTTCCTCCGGATGAACTGTAGTAACTTTGATTATTCCTCTAACTTTGCCTCCAGCACCATCATCAGGTAAAAAGTTTTTAAAAATACCAGCCATTTTTGGGAAAGACCACTGCGCTCAAACCTCTGGGTGCGTTGTCCAAAAAGAGTCCTTAAATGAATAAAAAAAATGGGGGATCGCACACCTCCAGAATGCAGAAAAGTTAGTTTATTTTGTCATCTTTTCAATACAGAAAAAAGCTCAACACAGAGCACTCTCGGCCAAATACCAGCCAAACATCAGCCTCCGCTGTATTTTTGGTAATTGCTAATTAACAAATGTTAGTATGCTAACACCAATCTAAGATAGGGCACATGGTATACCTGCTTATACCTGCTTAGCTTAACATTAGCATGTTAGCATGCTTGACGTAGCATTTAGCTCAAAGCACCACTGTGCATTTTGAGACTTAAGCACATTCTTCCAACTCTGTGAAGCTGTACTCATAGTCAGTCTTGTTTATATCATTAAGGCCTGTGAAAATTATGACAATTTAAGAAGGAATAATAATCTTTGGTGGAACTGCCATTATGACACATTTGACCTGTAACAGGTTTGTAAGCAGACAAAGCTTTGTTTTAAGGGTCACAAGTCAGAAAGGTTGGGGCGCTCTGCTTTAAGGTGTTTCCCAGATGTTGCTTTTATTGTGTCTGTTTCAAAAGGACAATGCTGCAGCAATCACAAGAGAGGAGTGTTTTCCCCCTCACCTCTCCTCCCCCCTCGGCTGTATTTTCTTGGAGCTGCCTTGAAATCTCATCCTGCATGTGTCAGGTGATGTATTTCCTTCATTTCTGTCCAGAGTGCACATAAAACCCGGTGAGCTGGTGGTTACAGAGCAAAGATTAATTATAAACATCATAAACATAACCTCATTTCCTTTGCAGACCTCCGGCTGCCTGTTGTGAAATTCCCTCTCCCCTCACCCTGCTCACTGCTGTAGTCTTCACATTCTGGGGAACAAGGTACTCTAATCTGTATGTGTAACCTGGTAAACACGTAAAAATCATTATGCAAGCTATTGTGGCCAGTCACAATTAATTTTGTGATGTTTTTTTTAAATCCATAAGCTATTTTCTATAGCCTATATGTATATGTAGGCCTATGTATATAGTATAAGAATAAATTGTGGTTCTGCACATCCTTCCCCTCTTCCTGAATGGGTACTCCCCACTCAGTCATCATGTCAATTTCATGCTTGTGTCCTTATAAAAAAAAAATCCATATAAATGTGTTTAATTAACTGAGAGGCTTTAATTAGCTCTGACAGGGGGGAGGGTTTATGGGAGGGAAGCCGAGGAGGAATCACCAGGATTAAATTGGCTGCATCATTTAACAGGGGACCAACAAAGTGCTGCTACAGTGCAGTCTGAAGGAGGGGTTTGAATATCTATTTTTAGCATTGCATATGTTTCTAAATGTATTTTAATTTGTTAATGACAAAATGAGACAATCCATAATGCGGTAAGTGGGGTTTTGAAAGAAAGTTCAAGCCAGTTTCTTGGGTCATGGTTGCACTTTACATCTTATATTTTATTTGACTAATACCACAAAAGGGGGATGTGGCCAAAACCACGCTGCATACAAAGCACACATCACGGGCGTACTAACCAACAGAAATAGTAATTGTGGTACCACTTCCTAATACAAAAGCATACTTCATAAAAGGTTTATAACTGATAACTAATGGCTTTATTAATGTTAATAAATCCCTTTAGCTGTATTGTAGTCTTTCTTTTTGGTAATAATGTAGTTATACTGGTAGCCAAGGTGGATTTCTCAATTTCTACATGAAGTCTGCAGTTTTAATGGTAAATTACTAATAATAATTTCATGAAAAACTTATTTAAATTCACTGATTACAAGGGCATAGGTTTGCACCAATGAAATGGGGGATTTGGGGTCTGAAATTTTTGAGTATTAAACACTTCATTTCCTGCATTCTTGTGAATTTTATGCACCAATTTAAGCATTTTCTGCATCAATTTATGGTGTAATTATCTTTAATTTTGTGTAATGCACATGCTCTAAATTTTGCATGTCACCATGTCCCCCCAGCTAAACTCTACATCTGCTCTATTTAATGCTTCTTGGTTTGCAATTGCCTTTGCCTTTGCTCTTTTCGTAAAAAAAAAATCTCAACACAGCATGCTAAACTGTGTCACTGTTCTAATAAACGCAGTTCTAAAGTGAGCATTTAGTGTGCAGATTTGAGACTGCATAATTTGTGTTTTGCATGTCTTTATACAGTAATAAAATAGGTCCGTATTTTTAAAAAGAATTTACTTTTAAATAGACATCACACATAAAAATCATTTATTTTCTCATCCAGGTTAAAGTGCTATAAATACTGGCTTTAGTCACATCCTTGACTGTGGGGCTACTAGCCTGTAATTTCATTTGTCACTGTAGCATAAAAGTTACATATGGGTAAAGTTTTTACTTTTCACAAAGACACCACACACACCGTAGAGACAGTAGTACAGTTTTTCCCCAGTTCATTTATTCCACAAATGGATAATAGTAAAACTCAAAGGGATGTCTCCTCCACACCGAGAGAGGGTGTGCATGGGTGGATTTCAGGTCCTACTGCAATCACCTCTCGCCTCGACCAGAGTGAGGTGCAGCATGCAGCGAGCGGCCAGATGTCTGGATGGGACTATCAGCAGAGGAATTTGAAGAGCTGGTGACCATGCAGGTGGAAAGAACGTCCGAAATAAACAAATAAATACGGCGGAGACAAGGGGGCTGTGGATGCCGATAACGGGACGACGCGACACCCATAAGTGTGATTTACAGTCCAGTCGGCATTGGCGGTGTTGATGGCGGATTAATACTGGTCATAAAATAGTGGGGGGCTTGTGTTGCAGGAGGACGGGAGTGAAAGCACTGATAGAGGAAGGAAGAGAGGGGAGGAGTGTGAAGAAGAGAGAGAGAGAGGGGAGCAGATAAAGCCAGAGCCAGGATCATGAGTTCTGCACTGCCATACGATTCGCTGTCAGCTCGGCCGAGTCCAAGCAGACAAGCTTTGGACTGGGAACGCCAGCAGCTGGCTGTGCGACGACTTTCCTCTCCACGCAGTCTTGACCTGCTCTCTCCACCTCCTCTTCCTCGTCGACCCTCAGCGATCCCTGGCTACCTTCTGTCGACCTATCAAGAACAGGAAGAGCAGCTCCAACACCAGCAGCAGCGACTGTCCTTGTCGGTGTGCTCAGAGGCCTCGCTGGCGCCCCCTGCACCTCCACCTGTGGGCGCTGCCCCACCCTGCTGCCGCCCAGTGGGAGTCATGCACCTCCTGCGCCTGGGTCTCCTGGCCTTCAGCTGTCTCTTCTGGGCAGCAGGTTTGGCCATCTTCACCCTGGGTGTGTGGGCGCAGATTTCCCTGGCAGACTTCATGCTGCTGTCTGCCAATCGCTACCCCAATGCACCGCTCATCCTTCTGGCCACAGGTGCAGCCATCACTGCCTGGGGCTTCCTGGGTTGTCTAGGGGTGGCTGCAAACCTACCCTGCGTGCTCAGGGCGTATGGGTTTTTTCAACTTGTTGCACTTGTAGCCGGTTTGGCAGCTGGACTCTCAGGTCTCTTCTACCGTGAAGACATTGCAGGAGGATTTCGCAGCGGCTTACAGCGAGCGGTGGCCGGCTACACCGAGGATGAAGGCCGTGCAGATGCATTAGACAGCCTGCAGAGGGCCTTGGAGTGTTGTGGAGCTGAAGGTTGGCGTGACTGGCTCACTTCGGACTGGGCTATCCAGCATATGACCTTCCTGCCCAACGAGAATGGCACTTCGGTGTCCCTGCCGGACAGCTGCTGCATGAGGCGCAAGGGCTGCAAGAATCGACCTCTTCTGTCTGATGATATTGAAGGAGTAGAAGCTGCAGGGATCCATCCACACGGCTGCTTTCGCAAAGTCTTCAGTTTGGTCAACGACAACGTCTTCCACATCGCTGCCACTGTGTTGGGATTGGCCTTCACCCAGATTGGAGGCATCGCCCTGGCTTGTCTGCTGGCCAACAAACTGGCACCAAGACAACATCGACGTGTGGTGGCACATTAAGTATCAATGGTCAATTTGTAATTTGTAGATAATTATGATTGGGAGTGAACTATGCCCCTAAAGAGTAATAGAGTTGCAGAGTGTTGGGAGTTATTTCGGAAGGCCAGATTTCCGGGAGTAAATGTTCCATCTGTTTTCTGACAGTGTCAGGTAATTGGCATTTGAAGGGCATTGGCATGGCTTGGATGGGCATTAAAACTTTTCCCACACAAGTCTTTAACTGCTTTATGAAAATTAAATAAATTGTTCTTTAACAAAACGGTCAAAGGTGCAAGCCTTTGTATGCAAAAAGGTAAAGCAAGAAACCAACTGCAACATCTGTTTAGCATTTCGAAAAGAAACTGAAGAGTTTTAAAGCTGACATTTTGTAGAAATCTGATTCCGATAATACATCCAGCAGTTAAAATCAAATTACTTTTAGTTTCTGGGTCAGTTTAGATGATTTGAGTGACTATGCCAAGTTCTCGAGAACTGCCGTTAGTAATAAGTACAACAGATGATCAATTCATCAGCCTATATTGTTGAATTATCTATTGTAAGACACATTAAGGATATCATTAGAAGGGCACTTGGAGAGCGCAGACCTCTGCCAAAGCCAATAATCCAGTCTTCTATGGCAGTGGTTCATAACCAGGGTTCCAGAGACCCTCATAGGTCCTTGAGGGAGCGCCAGTGGGTCCCAAGAATAAAGAGAAATAGTTTATTCTCACTATTTAATTCATTATAGAAGTGAGCCCAGTATGAGTAAGAGGCATAAAAGTTACTATTCTGATCATAACTATCACTTCCTCCATGGTTATCTCCTCAACTGTAATGGACAACTATAGAATTCTGCTCTTAGTCATACTCTAACTCAGTGATTCCCAACTGGTCTGGCCACGGGGTCCAGATTTCTCCTTAGTCATTTGTTCAAGGTCCACACAGTTCAATGTGTTCGGCATCATACTTGCGTTTGACCATGTCATTGAGCTACTTTGCCGTCTTTGTCATGTAGCTGTCCGTTAGACACTCACTCTACAGCAGGGAGCGGGAATTCAAAGTAAAAGCTCTGTGTGGGAAATTCAATGTACTTCAAAATTAAGTGGGTTTTTTTTTTTTATAAACTTGACACATTTGCGAGTGACTTGCAGTCAATTTAGAATGGACCCGGGACCCACCTGTTGAGAACACACCTGTTGGGAAACAATAGTCTAACTAACAAGCACAGTCTTTTCAGATGGAGGTCCCTGAAGCGAAGTCTTATCAAATGGGTGTCTGTGACCTTATGTGTATCAGTTTATTTGTCCTTGGTATGCAAATCTGCAAGTGCAACCACTTTATATGTCTGGATATATTTCCAAAACTAGCCAGTTGGAATTATGTTAAATGAGTGCTCCATAATGGCTGCTTTCTGTATGAAGTTTGGGCAATGGTGAAGGCTACCCCAGAAGATTACTGTCACCAGTGAAAGTGGACTGTGATATGGAGTCATCGAATTACAATTGGCTATGTTTTGTCACTATTTAACTTTACTACCAGCTGCAGGATTTTTAAGATGTATTCTGCTAAGGCCAAATGCCCTATCTTGCAGTTCTAATGAATCTGCCCCATGGTTTGGATCTGCTCCAAAACTTATTGGGTTCTTCCAGGGCCCATACCACTCCCTTCCACTAAGTTTTGTGGAAATCCAGCCAGTAGTTTTCCTGTAGTCCTGCCGGAAACAGAACCTCCTTGGAAAAGGTAAAAATGTGAAATTAGTGGTTAAAAAGCAACTCCTTACACTTTGCAACTCCCTTGCATTCATTGTTTGTCTGACTTTGTTTTCTGCACAATTTTACAAATTGCATCTTTGATTCAGTAAGGGTGGGATGAAAGGTGTGTCCATTTGATACCTGCAAAGAGGAAGTCTGACATCAAAAATTAGGGTGGGACCAGATTGGGTAGCACACTGTTAATCTCATACACTTAACAACAGTAAAATGTGACTTCGTCCCCTGATTTTGTTTCAGAAATGTTTAAATACTAGCATGGATTGATATGCTTCATTATAGAATGTAAAAGTAATCATGTAGGGTTAAACTACTCTCATTTGATCCTTGGATTTAACGCATCTCACACCTGAATGCACAGGAATGTTCACCAGCAGTTTTCCACTTAAGATGACTCAGCCTGCGTTCAACAGATGTTCGTATCTGCATCACTTAGTGTTCCCATCACAAAGAATACACTGTGCTAGAATGGTGCTTCTGAAAAGAGCTTGATAATCTATTGCTGTCTGTGGTATTTTGTGCTGTTTATACATCTGACAGGCTGTAATGTTGAGGTGCTTTGGTAAAATGATGACTGCTTTTTCTTCCAGATGTCTTTGTGTTGCTAGAGTTTGTATATTCTGAAGCACAAGATTGTTTTAAATCACTGAATATTGTCAGTAACACAATTGAACATTACTTCTTAAATGCACACCTACATTGGCATGAACCAAATATTTTATATCCCACTACCAGCATGAAACTTGCTCTTCTTCAACATCTAACTCAAGTTGGCTTAAACATACTAACATGTTGGAAAATATCTTTATGTGCTTTCTTGTTGAGAGTTAGCGAAGTTGACTAATACCACTCATAAATATGTAGGTATTGCTAGCAGCTGGTTAGCTTAGTCTAGCATAAAGACTGAGAGCAGGGGGTAACAGCTCATCTGGCCAGTAGATATATTTAATTTTTGTTTAATCTGTACAAAAAAAATTAACATCAAACTCATGTTCACTTAAATGGCTCAATATGTTGGAAAACATCTTTATTCACTTTCTTGTTGATAGTTAAATGAGGTGACTCATATGTCTGTACACTATATGAAGCTAATTCCTGCAACCAGTTAGCTTAGCCTAGCATAAAGACTGAGAGCAGGGGTAAATTAGCCTGGCTAAGGATAGGCTACATTTCATTGTTGTTTATTCCATACATAAAATGAAACTGAAATTCATTTCAACAGTTGGCTTTCATGTCAAGAGTTAGAGAAGTTGACTGATACCACTCTAAAATGAAGCTAATGCCAGCAGCCGGTTAGCTTAGCCTAGCATAAAGACTGAGAGCAGGGGCAGCTTGCCTGGCTAGTAGATACATTATTTTTTATTTAATCTGTACAAAAATTAACATTAGCATAGCCTAGCATAAAAACTGACTCGTTTAAAAAACAAATGAAGTTAAAATACATAAACAATATGTAAAATGTTAATTAGTGACCTTAAGAGATGTTGTTAAGTTTTCTTTCTTTTTTTTCCACAAAGCCAGACTACCTGTTCTGTTCCCAATCTCTTTTGCTATGCTACGCTAACCATCTCCTGACTGTAGCTTCATATTTAGCCAAGATTTTCAACTCTCACATTAGGAACATTTTTATCATGAGTAATTGTCTAAACTCATGTTTATGTTTGATTTTTTTTTAATTTATTTTTGGTTCATTTTTATTTATTTATGTATTTATTTATTGGTATTGCTAAAATGTGTCTATTTGCGGTGCATTATTCCAAATAGGCTATTGAATGCATTGTAATTAATCTAAAGTAGGCTATATAAAAATATGTCCATAGGTTGTAACATAGGTTATTCAGATACATTTTAACTGTACAATAAGTTTTTGGAGTTGTCTCGTTGAGCAGGTTATTCTTTATTTGTCACGCAAACTCGTAATTTAAAGGATCAGATCTCCCAAATTCAAAATTTTCTATTCATGCAGGCAACAAAATCTAAATGTCATGTGAGTGATATTGATTTTTTCATCTAGGTCTCCTCAAAAAATCAAATTTCTTGTCTTGTCTTACCATATGTGTTTTCTCATATAAACATATTACTTGTGTTTTCAGATTATTATGCACTGAGATGATTCACATGCATTCACCTTCCTTCCAGCCTCAACATCATACCTCTCCTATACAGGATAGGCATTTTTATCGCTCTTGTAATTGTAATGTATGATATATACTGTATCTGTATAATGTATTCTCATAATAACCAACGGTGCAAACAAGCATGACTGAAACTGTAAACTATATTTGTCAACAATAAAAAAAAAAGTCTTTGCCTCATTACAGGATATTGATTCGAAACCGCAAATGGGAATGTCAAGGTCTCCTGCCCTTGAATTGTATTAAATATATAAATAGCAGCAGCATTCTTTACATGAAAGGTTGATGTAGTATTGAAACAACAAACAGTACAACGTTGGCACAGGCACATTTGAAGTGTGTAATGTCTAATAAACAACTTGTGACATATAATAAAGAGGACTTTTTGGGATTTTAATGTGAATTTTTTCCTCTTTAAAATGGAAATAAGTAAAGATTATAACCCTCATCCTGACAGATGGTAGGTTCAAGCCTCCTGTCTGCATTTTAAAGACCTTGAGAAACAGCACTAGCTTTTTATTTTATTAGAGAGGCCATGCTGGACATGTGCCAGAGTGGTAAATTCTGAGCGCTGGGAGCGGTCCATTCTCAATGAGACCTCTGGCCGCCAGGCCAATACTGAGTTATGGCTAACTGAATGACATCTCATTTCTACCACCTGAGACAATGGTGATTACATTTGCCCTTGAAGGGAGACAACAGATACAGATGACATGGCTGAGCGTGACTAAACACAACGGCGTGACCCATTATTGATTAGTTTATGGAGCAGAAAATCATGAACTATATCCTCTGCTTGAATTGGGCATGTTCATTTTCATAATTCATCACATAGATTACCTTAAAACCAACATACAGTATATCTACATAGACACAGAGAGGCTGTGGGCTGTGGCCTCTAAACAATGACTACCATTTTCATGACCTAATTTATGGTATTGATTAGCCTACATGCTCGAACAAGGCTTGCGGATGCTTTCTGTCTGATTGCATTGTCCTTGTTTAACCCATTTTGCCTGAGGTTGCTACATCCCCACCAGCAGTTTCACCACACTAAAGAAGAGCTCTGGGAGATATTCGAGCAACACCTTAAGTCAGGGGAACCACAAGGGGCCTTTTGCTCGTAATACCTCTGAAAACTATTTTGGGTCGGGCGCTTTAATGTGCAGTATTTATAGCTTCTTTTTTACCAAAACAAATACTCAGTGGAAGGGACACAAAATGGTCACAGAGTGGTGGAAAGATATACTCACTATCAGATTTCCATAGCCCCAAAACACTCCCTTAAGAGAAAGAGCTCAGAGGAGAACATTTACTAACTTGATTAGGGACATTAAGCATCACAACATTGGTATATTAAAGGATTTACATGTATGCTAACCTGCATTACTACCTGCAAAACAAATTTGATTCATAAATCATAGAATTAGTTTTCCAGTTTGTATGTTGATTTATTCAAAGATCCAGTGTGTAGGGTTTAGGGGGATATATTGACAATAATTGAATATAATATAATAAGTATGTTTTCTTTAGTGTGTAATCACCTGAAAATAACAACAATTGTGTTTTCATTAACTTTGAATGAGCTATTTATATCTACATAGGGTCTATAGAGGGTCTTCATCCATGGAGTCTGCCATGTTGCACTGCCATGTTTTTACAGTAGCCCAGAATGGACAAACTAAACACTGGCTCTAGATCGGGCACAGTTTCACTCCAAAGTCGTCGAAATCTGGTGCTTGGGCAGCGACTTGCTGCATCAGAAACCCATGAAAAAAGGCATCCTTTAACATCAGCATGATATGGGACCAGTTGCCATTATAACAGTGCCCGGTGGCATCAGCGGGAAACGAGGCGGGGCAAGAGCGAAAGTTAAGGAGGCGAAAGTCCGAATGGGGCGGGCGGGAGTTGTGGTGGATGGGTCACGGACACTGACTTTCACCCAGGAGAGCGTTGTTCATGTCCCGAGGGTTTCTAAAGCCAAACCCTGTTCTTTTTGCTAAACCCAACTATGTACGTTTGCTGTTGAAGGAAAAAAATGTCAATTCACGGTGTTGTACCGATGTAGTGTGTTTATTTTGATAGAGACTGTATGTAAACAGCAAATTTCCTGTGAAAATAGAAGTGTATTTTGAAATAAGACAATGCATGTAACAGGCAGAACTTGACACGGCATCTCAGAACGTCAACACCCAACGCACGTCCATGACCAAAACGTCAATATGTGAAGAGGTTGGAGTGAGAATGTGTTGATTTGTAATGTGAAACCACTTAAGTCTGTATTTTTAATTGGTTTGAATCACTTGGTCCGTTTATTTTGGAGAGGAAGAGACCTCTGGATAATTCAGGTCCCAGTAAAAACCTCCTTAGCAATGAACTCTGAAGGAATTCTAACCCGGAGAAGCTTCAGCTGGTTGCAATCTGCAATCCTCACCACTAGATGCCACTAAACCCCGCTAAATCTTAGACATTGTTCCTTTAAATTCCTTAAATATATAATAAACCCGTTAATATATATTAAAAAAGTAACCAGCAGCCTACATTTCCCACATACGCTACATTAAAAGTGTACAAAAAGTGTTTTTGTGTATTTAAACTTACGTTTTCAGATTTTGAAGCTGCTAAATAAACATGGCTTCAGGCTCTCTTCACAGATGGGTGTGTCTCTAAAGCCTCATTATGCCTCCTGAATCTGATAACACGGATTTTGGCTGGCAGCACTTCAGGAACTAAGGAATCCACCCTGTAGTGTGGATACATGTCCTCGGGAATTTAGCCTGGATATGTATAAATTGACCCTTTAAGTTTGTCTATTTTATTCAGAGACATGTTGTTCAGAGTGGATGGTAAGATAATTAACCAAAATATATTTATAAGAATGTAAACTTGTATAAGTGTTTGGATTTCTTTTTAAAATCGTTTTACATAATTTATTATGGGGGACAGTGTAGGCATTTACCTCTACTCTCCGCCTCTTTAAGTCTGCCCTACATCTGACTCCTTTTGGTCCCTTGCCGTTTGCACAGCAGCCTGTACTCTGCCCCACATTTTATTTGGCAATTCCCACCGCCGCTCGCTCGCACCGTCGCTGCGTAAAAGCCGCCGCGCTGAGCTTGGAAATGTAGTTGTTATTACGCACAGCGAGGTCTCCAAAATGGACTTAAGATCCGAGCTCCTCAAGTCCATCT
The DNA here is from genome assembly GCF_006386435.1 of Epinephelus moara. Lineage (NCBI taxonomy): Eukaryota > Metazoa > Chordata > Actinopteri > Perciformes > Serranidae > Epinephelus > Epinephelus moara. The sequence continues at coordinate 24,213,809 of NC_065528.1, read as the reverse complement.
GGTACGCTTTCACGTCGCTGGACGTCGAGAAGTGTGGGAAAGTGTCCAAGTCGCAGTTAAAGGTAAGCAGGAATGTTTGTGGTCATTTTCAGATCAGGAAGCTGACAGCGAGGGGCGTCCGCTGACTTTAACTGTACTACCCTGTCCTTTATATCACTTTTCTGGCTAAACCAAATTATCTACAGTTGTCTGTATATGTTTTGAAATACTAACTGGTAGGCAACTCTGTGAATCAGCATTGTAATCTAATGAACAGCTCACACACTAACGCCCCACAAGCTCACTAACAAGTTCAAATATTTGAGAAAGTTTCAACACTTCATCCAGCAAACACAGAACCTGCTCAGATTGTAGGTGAGTTTCAGCTTCAAGCTCAAAGTCCAGTTTTTCTCTGTGGCCCAGAAACACAAAGAGTGACATAATACCATCACTGCCAATGATTCATTAAAAGGCATGACAAAGAACAGCGAGTACAGATCATATTTTGCAATTTTCCCAGGTAGTGAGTGTTAGCTCTTTACTGTCGTGTTGGTTTCCATCCAGTTCTTACATGTCTGACTGAGCCAGAGGAATCCAGGGAAATAGCAGAAAGCTGTCCTGACATGCTGAGGACCAACTGTCTGTGGTTGTGGCTCTGTGTGTGGATGTGTGAGGAAATATGGAGTGCACAGAGGAAACCTTGAGACTATGTGTTTACATGCACTAATAGACGACTATATGTGTATGTATTTGCTTCTTCAGGTGCTTTCCCACAACCTGTACACAGTGCTGAACATCCCACACGACCCGGTGGCACTGGAGGAGCACTTCCAGGATGATGATGATGGGCCAGTGTCTAACCATGGCTACATGCCCTACCTCAACAAATATATACTGGATAAGGTACTGTGGCTGATGACATCACATCCTCAGTGGCAGTTATAGAAATACAGAAATGTGAATGAATTTATACATGTTTTATTTCTTTTATTGAGAGAGATTTCACTTTGTGTGTTTATATAAATATATATATGTATATATACAGTGTATATATATATATGTGTGTGTGTGTGTGTGTGTGTGTGTGTGTGTGTGTGTGTGTGTGTGTAGGCTAAATATCATAATGATACAAAATAATTGTTCTCTACCTCTTAAAATCTGCATTATGTACTGTAGATTTCCAAACTTTGGGAAGAATTTTGTAATATTTGTTTGAGAATTGTGCCATTAAAATAGTGTAGCCTATTATCATTATTATTATTTATTCAATTTTTATTTTTATTCTATTTTATTTTTATTTTATTCTTGAAATATAGATACTCCTTACAGGTCTATATGATGTTATTTAGTGGCAGAAGATGCCTGTAAAAAAACAAACAAAAACCACTACATGATCACTGACAAATATCAGTTTTATTTTCAGAAAAGCTTTAAATATTTCATTTTATATCCTGTAGTACTTTGTCCCTGTATTGTATTGTATCTAGGTTATTTTTATTGTTATATAGTGTTTTTGAATTTTTATAAAGTGCACTATAAATAAAATTATTATTGTTATTATTATTGGGAATACTTATATTATTATTATTTTACCTAGACCCTATTTTCCCATGTTTTTGTGTTAAATGGAGAAAGAAAAATGGAGATAATTATTTTTAAATTGGTCCATCACTGCAGCTGCAGCTATGTAATCCCTACGGGGAATTGAGCATCATCAATTTACACTCATTTAAAGTTCTTGTTTTTGCCACTGACTGGCTCACATTGTTATTAGAAGTGTCTGAAATTAAATATTTCTCCTTACCTTTTGCTGGTCTGTTTGTTATTGTGACCAGGTCTCGCTCAAGGAGAAGTCTCGTTCTGAAATTTCGCGAGAGGTGACTTTGTGCAGGAAAGCAACAGTGGAAACACTGGTGAAGGTTGGAGAGACTAGTGCCAGGGAGACAGTGTTGTGTTGGAGTACAGACAGTGTAGCTTAGTGTTATGTAAAAGATTTTCAGTGTCATGGCTGAGTATGTAGCTGATATCCACAATATGGGAAAGTCTGCAAGAATGAAACTTTTCTTTGAGCAAGACTTGGTCACAATAACAAACAGATCTGGTCATTTGATTTCTCTTTAGGGTCCTCTCCATGATGTCATCAGACACTTCTAACAATCTGAGCCCATCAATGGCAGAAACAAACACTTTTAGTGGACGTAAATTGATAGTGCACAATTGCCCGTAGGGATTATACTGCAGCCTGTTTGGCTCTCTCACAATACTGGACCATCTCCATCACACACTTAGACACTAAAATACAGTATATATACTTTATAATGTTGTCTGTCTTTTCAGGTCAAAGACGGGATGTTTGACAAGGAAAAGTTTGACGACCTGTGCTGGATGATGACCATGAAGAAGAACTTCAAGGGGCTACCACAGGGGGCGCCGCTATCGGAAAGAGACTGTTTCAAGCTCTTCTGTTTGTTCAACCTCCTGTCTGAGGACCGCTACCCGCTGGTGATGATACCAGAGGAGGTAAAACATGCCGATGATGGTGTGCAACAGGGATTTGTGGTAGGAGCAAATTGATTTTAGGGATCTGATGGAGACTCAAGTCCAAATGCAAACATTTTGACACAGAACAGTAAAAGAAAAGTGTCATATTTTTATTTAAAATATGCAAAAATTCCTTTCTTAACATTCACAAGGCATCAAAAGATTAATAGAGCAACAGTTTTCACAGAGAAACAAGGCAACAGCCACTTTCACTGTGATCTCCTAATTGCCTCAAAGACATATTAAATTCAATATAAACCCAGCTTGTGTCCCAACAAAGTCAAACCGTCTTACATTTTTTCACAGTAGAAAAAAAGCAAGTGCAAGTAAGTACGTTAATGAGTCTCTTCCTTCCGCCACTTCCTCCGTAATGCTTTTGGTTTCCTGTCGACAGAGACAAAAATAAACTGCTTTTGTGCTATCAGCACAGTAGCTTTGTCACAGATGTACACTGATACAATATGTTATTAAAACCATCAATATTATTTTCTGCAGTCACTGACAGTATTCTAACATGTCTTTAGGTGGAGTATCTCCTCAAGAAAATCTCCACAGCGATGAGCCAGGAGTGGGATGGGAAGCCGTTGGAGGACTTAATATCCCAGGATGCCACAGTGCGGGAAGAGGACATGTCTGTGTGGACCTTCCTGGAGCACATGGGGGCAGGTCGGCTGCTGAGGGTCACCAGCGCTGAGGCCTTCAGTCTGGCTTTGGATGAGGTCTTTCTGGAGATGTATCACAACGTCCTCAAGAGGGTAAGAGAGTGTTTTGTGTTTGTCGTCTCCTCGCATGTCATTTTTGTATTATATTATTTATATTCTGTCCCTTGTGTCCAGGGTTACATGTGGAAAAAGGGACATGTACGCAGGAACTGGACTGAGCGTTGGTTTGTGCTGAAGCCCGCCTCCATGGCTTATTATGTCAGCGAGGACTTAAAAGACAAGAGAGGGGAGATCCATCTGGATAAGGGCTGTGTCGTAGAGGTGGGTGAGGAAATGTGATGTAAACACTGAAGGTATAATTATGTGGTGCGCAGGCGAATGTTCAAACAAACTCATTTACAGCATGTAAATCCCTCATCCTCGTATTTTGATACCATCAAGCTGAACTATCTGGAATGTGCCATTTTCTGAGTGTCCTTTTTCTGTTTCAGCCTATCGCAGACAGGGAGGGGAAGCGCTGTCTGTTCTGTGTGAAGACTCACAATAAAACCTTTGAGATGAGTGCGTCTGACCAGAGACAGAAGGTGGAGTGGATTCAAGGTGTGTTGGTGTGTATAAGTATTAGCAGACAGAGTCAGGAATTAGATTTTCACTGCAGTGATTTATCATGTGCACGGTCACTAGTGGCTTCTTATTAAACAACATTTTAAATGAATAGTTTGACATTTTGAGAGATATACTTATTTGTTTTTTGTCAAGAATTAGAATAGAGGATTGATACTGTTCTCATGTGTGTACAGTTAATAGCTTAGCTTAGCCCAAAGACTTGAACTGGGGAAAAGGCTAGCCTGACTTGGTCCAGTCTTGCCATCACTGTTAGGTTGCCAGGCAACCAGAGGAGACTCCATGGAGTTGCTGGATGTATATTGGAACATTGGAAGCTGTGTACAAGATATACTCAGGGTTCAAGTGGTAAAGTTATGAGAGCGCTGCTGTTGGGCAATACCAATATGGAAGCTACTGTTGGCATCTGGAAGCCACTGTGGCTAACAATTTAGCAAGCTAGCAAAGGGGTCACGTAATGTAGGAAATGCAAAGGCATAATAACAGAGTAAAAAGATGAGGCTGTTATGAATATCAACGTCTTTCTCAGACATATTGTAAAATCATGAAGAAAAACTGTACAAGACTGGAGTTAAAATATATTGTCTTACCATCTACCAAAAATTGAACTTCCATGGCTTCCACCATTCCTGAAGAACGTCAGCAAACACACCACCACCATGGATATATAAAGAGAATTGGAGACTGGGTTGGAGGTGGGGTCCCATTTATTCCTATGGAAGTGGCTCAGTGGTGCATGAAGCCAAAATAGTTTGACTTCCCAGGTATGAAATTACCTGGATCTACCGCATTGTGGGGCCCAAACAGGCTGGAGACTAACGACGGCCAAGTGGCTAATGTTCGCTGGCCGAGCGGGTAACATCTGGTTTAGCCCTCTGCTAACTTGAATGGGGATAAAAATTATTCAATTCTGAGGCTCTACTAGACTTAAGAAATGTTGGCTTTAATGGAACAAATCCTGAAGCAAGCCATTTTGTGGGGATTATGACACTTATAAAAATGTATCAACTGATTTACAAACATCTCTTCCACAATGTAAGTCTATGGGAAAAAGTCTTTTTGGGCCCACATTGGTCTCAAAGCCTGGCGCTGTTCCTGACGTTTGGTCACAACTTGTGAGCTCTGAGCTTTCAGAAAATTTTCACTTATGAGGTCTGGAATAGCACAAAAGGAGGCATTCATCTCATGAACACAGTTAGCATGACCCCATTTGAAAGCAGCAGTAGTCTGACAAATAACACCTGTTAAACTAATGTTTAACTAATTGTTATTTTTACACTTCTGTTTCTGCACAAAACAAGAAATAATGTCTTAATTAGTAAGTTTAGACATGCTACTGTAGGTGGATGTTATTACCATTGGACAGAGCTAGGCTAGCTGCTTCTCTGTTTCCAGTCTTAATGCTAAGCTAAGCTAACCAGCTGCTGTCTGTAGCTTCATAATTACTGTACAGACATTAAAATGGCATCAGTCTTCTCTTCTAGCAAAGCAAGTAAGAGTATTTCCCAAAACGTCAAACTATTCTTTTGCATAAATTTATGTTCATGTCTTATGATGTCATGTTTGGTGTCAAACACTCATTGTTTTTGGTGTTTGCTGCACATCCTAAACATCACTTGTTGATGTTCTTTTTCATATTGGACTTGTTAAAGTTTGAGTGTATGAAGTTTGTCTTTATCTGTTCAATGATGGTAGTTATCACAGCTCTGTCTGTTAACAGCAACATTATCTGTGGTCACCGAGCACATGAATAACATCCTGTTTGTTGAGTTTCTTCCTCTTTTTAATGGTTGTTGATGGATGTCAGTCATGGTGATGGTGGTATGGTGAGGAGGGTTTGACAATTCAATAAGAAAATGTACAAAAGATCAAATTAAAGTAGGGCTACAAGTATATTTATTTTTATTTATTATTATTTCCGAAAAATGGGTCTGTAGATCTTTTTTTGTCCAACTCTTTTTATTGGGGTTTTCAAAGTTAAACAAACAGTGGCAGTGGTATAAAATCATTTGCCTGTAGATCTTTTTAAATTTTCTTACAGTTTCCCAGAGCCCAAGGTGTCATCGTCATGGGATGAGATACAGTTTGTCTTTCTGCCTCCTCTCCAGCTATTCAGACAGCCCTCCGTCTCCAGGGCGAGGGCAAGTCCTCCCTTCATCAAGAACTCAAACTGAGGAGGCGAATGCAGCGGGAACACAGCCACCGGGAGCGCAGCAGGAGCAGCCGCAGCAGCCGGAGCAGCTGCAGCAGCCAATCGGACGACTCCAGTTTCCAGGAGATTGAGAAGATGGAGAAAGAGAAGGACAGACAGGATTTAGAGATAGAAAGTATTATACAGGTGAGAATCAGTGGTGGGATGGTTACTGTAGTCGTAGCTCAGTTTTAACCTTTAACTTTTAACATTTATCTGTGTCTTGCAGCACGCACGCCAGTTAGAGACCAAACGAAGGGAGGCAGAGGAGAAAGAGAGGAGGAGACAGAGGGAGGTGCAGATGGAGTTGGAGAGACAGCTGAAGGAGGCCGAGACGGTAGGTTTTACAGACGAATACATTTATTTACATTTCACTGAAATGGGATTTAGAGTCCTGAAAACAGCACAATAACACTGGCATTATAAAAGTCAGTGAGTTTTAGTGGTGGAGGAGCGGTAATGGCGTTCCTGGAAAAAGTGATTCAGGAATAGGTCACCTCATGTGTGTGTGTGTGTGTGTGTGTGTATATATGTGTGTGTCCTCCTAGTTGAGAGACAGCATGCAGGCAGAGATGCAGGAGAAGGAAAAGGAGGCCGAGCAGCAGAAGAAGAGGATCCAGGAGTTGGAGCTGACGCAGCGGAAACTGGAGGCTGCTCTCAACATGGAGATCCAGGCGCGACTGGAGGAGGAGAGAGCCAGACAGGAGCTGGAGAGGTGATAAACAAACACACCCACTGTACGCCCATTATACTCTGAACCAGATGTTTTCAAAGTCTGACAGTGTGGTCCCTCTCTACCCCTCTGTGCCGAGTTTGCATGTTCTCCACGTGTCAGCGTGGGTTTTCTCAGGGTACTCCGGCTTCCTCCCACAGTCCAAAGACATGCAGGTTAATTGGTGACTCTAAATTGTCCGTAGGTGTGAATGTGAGTGTGAATGGTTGTCTGTCTCTATGTGTCAGCCCTGTGATAGTCTGGTGACCTGTCCAGGGTGTACCCTGCCTCTCACCCAATGTCAGCTGGGATAGACTCCAGCCCCCCTGCGACCCCTAACAGGATAAGCGGTTAGGGAAATTGAATGAATGACTTTTTTTCGCTTTATATCTATAGATTTTCAACGCAGGGCAAATATCTGTAAAGGCCTGGATAAAGGAGAGTTACATCAGCACTGTGTTGAGGGGGCATTATTAATGAATTACTATCCATCCAGCCATTTTCATCAACTTATCCGAGGCAGGGTCGTGGGGGCAGCAACACTTTCCAGCTCCTCCTGGGGGACCACAACGCGTTCCCAGGCCAGATGAGATATGTAATCCCTCCAGCTTGCTCTGGGTCTGTCCCGCAATCTAGCCCTGGATAAGCAGATGGATGGATGTTTGCAATGTACTCATGGACGTACAGACAAATGTTACTGGTTTGCTGTGATACTGAAGAAAACTTAAAAACTTGACAATTTTCAGGCAAGTTCTCTTGTTATAAGGAGCAACTTTTTTCCTATGATTCCTAATTGCATTTATGGACATTTTTGCGACGGGCAAGGATGGATTACTGAACGGACCTACTGGGCAGAGGCCTGGGGGTCCAAAGTCAGTAAAATGTCATCAAATTAACACGTACTAACTGGGAAGAGACTCAAAACGATAACAAAGAGACACAAAACAACCAAAAAGACATAAAATTACTTTAAATAGATGCAAAACTACAACAAGGAGACACACAAAATTACCACAGAGACGCAAAACCACAAAAAGATGTATATCGACCACAAAGACACATAAAACTACAAAAAACGAGGCAAAACCACCACACAGTCTTGGAGAGGTGGTGGGGCCCTCTGCATATCTGTGCCCAGGGGCCCATTGTCTCATAATCTGCCCATGGGGATGAACATCAAAGATAAAACCTTCCCGAGGAAGTAAAAGTCACATTGAAGCTAAAAATATGTGTGTGTCTCACAGTCTAAAAACCATTCCTCTAAACCAAACCAAACTACACAGACATTAGTGGTTACTTGATTATTATTCTTACTCCTCTTTTCCAGGTTGTTGGAGGCAGAAGAAGCAAAGAAGAAGCAGTTCCAGCTCCTCCAGGAGCAGCAGAGGGCCTTGCAGTGCCTCAGCCCCATACTGGAGGCCTCAGACGGCAGCCCAGACGAGGAAACTCCCTCCGCTCTTCACTCTGCCTCTCAGGAGCTCCAGGACCTGCAGGCTTCTCGCCAGAGGAGCCACCAGCGCCTGGAGGTAAGAAAAGCACAGTGTGTTTGGATCGGCTTAGTGTGTATGTTAGCATGTTTAAAAAACACTCATGAGAAATGACTTGTTTGATTTTCTTATTCCAGGAGGTACAGGAGAAGCTGAGATACGCCAGTCAACACGTACGACACTGGAACGTCCAGCTGAACCGACTGATGAAACCCATCGGTCCTGGAGGTGCAGTATGATCTTAATCTGGTCTGTTATGGTCTGATTAAAGGGCAGCACAGCAGCTTTTAATTGAATTAAACCCCAATGTCAGGATGCACCATACTGAAATACCAAGGAGAAAAAATTCTCTATTGCTCCAGAGGTAATAAAAATAATAATAACTTTATTTATACAGTACTTTTTCAATCAGATGTACAACCCCTTTTGGTTGTCTGTGTAGCTTTATCCAGCAGAGTAAACAATAAATTGGAATATTTTAAAGTTAATGGTGTTTTATTTTCTTATTAAGTCTCTGATAAATAGCACCATAATGATGCTATGTACTGTGTAGAATAGATTTATATCATTTTATTTAGATCCTAAAAAAAGGTAAAGCTTTTTCCGTAGTAAAATAATAATACTTAGTTAAGTATGAACTTACATTTGTTTATTTTTACTAACTGTACAGATAATGGAACAAAAAAATCATAGAGAGCGGATATAAATTTAAGGATGCAGTAATAATAGAAAATATTTTCTAATGTTCATCTGGATTCAGATGTGAATCAAAATGCAGAAGATCAAACTTTATTGTCAATGTTTTGTTTTTTGTTTTTTTGTAGAACGTATGGAACATCGCCTGTCATCAAATCGCAACTGTCCCAAAAAGGAAGGAGCGTTGGCCAGTAACGAGTTCATCTCTAAATACAAGATAAGATCTGAACAGAACAGCCAGATTCCTGAAGACGGCAAGACACTGGAGGAGCAGCTGGAAGCCGCCAACCTGTCGGATGGATCAGACGAATCGCAGGGAAAACCCAACGGACAAATGTGATCAGTGAATGATAAAAATTCTGTTTGTTTAAGACCAAGACTTGAGAGCACAAGGAAAGAAAATATTTACATTACACAAAAGAATCTGTGCAGAAAAGTGTCGTATTATATTTATATTTTGAAATGCACACTAAGATGGAGAGCGAGGATGACAAACACAATGTGATGCAGGATTTAATGAAAACACATTTGACTAAGATCAAGTGAGATTTACAGTTTTGTACAATAAAGTTTATTGGTGAATAATAAAACATCAATTTCTGGTATTCTTTATTGTTTACTGGGAAACAGATCTGAATTACTGCAATCTCTCACCTACAAAACTATTATTGTAGACTTCCTTAACGCTGATTTGAATTTTAAAATTCAGTCACTCTTCTTCTGCATGTTGTAACCTGATAACTGAACTCACAAGAAGCTATGTATGAAAGTAATAAACATTTTCATAAATGTAGGTTAATGTAACATTTAACGAGACTCTATGTACTGTATCTTTATGTATTATTTTAATAATAATACAACATATGAAGCGGTGGAGCCAGACCAATCAGCAGACTAATATTATCAGCTGATAATAGCTCATCACAGATATTTCTGTACTGGTGTATATTTCCGATATTAATATATTGTTGCGATAATTAAGAAACAGCATTAAACAATATTATTACGATTGAACAGTAAAATACTGCACTCAGTATCCTGTCACAGCTTTTTAATAAGCTTATTTATGGGATCCTTAAAAAAATATTTGTTTTGGTATTTTTTTAGGAATATATACAGAAATAAATAATTTTCATCAAATATCAAAAATAAATAATGAATAAATAGTATTATTATCATTAATAATAATAATAAATCAATTTGTTTTATTCATTTTCAAATAATAAAATGTATAGTAATTATCATTACTATATTATATTATATATCTATTATTTTTATATTTTGATTTAATTTAATTTAATTTAATTTAATTTAATTTAATTTTGTCAGTAAAATTATTACATATTCTTACCTGAGAGTGGCGCTGCGGCAGAACACAAAACCGGAAATGACCCGGAAGGAAAATAAATCCACCCCTGGTGACCTCTATCAATATGGCGGCTCTCATTACTGGCTCATGCTGACCGTTAGGAACAAACTTGACTTTTTTGTTCATTAATTACAGGTTTTCCGGGCAGATTATGGGTTTGTTTTAACCCTTTGAGACATCATTAAAGCCGCAATGTTGGCATCATTAATTGTGAGGAGGACAGCAGTCTCCAGAGGGAGGGTCAGGTCTCTGGTCTCTCTCAGCAAGACTCTCTCCACCAACCAGCCCGGCTCCCCGGATGGAACTCCCCACCCTCCGCCCGACACCCCCGCTCCTCTCTCGGACAGCGAGCCGGTGGAGCAGCGGAGACCCAGGAAAGACCCCCGGGACTGCTCCGTGCTCCTCTTCCCCGGCCAGGGCAGCCAGTTTGTAGGCATGGGTAGAGGACTGTTGAGGTACCCTAACGTTAAGGACATGTTCAGGGTGGCTCACAAGATCCTCGGGTACGACCTGCTGTCTCTGTGCCTGGAGGGACCCAAGGGGGAGCTGATGAAGACGGTTCACTGTCAGCCGGCGGTGTTTGTCACCTCCCTGGCTGCTGTGGAGAGGCTCAACCACGAAAACCCCAAGGTGACTGATCTTTACTGCAGTATAAGTAAAAACAATCTCTCATTTCTTTAGTTTGTGAACAACAACAGTAACTCAGAGTGAGATTCAGATTCTGTATACAATATTAATAGTTCAGCACACCCCTAGATGGAGTAGAGCTATAAAGTGGCAGAGAGGAGGAGTTTAGGAGGACAGAGACGGTTACAGGAACCACCTCAGGAACATTTTCTTATATGACTCTTCACACTTCTGTCCACAGGCCATTGAGACGTGTGTCGCTGCTGCTGGTTTCAGCGTTGGAGAATTCGCTGCCCTGGTTTTTTCTGGTGCTATGAGCTATGCAGAAGGTAAACCTGACAAAGATGTTCAGTTAAAAGCACTGTGTGTGGTGATGTTAGTTCACATGTCCTAAGGTATTAACCCCCTTCTCTGTGTCCTCTAGCTCTGTATGCGGTGAAGGTTCGTGCAGAGGCCATGCAGAAGGCATCAGAGCTGGTTCCCAGTGGGATGCTGTCGGTCATGGGTAGACCACAGGCTCAGTACAAATTCGCCTGTGTGCAGGCTAAAGAGCACTGCAGCAGCCTGGGGATTAAGGCGCCGGTCTGCTCTGTGGCCAACTATCTGTTCCCTGATGGCAGGGTCATCGCAGGGCACCAACAGGTATGAAACAGATATGACCACATAGTCTGATATTTACCATGTGGAAAAATTGATTAAATTTTATCAAAATTACAGTGATACAGTCTTGTCTCAGACTCCTATTGCGATAATCCGTTTAATAATACCTGTTGTCGTGTTCCCAGGCTCTGGACTTCCTCCAGCAAAACTCACGACGTCTCCAGTTTGTGAGGAGCAAACCTCTCCCAGTCAGCGGGGCTTTCCACACTGAGCTGATGGAGTCGGCCACTGAACCTCTCAGGGAGGTGCTCAGACAGGTGGAGGTCAGTCAAAACTGTTTGTTTAAAGCCACAGTAGCTCTTTGTGGTGTTTTCTTTACATGGCGCTCCTCCCATGCCCAACCCTGCCCACACAGCACTCACACATGTGCAAAGGAAATATTCACATAGTCCATTTCTTGCTCTAATGGCATCTCATACACTGACATTGAAACTTAAATGCTTGAAAGCATTTTGCAATACACCAGCAATACACCATATGATGATTTCCATGTTTATCGCTTATTTTTTTCAATTTATATGTTTGGAAATGTAATTTAATAGAGCTGCAATGATTAAATAATAAGTTGTGGAATGAAAAATTAATCGCCAACTTTTTTTAGCCAACTAAACAGTTTAAGTCAGGGAAAAAAAATCAAAATTCTCTGATTCCAGCTTTTTAAATATGAATATTTTCTGGTGTCTTTACTCCTCTAGAAGAGTAAACTGAATCTATCTGAATATGTCTTTGGGTTGTGGAAAAAAAATAAGACATTTGGAGGCATCAACTTGGGCTTTGGAAAACAAATTTTTGGGCATTTTGTATACCAAAAAACTAATCAATCAATCCAGAAAGTAATTGAAAAGTGAAAAATAATCTGTAATATAATCATTTTGTTAAAGTAAAGGTTTCCAGTAACATTTTCACTAAATGTCATGTCTATAATGCAGTATGAGCATGTCCATAAGAAATATGCAATGCCTTGTTACCTGGTTATTATGTTGCCTTGTTTTTATATGGCAAAACAATATTAGAAAATGTACTGTAATTTAACTAATTTAACTAACACAATGACTGTTTGCATAGACATCGACATGGTAGTGACGAAAATAAAGGAAACACGAGCATAAAATGTGTTAAGATGACCCCCTTGCAGGAGATTAAACAAGCGCTTGTGTTTATTTGAACTTGGGCGTGCAATTAACACTGGACCCAAAGTTTTTCATTGTAGGTTTACATCCTGACAAACATCTTACATCCAAGAAAGATATTGCTATCTTAAATCTCTGTCTACTGCTTGCAAAAAGAGTTACCTTACTCTTTGAAAAAGACCGGTAAAGATTTATGCATGACTCTACCTCTGGAAAAGATCACAGACATCATCAAAGGGAAACAGTCACTCTGTGAAATCATTTTGGGTCATTTTCTACAATATATGGAGAATATTGATTTAAGTATTGTGATGAATGTGGTGGGCGAGATGTGAATATAGTGGTCCTCTGCAGTTGCCTGAAGCATTTGAACTGCTTTTAATATTTAATACTTCCTAAACCTGTCTTTTTTTATTTTATTTTATTACATATAATTCATTTTTTAAAATTATTGTTGTTTGCATTTTGTAATCTTTAAAATGTGTGACATGTAAGGGAAGACTTCATTTTGTTGCTGGACAATAATCTCTGTGCTTTCGATATTCTTTTGGATGAGAACATAGTTGCGTTCCTGTTCTTATAAAGTATTTGTAAATGAATAAAGATATTGCTGGGGGGAATAACGAGCCCCTTGAACTGCCATGTCAGTGTGTGTTGACACCAGAGGTTCCCACAGAAAAAGGTCGGAAAACACAATTATTTGATTAATTGATCAATCGACAAAAGAATCATCAGTAAATAACCACTATTTTGATAATCGACAAATCATTTTAGTCACTTTTAATACAAAAATTTGTTGCGGGAGGATCTGATGCTTTTCTTTGTCATTGACAGTAAACTAAAAAAATCTGTTTCCCCCTAATTTTATAGAGAAATTATTAATTTATCAATTGAAGAAACAATTGGCAGACTAAATGATAATGAAAACAATCGCACCTTCCAGCCCTGAAACAAACCAACATCATCAACCAACTGTTTTGCACAAAAAAGCCCCTTTAATATCAGTTAATTTCCTCCACATCTCACTTAATAATTTATAACCTCAACCGTTCAGCCCTTGGAAAAGTTGCAAACGTTGACCATTTGAGCACTTGTCATCTAACACCTAGCATTCTCTCACGTTCAGGTCCGGCGTCCCGAGATCAACGTGTACTCCAATGTGGACGGCAAGCGCTACATGAACGTGAGCCACGTGCGCAGGCAGCTGGTGAAGCAGCTGGTGTCACCGGTGAAGTGGGAGCAAACTCTGCACGAGATCTACGAGAGGACTCAGGGAACCAAGTTCCCGCACACCTATGAGGTCGGCCCGGGAAAGCAGCTCGGTGCCATGCTTCAAAAGTGTAACAGGAAGGCGTTCACAATGTACACACATGTGGATGTCACCACTGATGAGGAGGAGGACTGATAACACGGACATGTGGAGGTCGAAAAATGGGCCTCAGTGTGGACATACATGACCAGCAAGCCCTGTTAAACCTGTGAGCTCCTGTGGTTGCTTCTTATGGTCTTGTTTGTGTATTATAATTATTATTAAGTAATTAAAAAAAATGTTTTTTAATGAATGAGACAACAAACCTTTGTCATTCTTGCAAATCTTGTTTATTAGCATCACATGAAAAAGCATGTTTAAATCTGAAACAGAAAGTCCAGCTCCCTTCATCTTACATTAAGCCAGGCTACATATCATTTGTAAAAAAATTTAGCCTCTTACACCAGTAAGAAACTAATCAGGGTACAAAAAGACTGCAGGCCAGCAACAGTCCATACACGGGTAACATCCTCGTTGACATTAATACAAGTGTGAACCAACATGTCACTGCTACAATACGCTGGCCAACCCCCTGGGCAACACTGTAAAACCCATTTAAACAATTTCCACATGCCCTGAAAAATTTTACAGCATTTTTTTTAAACCTGTTTCATATAGTATGGAGTCCCTAAGGTCTTGAAAAGTGATATTTTTATCTTAATTAATTCATTAATTTTAAAAAAGCGTACAGGTGTAATGTACACCATCCAATTTCCCATCCCAACAAAGGCTCATTCCTCCACTCATCCAGATCATCAGCACTTCTCCGTCTTCTCATCCCATCTGCATCTCATCTCATCTTCACCACCTCTCCCACCACCAGTGTCTATTCTGTTCGACTTCAAAATTCATCACCCTCCTTAAATCATACCATCTCGATTGAGTCTAACTGCCTAAGACTTTTCATTTTTCATACTTATGTGCACATGTTCATAAATATTCTTAAAAACAACTCTCTCCTGATTGAAATAACTTGTGAGCACAAGATAAAAAATACCACCTTTTAAGACTTGAGGGGCTCCGTCAGTATCAAATTCAATACATCATTAAAGTGATATAAAAAGAGAATTCAAAGTAAACAGCAGAAACAAATCAGTTAGCAATATTTTTCATCATTTGCCAAAAAAAAAAATCAAATATATAACGGCCTTAAAGACCTGCTTATGGCCCCTTTAGGCTCTCCATTCCATCCACAGTGCACCGAAAATGGTCACTGTGGCCACCAGCGCCACAGTCACCAGTGCTCCTCTGGTCCAGCCAGTGCAGGTTACTGGTTTCAGATTGGACACCTGTGAAATGAAAGTCAAATTGGAGTTATGTTTATATCTTATTTTTAAATGTGCTCTAAAGCAGGGGGGGTCAAACTTCCGACTTGATCTCAGATAGGCTGGGCCAGTAAAACCATCACAAAATAACCTATAAATAACAACAGCTCTAATTTCTTCCCTTTGTTTTTTTGTAAACAAGTTCAAGTGCTGTAAAGTTTAGATGATTCAAAACTCCCAAAACACACATTAAACATGGCTTAATAGAGACAATTTCAAACACAAGCTAACAACACAAGCCTATGGCATTTTCCATTGTATAAATTAGCCTAGCAGCTAGCGAACATTTCCTGTACTCATATGAAGCCAGGGACAACAGCGACATTTAACAAAGGTAACAGTACAAAATTCGGCTCTATTACAACTCATAAGGTTCACCGACAAAACAACTGTCTTATACTGAACACGTTTTCCAAATAAATATAACATGCTAACAATATTAGCATAAGCCTGCGGCATTTTACACTGTATAAATTAGCCTAGCAGCTAGCGAACGCTTCCTCTGCTCATATGAAGCCAGGATAAATCACACACAAGACCGGAGTGCTATATTTTTATGGAGGCTTTATTGTCTTCACAATTTATTGTTTATTATCTGTGAAATTTAAGTAAATAAAAGCTTTGTTTCCACTGCGAGAAATGTTTTCAGCTTACAAAAATAGACACAAGGTCTGCGTAGCTGCCATGTTTAGTTACATATCTGGGGAGGTGGATGTCAGCCTATGGCGTCGATTCAACATAGAAGCATAAATTCCGCCTTAGCCTAGTCATCTGGTGGGCAAGTTCTGGGCCGCGGGCTGTATGTTTCACACCTCTGCTCTAAAGGTTTTTTTTGCATGTGTATCATTTATGTTTATTACTGCGCAGTAATAGCGAAAGGTCACTTGAGAGTCAGATATCAAGTCACAGAGAATGAGTGTTACCCAGGCGGCCCAGGCGTCAGCTCTGAGGATCCCCTTCCCAGGTGCAGTGCTCGCTATCCAGGCCTTCACCGCAGCAGACAGGCCCTGGAGGCCCCACAACTGACTGCGTACGTCCCTGGAAGAGAACACCACCAGGGTACAGCGTCTTAGCCAGTCACATTAAAGCTATAAAGATATTTGAGTTTTTTTCTGATTTTATACCGATATATGGTCCTGGTGAGTGCCTGAGCGGGTCTCAGCATGTGAAGAGGAGTTGGTAACCAGTTTGGCTGTCTGCTCGCCCACTCCCCGTTCAGCTGGTCTCCAATTACAGCCAACTGGCGCCCAAAGGCCCGTGCAGCCCTGTCATTGATCCTAAAGGAGAAACCAGACATAAAGATTTGTCGTCTTTTAGTACAACTGGTCCCACATCGTCTGCTGCCTGAAGCACAGTCTGTCTGAGCTGTATGTTGTTATGACTGCTGTGTGGGGAAGGGCCCGTACGGTACCTGAGGTTCATGTCAAACAGGGTGTCAGTGTCCACCTCACCAGGTCCAGCCTGGAGGGACACAACACGACTCGGCTGCCTTGTTTGTTCCACCATGTTGTTTTCTGAGAGGAGAAACCAGTATTATTCAAATCAGTCATATCAGCACACGTCTTCATCGGCCATGCACGATAGATAAAGGCCCCATGGTTTGAAAGTGTTGATCTCTGCTCGACTCCCAACGTTCATAAACAGGCTGTGTAAATACTGGGTCACGTGACCAGGATAGGTGGCGGCTGTGTTACCGGGGGGAAAATCCAGGTTGATAAAACAGGCTCTCCCAGGTTTGAAGAGATGACATCACCTGTTGGATTAAGTCCAACAGTTGTAGCTCACTTACTACTGTTTACTTCAACCAAACTAAGTTTAAGATTAAGTTTAAGTTCCCCCCTGTGTGAACTAGTTAATACAAGACACTGTGCATTTTAATCTCCCTTTATTACAGGATTTATGACTTGTTATTTGCCCCAACGATCAGGTGTGTTCCCTCCTACGTGCACCTGTCCTCAGACCAGTTCCTGCTGTACCTGCACTCATGTGCCTTGATGCAAATGCACCATTTCCATAACTCAAATCAACCAAACTGCCCTTTTTATCTCAACAAGAAGAAATATAACATTATAGACTCCAAATATTCAACTTTTAGATATTTGTTAAAGTGCAGAAAGATGTTTAATTATATAGATTTAGCTTTACAGTGTTTATGCCAATTTGATGACATGAATACCATTAAAATACAGCCTTAAATGTGTGAGCCGTAACAATATAATCACAGTTTAGGCTCTAGAATAATCCCCAGAGGACAGTTTTTGAGTATTTATCATGTGATAGCCTATAGTCCTTTGCCATATTGTCATAACAAAGAGGTGAAGTCATCCTTCTCACCCAAAGCAAACAAAGGTCGTTTTGAAGATCACACATTCTGGATTACACATTAAACCCGCAGATGTGAATCCATTTTAAAATGACTAACTACATTTACAATTACTAGTGTTATTGTGTCATGCTGGGATGGCATCATGTTTAATTTTAAGGATACAAATGCAAGTGCGGAGAGTACAACAGGTGCATGCACAATTAAACAAACGAAAGTAAACGTACCTTGTGTGTAGATTAAAGTGGACGCCGCCCTGTAATACATAAGACATTGTATCTGAAACGTTTTGGAAGTGATAAAATAAATTAATATTTGTCAAGTGTTTTCCTGTACTTACAGCAGCGTCCTTTAATCTCGTCGCTCTCAGGTAACTGCCACAAATATGACTGGCCACGCCTTTACCTGCTGCTACCTACAGGGACCAGCAGGGGGCGACAGCGTCACCGTCACACACAGGATACAGTTTGGTTTTAAGTAATGTTAATTATGTTAGATGATGACTGTATGAAACATCTCTGTGCGCAAGGGAAATATATTCATACATTTAATATACTATATTTTACAACATTTTATTGTTTATGCATTATATATATGTGTGTATTATATTGTATATATTATACTATAAACACATTAGTCATATAGACATACGTATACTGTGCAACACATTATATTAGTCTGTATGATATGATACATATGATACAGATAATGACATAGTACACAGTACAATGATAGATATAAATGACAATTGCACAGTATAACTATGACTAATGTCTAATGTGTATACAATATAATATTTATATGTTATATAAATTGTATGCATTATGTATAATCAGAATCATACATAGATGCTTGCTGATGTCACACTTGACACAAAAATTCCTCACAATGCCAGCACAATGCCAGACAATATGAGCAGTGAAAAGATGGAGTGCGAGGATTAGTGATTGTCCAAGCCACGATTTAGTATTAAACAAAGAGCATACAAGAATACATCAGGAAGATGCCCCTCAGGATGACCTGCTCAGAGAGCGCCTCAGGCAGCAGAAGACAGAGGATGATGAGGAGAAAGAGGAAATATTATGGAAGACCAAACCCCTCCATGGAATACACCATTGGCAGATACAGGAAAAGGCTGACATCAAGAAATCCTACCAGTGGCTTGAAAAGGCTGGCCTGAAGGACAGCATGAAGACCTTGATCATAGCAGCACAAGAACGGGCCCTCAACACCAGATCCATGGAGGCAGGAGTCTACCATGGGAGCCAGGACCCCCAGTGCAGGCTGTGCAAAGAGTCCCCTGAGACAGTTCGACACATATAGTGGCAGGATCTAAGGCGCAAGCTGGGCCAGCGTACATTGAGAGGCACAACCAAGTGGCTGGGATAGTGTAGGAACATCTGAGTGTGGACTAGAAGTCCCCCATCTTGTTGCTGTTTACTCCCTTGATGCTGTAGCAACTGAATTAATAAAGATTATCTTGCAGTGTCTTGGTTATAAATAAGAATATTTCAGACTTTTTTCAATGTATGTGGACAGTTTTTATACATTCCAATACAATAATTAATTCACTCTACAGTATGTCTTACACTGTCCCTGCCTTATGTTACAACTGCAGAGCTGCTACGTATATGCAGACTTTTGTTTGGTATTCACCTACTCTGCACAGGTTTTTTAAAATGTAGGTATTTTCCTCACTGGTATTTTATGTCTTAACTTCTCTAATATGTAATACTAATTACTTTACTCTTTTATGTGTTATAATTATAGTAATTATCTTGCTTTTGTCTCCCTTTTGTACATGATCCAATAAAATAGAATAAACAGGATATAGAATGACATCCAGTATTTCTCTACCTCCTGTTGTTTTAGATTATTAATGGTATACCATTGTACTTAGTCTTTAATACTAATGATTGCCTTGATTTAGATGGTGTGTAATATGTTTACTGTGAATATTCTGTTAATACGTAATAGTATTTATTACAAATCATTATAATGTTTGTGAAACATGATTATGTGTGTGTATATAAAGTAGTTCAGTCCAGTTTAAACTCCACATACAGTCCAACACTGACCCCTGCTGGTGCGCTGACGTAATGACGCCCTGCAATGACATCACTGCGTCCTCCGTTGCTAGGTTATTCTCCCGGAAGGACCAAGCCCTCAACGACGTCGTTTAACGTTTTTGAGACATTTCTCCCTTTAAAAATCCCTTTAAATGTAATGTAGTCGCATTGTAAGCTTATCATGTGTATTTTGTTATTGCGTTTTAATAATTTAGACTTTTATTGTGAAGAGTAGAAGAGGGCGTTTCGTCACTGTGTCCAGCTTCACGTCGCCGGGATCAATAAATGTAGCTTGTTAGCAGTAAAACCGCTAACATGCTAGCTGTTATTTGATGCTTTATGAGGCTAACAGTGATGCTGACTAACTGTCGCTGTGCTCCGCTATGAGTTAAGCTGGCTAGCGACAGTGTGGTGAGATTGCATCACTGACTGGGTGATGTCCGCCCAGCAGCCTCTGCAGCACTCCTGGGAGGATCCAGCAGCCTGCTAACAGAGCCATCCCGGCTAGCTCATGCTGATGACTGGCTGTTTCCTGACATTGATTTGCAGGTAGGTAGGTGACAGCTTTGTGCTGCATGGTAGCTGCATGCATTGCCCCACTCTTTGTCTGTGCTTTTAACTATCCTGAGTCCTATCTGTGTTTTTTTTTTTTTTTTTTTTTTTTTACCTGTTGTCTTGTGCTCCACCCTAGTGGGAGGCACCATGGCCGGTAAGGTGAAGTGGGTGACAGATATTGAGAAATCAGTGCTCATCAACAACTTTGAGAAGAGGGAATGGGTTCAAGTCACAGAAAACGACGACTGGAATTTCTACTGGTAGGTTCACACCTCATCCACATGACACTCGACTCACTAGTCTTTGGACACTGTACTCTGTGAGCATTAAATACATTAACACAAAAGTACTCTTGTTCTGTGCTGAAGTCAGTGGTTGTCAATCTGTGGGGCGGGTCTCCCTGTGGGGGCATAGAGCCACTGCAGGTGGGGCGTGGATGGCCAGGGGGGGAAAAAGGAGTGGCACAAAGTTAAATTAAATGATTATGTTATAATAATAATAATAATAATAATAATATATTTATGAAGCTCTTTTCAAAAGTGCCTTCCTGCGACCCCCAACAGGATAAGCAGTTATGGAAAGAATGAATAATGCTGTCATGCCAACATTTATCCTACCATAAGTCATCATGGATCCTTTTTTATTAGTTGCTATTACACTTATTGTTAATGACTGATAAAAAAAAAAATTCTACTAAAGTGTCTCTGTGGTGGAACTCCTTACAAGTAATAGACATCTGAAATGAGAGAAGGGGCCCCAACTAGACACAGCTTTATTGTAAAGTGTCACACAAGCCGAAAAGATTGAAAACCACTGGTGTAATATTTAGGATCAGTGTGTAGGATTCATAGGATTTAGTGGCATGTAGCAGAAAGAAGTGCAGATGGCAACAAGCTGGAACTTCTCTCATTTGCCAAGTGTGAATTCTTGTTCATTGCTCAGCTGAGGTGCTGAGGTATCCGCAGAGGTCTCTTCCTAACCAAAACAAACCAGTGAACACACTAAATAAAGCAGTTTCATGCTAAAAGATTTGTGTTTTTACGACTCAGAGGAACTACAGTGGCCGATGCTAAAACGCAAATGGCCCTCTCTTGAGCCAGTGTTTGGTTTGTCTGTTCTGAGCTAATGTAGAAACATGGCTTCGCAACATGGCGGCCACCATAAACGTGAACCTGCTTTCTATTTAGACAATAACGGCTCATTCTATGGTGACAAAAAGACAACGATTTTTATTTTCAGGTGATTAAACGCTAAGAAAAAATAAACAATATCCATGTCTGCAAAGATATCCTTTAATATGCATTGTATTTTATAATGTCTCCATATGTTTTATATGCAGAATATGAATCGGAAAAGTAAAAGTATAAATATAGTGGAGTTAAAAAGTGCAATATATGGCTTTGTTACCAGTAAAATGTCAGTGTTACTTAAAAACGTATACATGTGTAAGTACAATCAGGAAAATGTATTCAAGTATTAAAAGTAAAAATACTCATGCAGAAAAATTTAAATCAATTTAATAAAGCAAGGAAAAGCAGCAAGTCTTCATTTCTGAGAGGCTGGAACCATGAAATGTTTTTGCCTGAAGAATGACTAAAACGATTATCACAATGGCTGCTGAATAACTTTCTGATCAATCAGCTAATCATTTCAGCTGCACTTGTATATTTTCATTTGGTTTGCGTGCAGATATATTATTTTGTAACTGAAGTTATGACATAGTACTGAAATGTTGTAGAGTCGAAGTATAAAGCAGTATAAAATGGAAATATTCTGTTATCTAATCTACTCTGTTCTCAGTAACCTCTAACTGCTGCAAATAGGATGTATGTTGATCCTATTTATGAGTAATAATTACATCAGCACGCCTGTTTGAGGGTCTTAAGATCACCATAATGAAGGTTTATTTAATCACACATGCAGGATGAGCATCCAGACCATCAGAAATGTGTTCAGCGTGGACACCGGCTACCGCCTGTCAGATGAGCAGATGGTTAACCACTTCCCCAACCACTACGAGCTGACCAGGAAGGACCTGATGATCAAGAACATCAAGCGCTACCGCAAGGAGCTGGAGAAGGAGGGCAGTCCGCTGGCAGAGAAGGACGAGAACGGGAAATACATTTATTTAGGTATCCATTAGAGTTAAAAAATTCACGCTTACTCCATTATCTTCCCCAGAAAACATGGAGAATATGTTTACCTATTTGCCCTGTGCTTCGTGCAGATTTCGTCCCTGTCACATTCATGCTCCCCGCCGATTATAATCTTTTTGTGGAGGAGTTTCGCAAGAACCCATCCAGCACTTGGATCATGAAGCCCTGCGGGAAGGCTCAGGGCAAAGGCATCTTCCTCATAAACAAACTGTCCCAGATCAAGAAGTGGTCCAGAGACAGCCGCACCTCCACGTGAGTTACTGATGATATCATCATAACACTTCCTGCAAGGAGACTACTCTGTACATACATTCGCATGTTGTCATAATATTATTCTTTCTGTAAAAATAAACCTGTTCTAGTCCTGCAGTCATCTCAATCAGTAAATACATTTTATTTGAGTAAACTACTTAACAGGTTCTTATGTGTAATTACTTTGTAATTACACATAAGAACCTGTACAGTCTGCTATGGGCATTTGATTCACAGGTAAAATTCCAAAACTAGTAACAATAATTCTTTTCAGAGGTTTATGGTTTGCTGATGTTTAGCTTCTTGCTTTTCCAGGTTTGTTGCAGCATCCAGCGGCAAAGAGGCCTACGTCATCTCCCTGTACATCGACAATCCTCTGCTGATAGGAGGGAAGAAGTTCGACCTGCGTCTCTACGTCCTAGTGACCATGTATCGGCCATTAAAATGCTACATGTAAGCATTTTTTGGATACTAGCACCATATACTAGTAATGAATTGTAATCTACATGTAACAGAAGGCAACTGGTTTGTCATACTATTTGGCTGTAATCAAACCATCACAACAGTTTTCTCATGAATAAACTGCCACTAACCCTCTCTGTGGTTTGATCCTCAGGTACAAGCTCGGCTTCTGTAGGTTCTGCACAGTCAAGTACACGCCCAGCACCAGTGAACTGGACAATATGTTCGTTCACCTCACCAATGTGGCCATCCAAAAACATGGGGTAAGTCTGTATCTTGTATTTTATGGCTAGTGGGTGTTGTTATTAGAAGACAGTGTTATAAAGGGGTATTCCACCGAATCATTAAGTTGGGGGTCACACAAAGCAGCAGTGGCCACTTAATTACAATACCAGTACCAATACCATTTCCCCGTAAAGTGATACTGATACCTAGAGTACTTCATTCGATACCTTCATTCGAGTGGTGTGTAGTAATACTTTTAAATATTTTGGTTGCATCTTGGCACGCTGAACTGAAAACTCGGTCATATACACTGCGCTCGACTGAGGCACACCATAGACTGGGTAGTAGCTGCTGCTGCAGGAGAGTGAGCTCTGCACCAGGGACAGTAGATGAGAGTCCACCTGGCCGCACACACTTAGTGAGAGTTAGCATCTCATGGCTAATGCTACCTAACAGTTTATAACAGGTTTAATGACAGAGTCGGGCCGTTTTAGTGTCAGTGTGAATAAGTTTGGACCGTTAAACTGATGTTAGCCACTGCTGCTGTGTTAGCTCATGCTAACCGGAAAAAGGATTAAAAAAAGGATTGAATGCAGTCATTGTTTGATACTACTTGGTGCTGTGTTAGTCAAGTTGATTAAACGTGTTCAATACCGATACCCCTAGTTGCTGTGTTATCCTTTTACTGCCTCGTATGGGTCAAACTCCAAAAACATTGGGCCCTCTACTTCCTATAATTCAACTTAAAGTCATTAGACTCTCCTTTAATGGTTTGTGGTGGTCTTTCCAAGTCCATGCCCTAAATTTGTAACACAGGGTTCCTCTCAAAAATATCTTCAGCCAAATCCAGACTTCAAAAATCTTCCTTCAGAGCCCCAGAGGACATTATACAACTTCTTTCACACTGAATGATGAATTTCAGGTAATGATATAACTCAATGTGAAAAAAAACAAACAAGAATGTCAGTGTCTAGTTAGACTGTGTACCTTTAACGCAGGATGACTACAACCATGTCCATGGAGGCAAGTGGACGGTCAGTAACCTCCGTTTGTACCTAGAGAGCACCAGAGGGAAGGAGGTGACCAGCCGACTGTTTGACCAGATCCACTGGATCGTGGTGCAGTCACTGAAGGCCGTGGCTGTAAGTAGACATTGAGGGTTTTTTTTTTTGGTTTTTTTTTAACTGAAAACTGCATTTCCAAAATATGTGACCATTACTCCTACATGCTTATTGACATTACAGATTAACACAGATTTAGGAAGTTTGACCAAAATGTAATACTAGATAATCTTAGGTTGCCAATTCAAATCTGTCTTGAAGGAGTAACTTTTAACTGTGTGTTGAGAAACATTTTGTCCAATAGCACCTAAAGCAAGAGCACTGTTTAACTTAAGAGGTTTACACTATACTTAAACTAGATATCTTTGAATAAGAATGAGATGTGGTGGCTTGTGATTTCATTACAGCGTGAAAAAAGAGCGGTTAAATGGCTAGTATGTACAAAATGTTTTTTATGGTTTATAAGTTTCACATAAAAGCGAATTCTTGAAATTCTTTTTAACAGTTTATTACTACCTCAAAAGATATGTACACAGTGAAAACACCACTGATTAGACTGATGAAGGTGCAGGAAAATCATCGTCTCTGACCTAACGACATTTCAAAGGAGTTTATGTTATGATATTATTTCTTTGGTTGTAACTAAAGGTGATGAACAGCTGGTAAATACAGTACGTAGACATTTTTTCAATAGTGAATATACAATGTATGTGTCCCTTCGATAGCTCAGTTGGTAGAGCGGAGGACTGTAGTGGGATATACCAGGCATCCTTAGGTCGCTGGTTCAAATCCGGCTCGAAGGAGTGACTTTTAAACCTGTAGTCCACTACTGAACAAAGTCTACAGCCTTTGAAAGCCTGACAAGAACACTTCCAACTGTGTATTAAGTGTACACTTTATAATTATCTGAAGCGGTAATTAAGCTGCAGTTTGAATGAGCCAGTTTGGGAAGCATAAACTTCATGATTATGACGTTGTGAGAGAGGTCGTCTGACAACAGGTGCCTCGTTCTGAAAACAAAAAATAATATAAATGTACACAGTTATATTCCACCACTGCTGACTGTCCTCTTTATGTCTCTAGTGCTGCAGCCACATGCAGTACTTTAACCACAATGCCACACATGTTGAAGCCTCCAGTCATTGTGTTTTTACTTTGCTCCTGTCGGGCTTCTGTTTTTAGTATTCAGTGATCTCAGTTGGGCAGCACTTGTATACACACAGCTGTAAAAAACACCTGAAATGTGGGGATTTCTTTTTGTTTTTAGTACAACAGTGCACTCAATCTAATGCACACTTCCCTTTTCTACTAAGTGAGCTGACTCACTTCCCCTCTCAGGCCTCACACACAGGCTATTCTATACTAATAGTTATGTCCACACTGGTGTCTTTAGATGTTACTAACATCCTTCCCTAATGAGTTATTCTTTATTGCATTAAAACATGACAGTATATCATAATCAGTGTAGGTCAGTTCCTCCTCCTGACTCCTCCTGTCTCTCTCTCTCCCAGCCTGTGATGAACAATGACAAGCACTGTTTCGAGTGTTACGGGTATGACATCATTATTGATGACAAGCTCAAGCCATGGCTTATCGAGGTGAGTAATTTAACAGGAGGGGTTGTTACATGCATACACACCTACAAACTCACATAAAATGGCTGTAATTGGCTAAAAATTAACCTCTGCTGTTTTTCTTTTCCTTGTTGCATATTTTGCCAAGCCCAGAGACACTTAACATGCTTACACAGTGACTCCATGTTCCCTTTCACAAGTGTTAAGCAACTTTAAATGCCCTTGAGCTTTATCTTTGTGTGTGCGTGTGTGTTTGAACGTGTGGCCTCTGTTTATTCAAATATGTGCCTAAGGTGTGTCTGACCCATTATTCCAGTTGAAAAACACTGCTGTTTTCAACCTGAACATGTACCAGGTAATACAGGCTGATACAGGCTATTTGATGTCTAGTGTTTAATCTCAAATAGGACGCCTCCGTCATCATGTTTTTTAACATTCAAAATAGTGTGCTAGTCATGTGGCTGTCATATTTCTCTGAACTCATTTTGACAGCCACACAATGAGTTGCTGGGTTTCCAGGCTAGGTCTGAACTATTTCTGTTAACAGACACCAATCTGATCTATTTTGGGCGACATGAAGTTGGTTGTAGGACATAGATGGTCCTCAGTGAGGGACTGAAAAAATGTGCCACAAATCTAGTCAGGAACGCTTTCCTTTGTTCATTATTCTGTCAAGTATTCCTGTAAGCGGCCAACTCAGGTAACAGGTAATGCAAAACCAGAGCTGATAAGCGAAACTATTTTTGTTTGTGCCATCTACTCCAGGTATTAAATGTGTGTTGATATTAAAGATGCTGCTTCATCTTTCTCTGGGCACTCATTCTTCTTTTTAGAACGTATGTTTCTGAGTATGGAGAAAGAAAAATGACTTAAGTATCAATAAATTGATAAATGTATAAATAAATACAGGAATAAATAAATAAATATGAAAATAAATTTAAAAATATATACATAAATACAGAAATAAACAAATGTGTAATTGATTAAATAAATTAATGTATAAATCAAAACAGGAATATATACATAAATATGAATAAAATAAATGTACGAGTTAGTACAGTGATATATAAATAAATATGAAAATAAATAAATAAAAACACATAAATAGAGAAACAAATAAAAAAAGTAATTAAATAACTAAATTAATGTATGAATGAAAACGGCAATTAATTAAAAAATGTATAAATAAATACAGGAATAAATACATAAATGTGAAAATAATATATAAAAATAGTGATAAATAAATATGAAAATAAATAAATAACTGTATACATTAATACAGGAATAAATAAATAAATATGAAAAATAAATTAATAAATGTATACATAAATAAATAAATAAATAAATATTAAAAATAAATAAATGTATACATAAATACTAGACGGAATAAATAAATAAATATGAAAAATAAATAACTGCTTACATAAATACAGGAATAAATAAATAAATATTAAAAATTGAATAAATAAATGTAGACATAAATACAAGAATAAATAAATATGTCAATAAGTAAATAAATAATTGTATAAATAAAAACTGTGATGAATAAATAAATACATGTGAAAGTAAATAAATGTCTACACAAATACAGGAATAAATACATTTTGAAATAAATGTGTAAAAAACAAATAAAGGCATAACGAAATTAATCGATAAATGCATCGACATCGATAAATAAATGTAGTTGAACAAAAATGTAGAAATAAATGTAAAATATTTATGTATTTATTTATGTCCTGTTTAACTAGCAACTTGTATTTATTTATTAATGTATTTATTTATTTTTATTTGTGCATTTATTTTTTTTATTTATTTCAGTATTTTATTTATTTTTTCCTGTATTTATTTATACATTTATTCATTTATAAATAGTAGAGTCATTTTCCATCCACTATGTATGAGCACAGCTGTTCCAGCACCTAAGCAGCAGAACTTCCTGCCTGATAAGAGCTTCTATACGGGGAGAGGATGAAATGAAACAATGTGCTTATGCCTGTTTGGATCCCACACTCACCCACATCATAAAGCTCTACCTGTTTCCATGTGCTTTGGTGCCAAACACTTTTGTTCAGATGTAAATGTCACATTCTTCGTCTGTGTCATTCTCAGGTCAATGCTTCTCCCTCGCTGACCTCCAGCACAGCCAACGACCGCATCCTGAAGTACAACCTCATCAACGACACCCTCAACATCGTCACTCCCAACGGAGACATCCCAGACTGCCGCTGGAATCGCAGCCCGCCCCGAGAGGCCCTGGGCAACTATCAAGTCTTGTGAGTGACGTTGAAATCTACCTGTCACACTCAGGCAAACTCAGCAGCTTCTGCAGCAAAAGTGAAACTTTGTCTCCTGCGGTTACTGAGCTGAAGCCCTTTTCTATTTTTAGCTCCGCCATCATCCCTTCGATAGCTCAGTTGGTAGAGCGGAGGACTGTAGTGAGAAATATCAGACATCCTTAGTTCGCTGGTTCAAATCTGGCTCGAAGGAGTGGCTTTTAAAAGGTTAAACCCCTGGGACACTGCCAGAAATACTGTATAATATCAGTTACAACCCAGCATATACTTGATCTTACTGTACATTAGCCACTCTCCCAGTGCACTGCTAAAATAGGCTGTAACTAATTAACTAGCACTCATTTACCGCTCAACATACTGGGTGTGGGACTTAAAAGAGTGGCTTTTATACCATGAAGTTCCTGTGACATCTTTATCTTTATCTTTATTAGGTTACAACAGGTGATAAACAGCTTGTAAATGCATTAACTATAAATATTGCTACTGGTGAACTATAACCTCTTATCTCCCCTCAATAGCTGAGTTGATAGAGCGGAGGACTGTGGTGGTTACACCAGGTATCCTAGAGCCTCGTTTCCACCAAGCACTTCAGTTTGTTACACATTAGAACAGTTATTTTTTCATTGTCAAACGTTGTGGATGGTACCAGTATATAACTGGGTAAGGCTAAAACAATAGAAGATGAACATCTGGTAAATACAGTAAGTAAAGGTGGTCCTGCTAATGAATTATGACCCCCTTGTCTCCCTGTGGTAGCTCAGATGGTAGAGCAGAGTTGGTTATGTGTGGAGTTATAGCAGAAAAGGTCTGTTGTGTGGTCTATAACTCACTGTGCAGATCTCTTAAAACAAACTGTTCAACATCTGCTCAGCACAAGAGGAATCACTCTTTACACTCTTACATACCTGAACTCTTTTATAAGCAGTCTTTCCCTATGCTTGCTTCCTGCAGCTGTGGGAAAATGTTTTTACCTCATTATGGGCCTGTCCTCTCTAGTTTCCATACCTGTGTTGCTTTAAAGCAGAGTATGTATCTCCCTTCGATAGCTCAGTTGGTAGAGCGGAGGACTGTAGTGGCTGTAACAGGCATCCTTAGGTCGCTGGTTCAAATCCGGCTCGAAGGAGTGGCTTTTAAAAGCCCCTACACACGTCACAGTCAAAGCATTATGGGCTGCCTATTGAGTCCTCTGTGTCTTGATCATAAAGTCTATGGAACACTGGTAGTGGTGTTCTGCGTTTTCGGCATTAATAACTGTTCCTGCTAAAGAGCTCAATGGCAAAAAAAAAATCTCAACTCATATAACAAGTTTGTTTTGTTCACACCTTCTTGACTTAAGATGTTTGTTTGCTTTCCTCACTTTTGTTTCTCTTCTTGTGCGCTGAGCTGAACTGTCAACATTCTGAATCTGCAGAAAAAAAAGCTGACAAGGACTGAGTAGTGCCAACGGTGCTGGACATAAAAACTAGGGTGACAGATGCTCATCAACGGCCTGACATTGACCTACGGCTGATTGTCAGCTTGGCACCTCAGGGTACAAAGCGTTTAAATCAATAGTCCATAATCAAACATGCCGTACAACAGCAGTTTAAACCAGATTATAAATGGTCTTACTGTATATGGTGTGTACAGTCTTGTGAAACAAAGTGTTCAATATCTGCTCAGTAAAAGAGGGATCAACCCTTCTGCTCACGCTCTTCTACAAACAGTCGGCAACTCCCTGTGGTAGCTCAGCTAGTGGGGTGGTCACTGGATCAATAGCACTTGAAATGAGTATCTTATAAGCATTTAAACTCATAGTTCAAACTGGCAGTAAAAGACAGAAAAATCTTTCTTTGAGCCAGTGACAGAGAAGGATGCCTTGCATTTCCACTACAGCCCTCCACCCGACCAGCTGAGCTATGGAAGCGGGGATGCTGTGAACCAACAGACCAGATCCCAGAGGATTGTATTTACACAATACACAGCCTTTCTGACAATAGGAGCCTCATTCTGAATACAATAGTGTAGGTAGTGTGTGCTTCAGCATCTTGTTTACATAATAAGTCTATGTAAGAGCAACCAGAGGGAGGAAATTACTACATTACTCCTCTTTCTCCACCTCAACTGACTCTGACTCATTTCTCTACACTATGCCAACACTGCAGCACAAAGGAGGGGCTCATGGGCAACATTAAGGTCATGTTGTTTGTTGATGATGAACTTCAGGTATAGACTCTATGCTTTGTCATTTTTCTGTTTATTATTTATCCCATGCATTTTGTTTTTTTGTTGTTTTCAGTGATACTATCCTCCTTCGATAGCTCAGTTGGTAGAGCGGAGGACTGTAGTGGGTGTACCAGACCAAAGTGGTAGTCACAGGAATCCTTAGGTCGCTGGTTCAAATCCGGCTCGAAGGAATATCTTTTAATCACATGGCCGTGTGTCTGTCCTCACATGGGAAGATTCTGGTATGTTGTGGTTAGTTTATTTCTGGCATAGATATTCCTGATACAATACAGCACTTCACCAAACAAGATGCAATCTGCACTACTTTCTAAACAGCTATAACTCATGAGAGTTTACTGTGGCTTGACAAACACTTGTTACCATAGTGAAGTATCTGATACAGAGCACAATAAGTTGTTTTATTCCACAATAAGTAATTGAGATTTTTTTATAAATCTGACCCACTTATTATTCTCCCTTGTCTCTGTCGTTCTTTTATTCACCTCCTTAGCAGAACAAGGCTCTAGTCAAGGTCATTTTGGATGTATAGGGCTTTTCCTATGGCGTGTTTTTTTTTTTTTTGCACAAAGTCAAACCATGCTATGCCAATTTGCATTTCCATTGTCTGAGATGGATATCTCTAGTCAGGCCACAAGCGCGCATACCAGGTAGCTGTGACATCTCTCCGACTGCAGCCAACCCAACAACCCCTCTTCCCCTCACACAAGCGTGTATTGCAATACTTAATTGATGTCTGCGCAGTAGACCAAAGAGAAAGATGTTTTTAGAAGTGTCTGTGTTCAGCTGTTAGTACTTTTGTAGCTTCTAACTTAATCACTGTGGTTTCAAGTTTAGTTTCTCTCCTACATCCGCATTTGTACTTTAGATATCTGCATTATTTAACGGTTTCATGTTCACTTTCAGTCGTGTAGTAGTCGCTTTAAGTTACTGCTGGTGAAAACTCATCATTTCCTTATTTTGCTTGTTCACAAGAAAAACAGCTTTTACATTACAAAATAACATAGGGCTTTTAGTGTGAAGATTTAAAGGAAATTAAATGTTATCGCCAAATTTTCAATTTCTTACTCTTCAATTAAAACAAGTCTACTTACACTGAAGGGAGGAAGACTACAAGCAGAGACAGCTACAATAAGATGTTAGATGAAAGACAACAGGCTTTTACTGCACCTCTTTAAACTGCAGGTAGATTTCTTTTACCTGCCGTGCTGTGTGATGGTAAGACACCCAAATTACGGGGAACCTGTGGATCAGCCCACTGCTTTTATAAGACAAGCACCTTGTCATTTAGA
Source organism: Epinephelus moara (assembly GCF_006386435.1). Classification (NCBI taxonomy): domain Eukaryota; kingdom Metazoa; phylum Chordata; class Actinopteri; order Perciformes; family Serranidae; genus Epinephelus; species Epinephelus moara. The sequence continues at coordinate 24,182,011 of NC_065528.1, read as the reverse complement.
AGCACCTTTAAGTTGCTTTAAGTGTTTAGGATAACACCTACAACTTTTTTGGGGCTGCTGATATATGAACTACAGTTTAAAGTGGCAGACATGTGGATAACAAGAGGGAAATCACAGGTTATCTCAATGACTCCCCCCACCTAGTCTCTCGTCTGGGCATTTGAACAGGGGACAGGTGGGGTTAGCCATGCTAACAACTATGCTAACAGCTTTGTGAGGCTGTTCTTTTTGTGATGTTCATGCGATCTTGCTAAATATTACTCCTTCGAGCCGGATTTGAACCAGCGACCTAAGGATGCCTGGCATATCCACTACAGTCCTCCGCTCTACCAACTGAGCTATCGAAGGTACGTTTCCCCATGCTGACAGACACATGCCCCATGGGTAAATTCCTGTGGACTTACTGTGTACACTAGGTACTAAGGCACACACCACCCTCAGTTTTTGTGTTCAGAATGAGTCACCTATTGTCAGATGACCTCTCTCACAACGTTTAGATTTTAATGCCTGGAGTATTCAGAATCACCATCTTGTGGACCTTCAGTTTATGCCCTAAAAAGACAGACATTACATGAAGGATATGCTCCCCAAACCTGAAACTAAACCGAGCCAAACTAGCATGGCGACTAAATTAAGCACTGACTTTATCACGCATCTCTAACTGACCACTTGAAACCACTCATTACTGCCTACATCATTCATGCTAGAAAGCTGGAGACAGCTGTCAGCAGCAGAATTCATGATGTACACTCCCATAAAAATGATAAATGTCCAACTTGACGTAAAGTGGTCGAATCACAGAGCGTTAATGCGCTGTCACCAAAACAACCACCACATCCCACACTGCACTGCACTCCTTATTGGGGATGCATCAGGACATATTGGCGTTTACACCATAAAAACTATGTGGTCAAATGCATCCCAGACCCCCTCGGCAGATGGTTTGAATGATTGGATCACAATGCGTATTGGTGGTTGTTCACACTTGTGTTTAGCGCTGTCCACTCATGATCGGATTACCAAAGATGCATGTTTACACCAGGAGTAAACAGGATTGCAGTCAAGTTATTGGTGGATATGTCATATACAGTTGGAACGGTTATAATCAGGTTTTTCAATTGCTGTTGTAGAGTATGTTCAAGTCTTAAAAGTCACTCCTTCGAGCCGGATTTGAACCAGCGACCTAAGGATGCCTGGTTAATTCCACTACAGTCCTCCGCTCTACCAACTGAGCTATCGAAGGGTTGCTTGTGTGAGGACACAGAGGGGTTCTGGGCTCTATGTGAACACAATAGCGAGGGTTTTGTGGGCTTAGTGCTTAGCAAGGGGGTATTGTTTGAGTAAAGCACCTTGTTGCATAATCCATAGTTCATGTAAAGGCAACAGGAGTTCCCTCACATGCGTTTACCCACTACATTATTCCTCTGTCTTTGATTCTGTGTCCCCAGGTATGACGAGGAGCAGGCGCAGAGCGAGAATGCCGAGCGTGACCTGCGGAGCCGCTCGGGTCAGGCCCTGGGGTCGAAGGGCACCAAGGGGAGCGCAGGCGTTCGACCGGCTGCCGCCACATGGAAGTGAGGTGATATTTGCTGACTCTCAGTGACTACCTGTACATTATTACAGGTTCCAACAGTGGAGCACAGGGGGATAAAAAAGACTATTTTTAGCCTAACTATTGGATGGAGGACTGCTCCCTGTCTCCACATTTCAACGACAGAGTTCACAGGGGGCGACAACTCTACTGCTGGAGGGGAGGTCATATTTGGAGAGTTTAAAGGCCAGAATTTGTCGCCGTTTGTATGAATGAGTAACTAAAAATGCAGACGTTATGCTGACCATGGTATGTTGGTGGGGTTAATGTCTCAACAACAGAGCAACAGCGGCTCCCACCTCAGCCTGAGCTCCCTGTGAAGATAAGGACAACCATTCCAAAAAACTTACACGTTGGTAGAGGAAATTCAAAAAGAACACTCTCCTTTGATGAAAGCTGCAGTCAGTAAAATGGGAACCACACAAATGAAAAGAAAGGTGTCTGTTGTATACATCAATGGGATTAAAATCCAACGTGAACAAGGAGGATTGCAACAACCTGAACTATGCATGATTACTAGAGCCACCACACAGGTGCAAAAAGAAGGACCTCTGTGAGATGAAGTGGTTTGGAAAAGAAGGTAGAGGAACAAGAGATCTAACAAAGGGTATAAAGATATAATATACTGAGAGTTAATAGTACTTAATGTGTATAGACCCCGAGATAGAATTTAATAATGTTTTTATAGGTTTATTATCAGTATGCATTTACAGGGTGGGTTTCATTAAGACTGTATTCAGTGCTGAACCCTATTGCACTTTATTTTTGCTTGAATGTTAAATAGATATGTTGCATTTTGAGTTGGACCACTGACGTCATATCTGCTGCACATCTAAAATTTTAATATGTGTTGAGGATGAATGCATTCTTAGCTATCAGCTGTTAATTTGCGGTTACTACTGAAATGTTGAAACACTGATGATGAGTAGACAGCTGCTTTTTTGATACACTGAAGTAGGGCTTAGGTATTTTAGTTCGCAGCACACATCGTGGGGTTTTAAAGCGAAGTTATGTAATTTCACAAGATACATGCAGCTTTAACTTTTAGAGCCGATTGGAATGAATGTATCACTTAAAAGGACAGTTCACCCCCAAATCAAAAATACATATTTTTCCTCTTACTTACATTGTTTTGTTGTGAGGTATCAGCTGTAGAGATGTCTGCCATCTCTCTAATATCATGGGACTAGATGACGCCGCCAAAAAATTACACTTGAAAAGCTTATCAGAAAAGTCTCTCTGGAAATCATGAGCTAGTAACTCAAGATAATCCACAGACCTTGTTGTGAGCAGTTTCATGTAGGAACTATTTTCTTTCAACTGAACTACACCCACTGACCGAATCACTGCACAGAAGGAAGTGTGCATCTACTGCCAGCTCACGTAGCACCACTGAGCTAGCTAACGTTAAAGCTCAACCGATGCCTAGACTAAAAGCTGTAGAACGAAAATTTCATTGTCATGTAGGAAGTATTTTCTTTCTACCATATGATGTTCAGCATGCATCTACTAATGGACAGAGTGTCATAACAGCACAAGATTAATGGCATCTTCCTCTGCTAAACTGTAATGTTAGCTAGCTCAGTGGTGCTAGGTGAGCTAGCAGTAGATGCACACTTCCTTCTGGGCAGTGATACGGTTGTGGGATGTAGTTTGGTAAAAAAAAAGAAAATAGTTCCTATATGAAACTGCTCACAACAAGGTCTGTGGATTATCTTGAGTAACCAGGTCATGATTTCTGGAAAGAGACATTGCTGTTAAACTTTTCAAATGTAATTCTTGGCACTTTGAGCACCACAAGACAAGTTACAGCCGATATCTCCAACACTCAGCAACTCACACAATCTAGATTGATAAATAGCACAGTTAAGAGAACAATATGTTTTTTGATTTTGAGATTAACTGTCTCCTTTCATCAGTATGCTCCCCCATCATTCAAGTTCATTATCAAGATTATTATCATAATCCCTTTATTTACTCTGAAACAAGGGGCGTCTTCTGTCAATGGATGAAGGAAAGGTGGTAAAATGGTTCCAGAGAAAGCACCTCTGTAATCAAATTGTGATTAAATCAAGCTGTTGATGCCAACTCTGATATAGAAACGCGTTTGGTGCTTTGTGAAATTGAATTGCTGACTCTCACTGAAGGGAAATTCTCCAGTGATTATGTAACAAGCTTCTTTATTTGCTTTCTTTACAACATAAAATTAAATTTTAACCAATTTAAATAACAGAACTGAAGATTTTTTTTTATTTCTTGTCACCTGCTGTGGTAAGGGGCCCTCTAGCCTTTGATTAATCTAATCTGTGTGGAGTTTAGATTAATCAGAGGTCAATCCTTTAAAAGCCAAATGACCTTTATGTGCTTGCTGTGCGGTAAAGTAAGCCTCTGCATGGCAAGGTCCTTGACCTTGAGAGTTTGACACTCCCCCTCCTCCACCTTGTTGTTTCCTCCTGGAGCTGGTTACCACACAGAGAATATCAGGTGTGTAAGCCATAGAGGTTTTTGGCATGTGATCTCTAACCAAACTTCCCCTAACCATCTGATCCGTATGTGTCATCGTTTGGCAGGAGGACGTACACATCCTCCTGTGCTAGAGACCAAATTTATTAAGACGTACTCAACTCTGAGGTGTGTCAGGAACTGTGTGGACACTGCTGGTTTTCTTTAATGTGGTTATAAAGTGTGCAGCTTATGTTGTGTACATGCTGTTTTTAGCAGTACTGATATCTCTGTGTATGCATTGTTTACTTTTAGTTCTCATCTTTCTTTCAATAAAATATCCATATTGGTGCTGCCTTGACAATAAATGATATTCATTTTAAAGTGGAAAAATGTGTTTTTGTGATTTGGGTGAGCTGGCTGTTTAGAATTATACAGTAATGTGTTAATTTACAGCATTTTTAAAGTATAATTTTTCTTTTTTATGGACACACATTTACGAAACCTGCACGTGAGAAAGCAAAAATAGCAATATGCTGCAGAAAGTGTTTGTTACAGCACTCTGTGTTAAATTTATCTCTATTCAGATTACAGGATTAGTTTATGGCTTCTGCTTGAGTAAAGACGCTATATTTGTAGTGGAGGTGGTTCATTGTGAGAAGCACAAGATGGATTTAACTCTGTTTCTGTGAAGGCCGCTGTGTCTGAATTTGTCTTTACATATTGTTATGCTTGTTATGTTTGCATAGGGAAACATGTTATCTTTACAACACCACTTTAGTATTTTACATGCCTCAGTTACTTTATTGTTAAACTTTTTTATGACCAGTGACATAGATAACCTCCTGAATTTATGAACTTGGTTGCCATAGATATTTGGTATGTTTAAAACTTTAATTAAGATTGGATTAGCTTCTCCGAGGCCTCCAGAGTTTCAGCAGGTCTGCGGTAATAGGTTTGTTCTCTAAATTTAGTAATATCCATCACTATACATTAGCACAACATCACCTAGAATAGTAGGAGCCTAACTTTTATGGAGCTTAAGAGAACTCAAAGTGATCCACATTTTGCTGACAGACTCCTGTACGCCTCTCGAGGGCCCCTGGAGGGCCCCAGGCTTCACAGTGGGTACCAAAGCTCAGGGTGCCTCAGGATAAAGTAACCAGAAAAACTTTTCAAGGGATGTGACGTCAGAGAGCCGCGCCTCTCCATAGTTTGCATAAAGCTAACCAGTCTTAAATAGCTCAGGAGCGGAAGTTAGGAGATTTCAAAATAAAGTGTTATTTCCTGACACTTTCCTTTTTAGCATCATGGAACAGCTGTAGGTGCCCCTAATGCTTAAACAAACTTAACCTAATTTCTAGGCACTTGGAATGAGTTTGGTGTTATATATAGGCAACATCTGTTATATTTGTCATCTTGTCTTCAAGTTTAGAATACTTTAATTTCCATGTATGTATTGTTACTTGTGTACCTTGCAAAAGTGGAAGGTTATATAGCTAGCTATATCCCAATTTATCATATAATTGGTAGGGCTGCAGCTATATTTATGTTTGGTACTGATTAATCTGTAGATTATTTGTTTGAGTAATTGTTTGGTCTTCAAAAGACAACGATCGAAAAAAGCCTGTTGCAGTATCCTAAACCCTAAAGTGACTTCATTAAATGTCTCGTTTTGTCAAATTAACATTTCCAAATCCCAAAACATTAAATTTAGTACAAAATTCAGATTCAGACAACTTAATTAATCACACCAGGGGCAATTTGATTGAACAGCTTGCCACATGACATACAGTAACATGTAGACACATAAAAAAATGAGCAATAAAATAAAAAGACAAATAAAAAATATGCCAAGAACTTCAGTTGAAAAAACAATCTATACATAATAAAAGTTAATAGACAGATTATCATAAAAGCAGCAAATCATCACATTTGACAACCTGAAAATATCACATTTTTGTAATTTCTGCTTCAAAAATTGAATTAAACGATAATTTTCTGTCCTGAGTGACTTATTGTTGCAGCACTAATTATTATTATTATTATTACTGACACATTTCTTTGTTAGTAGCATTTTAGTGCTGTGGCCAGTCAAGTTGGAGCTATTTTTATACTGTGCTTTATACACTCTTAGATAGTTTGATCTGTATCAGTGCATCATATTTTATAGAGGGATCATATGTTTTAAATGTAAAGCAGTCAAAAATGTGGAGTAAAGTACAAACTTTCCTTCTGAAATGTAATGAAGTAGGGGGAAAACATAGTATAGAATAGAAATACTCAAATAAGGTATAATTATGTCGAAAAAGAAGGTCAGATATTCTTGTGTAACACATATATGTATTTTCTTTCAACCCTTGGTACTGTCGCAGTCACTGCTGCTCTTATTTTGAAATCTCTGACCGGAAGTGATGTACCGTACTGTTGCTAGCTGACGGTTGTATCAGTCAGTCGATCGATTGTGCCGCTGCTGAGTAGAACAACGGGCGAAAAGATTTGTAAATTGGCACCACGGAGAGAATTAACTCTTCAGTTAAACCTAAACCGTCAGGAGGAATAAACTTGTGCCAGGTAAGCTCATACTTAGACTTTTACGTCGGACATTTTAACTTTTTTACTGAAGGGGCTGTGGCTAATTCGCTAACATTTGAGCTAGGGGGCTAACGTTAAAGTTAAGTTACTTCCCGATGGGAGGAGGTTGGTACCGTGGTTATAAATACGTAAAATGATTTAATTTAGTTACAGCTAAAATAATGGTGCTTCAGAGAGCTTGGGTGTGTATTAATATATTAAGTTTAACTAGTTTACCTATGTGTGAGACGGTTGCAGTAACTATTATTTCAGGGTATCGAAAGTCCAACGACTTAATGTCAAGCTAGCACCGTAAAGTGGTTGCTAGTGAACAAAATGTCGCTGTAATCAATGTCATACTTTTTCATTTTATAAACTGGGTTAATTCATATAGTTGCCTCAAGATGTTTAACCCCAGCTGTGTAGTTTTCACAGGGACAGACTTGTGTTTCGTTGCCTGTAGTGATAAAGGGCGGGGCTGGTTTCGCAAGTAAAGATAACCCCTGGTCCATGTCATATCATCCTGCATGGTATACTTACAACATTTCATAATTTTGGTCCTTTTCTTTGGGGGACATGTCTCAGTTCTTGCAGGCTCCCTGTTTCCCATGCCCTGTCCTCAGTCTAATCTAGGCAGTGTTTTAAATTGCGCAGTGCCAGCTCGCTGCCAAGTTCAGTCAGGACTCCTTTACTGTACGTTTAACCCAAGTTACATGCACAGAAAGACATGTTAGGTTTCTTAATAGAGTCAAGGCGTTAGTGGGTTTAATATTAGGATCATCTACAGTGCAGTCTTTGGTAACACGAGGCTATTAATCACGTGAAGCAGGGAACAGGGAACCTTTCCTCTGAGCATGACACAGCCAATGCTCATGATCTTGTAATGAATCAGTGGAAGTTATCAGTCATCAGCCATGCAGCTTGAGCATTTAGACAAATCTAGCGAAAAAAGTACATGTTTTAATGTGTGTAAGTGTATGTATGTGGTTTGTGTTTGTAGGGGGAGTGGTGTTGCCAGGGCAAAGCAGTAGTGAAAGCTATGTGGTTCCTTATTTCGGGGGGCATGTGAACTGATTGCTTCGTCACAGAACTGAGCTAAACTTAGACTGGGTACTCCAATTTGGGCTGAAGGCACTGCTCTCCATTTATGTTCTCCAAGAGCACACATGAAGCAGTTAAAGGGATATAAGCTATTGTCCAGCAGAATTTAATCATGTAATTCAATGAGCCTGTCAGTATGAGTGAACATCAACTGTGTGCAGCAAAGCTAGAAAGCAAGAAAGTGGAAAGACTGCTTCATACACTAGGTAAATCACAGATCTGATTCCTGAAAACTGCTAAATGTGCCATTATACCTGATAAAGTTAGTGTTGTTAACTATTGGTGGATCAACAGGAAGTTAAACTGCCAATGTTTTAATAATTGATTGAATGTTAGTGTTATTTTTCAAGTACAAATGGCAAATAATCACTCCCAAATGTGAATATTTACTGGTTTTCTTAGCTGTTAATGATGAAACTAGTATCTTTAAGTTCGAATTATTTGTCAGACAAGACAAATAATATGAAAGTCAGCTTGAACCTATTGGATTGTAATGGGTTTTGTTATTTTCTGACCTTTTATAGATCAAATGATTGATTTATCTAGAAAATTGGGGTTAAAACTATTAGTCAAGAGGCAGAAATTGGTTTGCAATCTATTGGCCACCCTCCTAAATGTGAGCATATTTAGCTTGTCCTGGTTTTATATCATTATAATCTGCATGTCTTAGGGTTTTGGAACTGTTAATCAGATGAAGCAAGATATTTCAAGATGTCACCTTGGGTTTAAGAAATTATAATGGCTTTTTCCCACAGAAAATAAGTGCCAGAATAATTGATAATGAATAGCAGTTAGTTGCATCCCTCATTCACAGTGTCCTCCAGCCATTATAAGTACAGTAAAGTAGCTCTTCTGTGGTCTCTGTGTTTCTGGGGAAATTGCTAAATGCCCACATACATTATAGAAGATGCCATAAAAGGTCACAGGCTTTGCATATGACTTTTGTTCATGGCGCTTTCCTGAAAAGTCTGCAGCTCTAAATGCATCACATGAGACCCTGCGTGCAGGACAGGGGCTTCCACAGGAAAAAGTGCAGAATTTGCCTGTTGGTGACGTCAGGATCTCCCCTTCCCTGTCATGTAATACTGAATTTCCCTCCATTATGTCCCTCTCTATGTTGCTGGCGTGCTCACTGGAAAATGCTTGAAAGTGTGGAACAAACGCCATTGTTTTTCCCTGACCGTGGAGCAAGGGGTTTTTGAGCAGGCGGACCGGTCAGTTATGTTGAGGCTACAGTTGACCCGGTGTTGACGGACCAACGGTTTCATTGTCTGGTGTTTGTGGAGCCTCTTAACCACAGTACGAAGCTCTGTCAGTGATCTCTATAAAGGCTTGGATCGGTGGGAGTGAGTAATCGAGAGGCTCCACATTGGAAAGGCCGTACTCCTGTGAGATCAGCAGTCCCGTGCAGCTGTTGGGCTCACATGAGGAAGAAGGGCAGAGGTGAATGACTGACAGGGAAAGAAAATCAAGTTCATGACCTGCGATTACCATGGAAACTTTTGACCTTCTAGTTTATGTGTGAGTGTGTTATAAGAGAGAGAAAAAAGCAAAGGAATGATTGTATTTTTTCTCTCATAGCTCAGTCGGGATTTAGCAATGTCCCGCTGTGAAACTGCAATATTGAAAGGATAGATCAGCTCAGCTGCAGTCCTGGCTTGTGCGATATTGCGTTTTATGCAACAAAGGAAGGAAATGGAAACTGACAGATAAGCAATTTTCATGTGATTAAGACATTGAGGCTCTGGCACAGGAGAGCGCGAACTTGGAGTATTTTTTTAAGCTTGCGTATTATGTAATCACAATCTCCTCATTCAGTCCCCTTGATTAACATTTGTTCTCATGATTTAAGGGAGTTGAGTGTTACTGTAACAGTAATGGTCAGTAGAGCTACAACTAACAGTTATTATCATTATTTCCTGGATTAATTGTGTGTTGCATGTGAGCCCAATCAGAAAGCATGTGAGCCCAATCAGAAAGTGATTAGTCAATTGATAAGTTGACAATACAACTACAGATAATTTAATAATAAACTAATTGTTTAAGCAGATTTCAAGTAAAAATGACAAATAATCTCTGGTTGCAGCCTCTCCAATCTGAAGTTTTACTGGTCTTCTTTGATTTATATAATTGTAATCTGAATATCTTCGGGTTTTGAACTGTTGATTGGACAAAACAAGACATTTTAAGACTTCAGCAAGGAAAATGTAATGGGCTTTTTCACTATTTGTTGATATTAGAGCTGCAACGACTAGTTGATTTATCGATAAATTGTTGGAAAGGAACCGAATCACCAACTATTTTGACAATTGTTTAATAGTTTTAGTTATTTTTCAAGTAAAAATGTCAAACATTTGCTGGTTCCAGCTTCTTAAATGTGAAAACTTGCTAATTTTCTTTGTCATTTATCACAGTAGATGAAGAGTCCTGAGGTTTTGGACTGTTGGTTAGACAAAATAGGCAATTTACATTCACCACTTTGGGCTCTGGGAAGTTGTGATGAGCATTTTTCAAATATTTTTTGACATTTTATAGACTAAACTAATCTTGAATCATGACTAATCAGTAATGAAAATAATCATTAGATGTAGCCAATTTTATAGACCAAACAACTGATAGAGTAAATGGTCTGCAGATTAATTGTTAATTAAAACAACAACAATCAACAATCATCAGCTGCTGCAGCTGTGATTCACTTTACTGTGACGTAAGAAATGCAGCAAACTCACATTTGAGCAACCAGAACAAGGACATTTTTGGTATTGTTGCTTGAAAAATTACTTAAACGATGAATCAATAATGAACAACGTTCCAGCTGTTATATTCAGCAGAAACACCAGACTAGTTTTGACCGATAGCGTCTTTCTTTGACCATGACAACAGCTGGAAATAACAGGACTTGGTCAAAGTAGGCCTTAGTCATGTATTCTCATATAGACCAAACCTGTAAGCACTGTTGGTCCCTACTTACACTGACATTTATACAAACAAGGCCGGGTGGTCTCAATATTTTGCAGGAAACTGAAAATGACACAGCAGCCCTCAGGATAACTCCACTTACTGTGCACATATTTCCTCTCTGCAGCAGTTCCTGATTAGTAGGCTGGTCACACTGAGGCAGAATGAAACGTAGAGATTACGTGACATTAATCTGCAGATGTCCTTGCTGTACTCTTGTTGATAAGCAGTTGTTCTGATGTGACCTACCTCAATCATCAAAATATCACAAGCGGTCAAATGTGATATAAACAAAAGGTTATTTTTGAAGTCTGTGTGCAGTCTGTGACCAAATACAGGTTGATCACAGGTTGGTTTCCTGGATCTCTGGTTATTCACCCACTAACATAAACACACACAGCTTCGGGGCAGGTATGCATGTGCCAGTCAGTTGTGTATGCGCTCATCTCTGCTGTCTGTGTATCCTGTGATTTCCTGCTCCTCACCTCCATTCATGACACTGTCTCTGTGTGACAAGCCCCAGAGCGCTTTGAGAAACATAAACACGGCAGGAATAGACAGTCTGCTTGTGGTTCGTGGCAAAGAATATGCTCTGGGGGCCTATTTGGCATATTTGGTTGCATCTTTTTCATCTCGTTTTCCCCTCCCTGCACTGGCTGTAAAGGTCATGGCATTGTGTCCATTTCTGACAGCACTGTAAGGTTTCATGTGCTTTAAATAACACGCATGGTCATCCTTGCTTTTGCTGTCTCACTGTCAGCCTCAGCTGGTCGCACGCAGCTGTCCATCTGCATTCACAAATCAACAAATTACCCATATTTGTCAACCCTGCATCTACTTTCAAACAGCCACGTCAGCCTCATCTGTCTACATTTGGATTACAAATTGGTTAAAAATGAGTAGTGACAGTGTGGGAACTCGCTTAGCATGCCAAGGTTTAGTTTAGCCACAGTAGCATTGAGGAATGCATTTGTTCACTTCTATCTTAAGGCTGTCGTCAGCAATGACATTCCAGCATGCTCGGTACATTTCACTTATCAGACTTAAGTGGATATCATTGTTGTGTTTGATTACGTAATCACTAAGCCTGTAATCTAAGAATCCCTGTTCAACTTTCTGCAGCCTTGATGAACCCTTGCATTCGTTGGCAAGAAATTAGTTTTATGTTTTTATTTGTCACTTCAAATTTGGAGGCCAAAAACACAATGCCAGGAAGTAATTCCTCTGTCTGACATTCTCTACAAATCTGCCTCACTCCCGTGTGTATTTCGGTCGTGCACATTAGCAGACAGTGTTGGATTTTCCAGTGCTCTCTGGTAGAGTGGACTTCGGACCTGGCCTTAGTCAACAGCATTGTTTATAGTTGGGGTAGGTCGAGCTGCATTCAATTGTTTAGCACAATCCCCATGTCCTACACAGCCAAGGGTGTGCAAACGGTTGTTCCTGTTTGCTGTAGATTACATCAGGCGTGGGAAATGGATTGTGTGATGTAGGAATTCCTAGTACATTGTTGTGGCTTAAGAATTTTTATCTACAGAAGGTCATTTTCCATACATCTGTGTTTGCTGTTATTGTAAAGTTTGCTAGTGGAGCCCCTTGATTAGAAAACCATACTAGATCTAAGGACTTCCTGTGCGGGATCATTTTATGACACACAAAACATGGATTTTCATGATATAGTTCAAATGTTAAACATCTTAGATGATCCAAATGACCACACGGTTAATTGTCAAAATGTCCTTGTGTGTGTATATATATATATATATCTTCTAAAAGTATCATCCCATTATTATTATCAAGGTAAAACATCTTTTATATCTTTTATGCTGCTGTCAGAGGAAATTTGTGATCTGCAGTGTTTGATGTCAGAGGACTTGTTGCCATGTTTAGAGCAGATATTTGTGGCTCGTTCCATGCGTCCCTTGTGTGTCCCTCTCTCATGCTGCAGCAGTGATTGATGAGTGAAGAATATGGACAGCTGGTGGGGAAATGCAGCAGGGAGAGGAGGACAGGACTGGGCTGGGTAATGCATGATATGTTTCATGCTGGGAAATAGGCTTCCATAGTTTGTCTTTTCTATTACACACACACACACCTCTTGCAGAACTCGACTGTGATGGATTTCTGGCAGTCCACGCCGCACATTAATATTGATATTAATGCTTGTGGTGATTTGAAGCAACAGAACACTTTTGGACTTTTGCCCTGTATGTACACAGAGCGTGTTTTGTTTGTGTAGCCAAAGCTTTTGGATTGATGATTTCAAATCTGGCAGACGACAGAATACATTCAATCAGAGCTGGGAGATGAATTGAGAAAGTATTGTAATAACAATAATAATTTAATTGATCATTTACCTTGATAATACAAGGGCTGGAACTAACAATTTGCCAATTATCTTACAAATTAGTCCTTAAAATTTCACAAGGGGACATCTTTAAATTTTCTTTTTTTGTCCACCATGTATCCGAAACCCCAAAATGTGCAGTTAACTTTCATATATGACAAAAAAACACACACCGTCACATTTAAGGAGCTGCTAAAAGGAGACTAAAAAGATAGTTTCGACTGATTTCTATGCTTGTGTTAATGTTCTATATTCTGGTCTCCAAGACTGTTAAATTACAGTGAACTTACTTGTGTCCTGCTTTGCTGTCACATCCACTTTGAAATGATTAGATCTGTTTGATCAAAAACACATGTCTCATGAAAATGTGATCCCATTAAGCCTCTAAGTAAAAACATTCTGTGATCTCATTGCAGGATTTGCGGCATACAAAATGCTTTACACGTACAATCGTGCCTTTTATCAAGGCTATCATTCATGAGGAAGTTGAATAAGATTAAACGTGTGGTTTGCTCTAGAAAAAGTGACTGACAACATCTGTTTGTGTGTCTGCAGCAGTGTGTGTATTGGTGTGTTTGGCTGTTTGACTGACCTGATTGTAAACTACAAACACAGTTAAAGGGGGGATTGTTCCCCAGCGAGCAGTGACCACAATACTTCCCTCTGTCCAAGTTCTGCCCTGGAGGGCACGGACCACTGACCATTGACCAACACACACACACACTAAGCACCACCCATCATCCTCTCGCTGTCTCACTCAGCTGAAAGAGGCCCTGTGTGATCACACTCATCATTAAAACGCATCTTGTGTGATCCGCTTACAAGTGGACAGCTCCAGATTAGAGATGGTTATTTTGTTAGATATTATAGATTTCTGAATGAGTGTAATGTAGTCAGTCTTGATAAAAGAAAATAGAAAGAGAGACAGAAAAGTGTTGGGATGAGTGATGGGATGGGCAATTAGTACCGAGAAATTGCCGTAAAGAGATGTCAAAAATTTAATTACTGTCTGTAGAGATGATTACACATACACCATTTATTTATTTATTTGTTTGTTTTTTAATTACAGGCAAAATTATAAAGTGCATTTTTATATTTTTGAATCATATTTAATTTTTAGATTTTTGTTTTCGTTTGTGTTAGTTGTTTTTAAGTTATTTGAGCTAATTCAATTCTGAGGAAATCTCTCTAAAATAAAATATTTGTTGTAAGTGTTATGATTTTGACTAAGGCTGCAGCTAAGCGTGAATATCAATTATATTTCTGTCAGAAAATAATGAAAGAATACTCTCGACAATTTGCGTACGACTAAAGTGACTTATTTTTTCCAAACCCTAAAGAGAGAAGAAGCTGTAAATAAGGAATGTTTGGCATTTTTGCTTACAAAATTAATTAACAGATTATTAAAATAGTCGCTGCTTATTTTTCTGTCAATCGAGTAATTGTTTCAGCCCAACTTTTACAAGTTTATTTTTAAACTTAAAAATGCCTTTAATGACCAAATTAATGGGAACCTTATCAAACAAAACATTGGCAACTAGGCTATATTATTATCTGATTTTTTTCATTCATTTAAATATTGTATTGCCTCAGAAGTCCTATTTCAGTTGTGCTGTAGTCTGCAGGTTGTGTGAACAGAAGTATCTCTCTGAATTAGCCTTTTGAACTCTACATATTCCAGACAGTAACCCCACAGTTGATTTGTTTGTGGCTTATGACAGCGTGCCGCACTGAGAAGCACTAGGGCTGCAGTGAGTACTTTCATCTTCAATTTATATATCAGTCATTCTCCAAGCAGTGAATTAATAATTTAGTCTGTTCATTGTGAAATATAACGACAGATGACCATTACGGTTGACTCCAAATGTTTTCCTCCTGATAGTGGTTGCGGTTTACACAGAGCTGGAAAGTAAAATCTGATCTTGAGTGGTCACTTGAGATGCATTTCAGACGAGTTCTGATACCAGGTGTCTGCTGCCGTCTGTCTCAGCTGTGCGTAACCACAATCTGAATATATATGGTTACAAGATACCAGATCTGAACGGGGCCAGTCAGGCTGTAAAGAGTGGAGACACTCTGAGCTGATGGAGAAGGGAGGAGAGGAAGAGGATGGAGGGGACGAATAAAGAGAGACTGTTGAGTTTGAAATGATGGCCACGAGGAGAGAAGAGGGGGAGAGGAGGCTAACAGAGGACCGTCTGTGGTACCCGTCTGAAGGAAACGGAAGCTGCCCGCTGTGCGCTTCTTGACAGTTTTCTTTTTCTCTCTGTCAGAATCACACACACAGATATTTAGCTGAGACTCCGTGTGCTGCCAGCAGCCACTGTGGTTTCAGTTCGTTGTGTGTCGAGCGTTGTGAGGTTATGGAAATGGATGAAAACCCCACCTGCTGCCTAGATTATCAAACCAGATCACACACTTTCACTTTCCTTCCTCTTCGATTTCTGTCTGTGTAACTCCTCTGAACTATTTCTTTTCTTCGCCGCAGTATTCACTCTCTTATCAGTGTCTGAGGTATGTTGTTGCGACAGAATGAAAGTGTTCAGTGTCTGAGGTATGTTGTTGCGACAGAATGAAAGTGTTCAGTGTCTGAAGTATGTTGTTGTCCTCCAGCTGTTGGTTTCTAAGAGAGGGCAGGTGGGCAGAACAGTTTTTGTCAGATTACAAGATATGTTTCCCTTCCTCTTTGCTGTAAATATTAATCAGTCTTGGAATTCATCAGTCTGATGATGATAAGCCTCTGGGGACAACAGCCAGTATTTAGGGGGTTCTGGTGTAACCAGCAAGCATCTGGGCCAAGACTTGAACAAAAATATTTTCTTAGAAGGCTAAAAATCATTATCAGAAGTAGGGATGCACCGAATATTCGGTAACCGAATATATTTGGCCGAATATTGCAAAAAAAAACACACATTCGGTATTCGGTGTAGTAAGTTAAAAGCAAGGCCGAATAATAGTGGCGTGTTTTGATAACGCAATCAAACAGCGTGCCGTGACCGCCGGAGTAAAATGTCGGCAGTGTGGCAATCCGCCCGTCACCGCACTCGCATTTGCGACTAAAAATAGTTTTGAGCGAGCAAAATAGGCTTAAATCATTCAGCACGCTGTGCGAGCAGCCTACAGATTTCAACCACCAGCAGAAACTAAAGGCAAATCCCACCAGTTGTGGGTTGAACAGGGGTCACAGACACAGACAGTAATGCATTCCTGTCAAATACGCTGGCCATCGGCTTACCAGCGACGGAGAATTTGGCTCCAATAATTTCTTCTTCTTGGCGTCATGACTGCCCAAAAGTACCTGAACAGCTGAGCCAGCCGAACACAGGTATATGACGTGTCAGAGGAGAAACGAGCCGTTCACGGCCCACAAACCTCACCGCACTTTAGGGACTGTTCTTTACTTATGAAGGGACTTATCAGGGGACGAGGGTGGCTGGTTGATTCTTATTTTATTTATTTATTTTATTTTGATCCCCCCTATGTTAATCACTTATTGATGCTGTTTTTGAAGTATGAATAAGTCAATAAGTAATTTATTCCATTGAAATATCATTGATGTATTATAGAAAAGTGATTTATCTTTTTATAAATGACAAAAGGCACATCTGCCTCATTTTCGCTGTGGTATCGTGATACTACTCAGAACCATGATATTTTCATTGGTATCGTACAGTGGGTCCCAATATTGGTACCCTGACAACACTAATCTGGAGGGGGTTCATCTGCAAAAACTAATGAAAAACTAAACAACAATATTCGGTCCTCGGTATTCGGCCAAGTGTTTAATATTATCCGGCTTCGGCTTCGGCCACAAATTTTCATTTCGGTGCATCACTAATCAGAAGATAGCAGATGGGCTCTGAAATTGCATTTCAGCCAGTGAATTTGGCCTCTTTTGCTCTCCACATACAGACTGTTAACCTGATGCTCAAACTTGATTGTTCAATACTACACAAACTATAGACTACAAACGGAAACCAGGTTGCTTCAGATATAAAAATCTTGTACCACTGTATAGGTTCTGCAGACATGTGCAGATACCTGTTTATAGAGATGATATATTTAAAGGGCAGCTCCGTTATGTTTTATTTATTATTATTTATTTTGTTTATTATTTTATTTATTTTAGGTTTTTATATCATTCTGTAGCTTTCCAGCAGTGTTCCTGATGTATTCAAATCTGAAAATTAAAATTTCTGCCAAAGTATGTATGTTTTTAGTCATTTTAGAAAAAGTGCTGTTTTCCCAAGGCCCTCTAAAACGTTTTTCCCACACTACATGGGCACCACGTTAGATCAGTTCCGAAAATCACATAATAACAAACAAACTAATTTGATTGAGTTGCTGGTTGACCATCAACTTCCTTGTGCTATGAGGTAAAATTATTGTTTTTGTCAATGGAGTCTGGTGGCTTTGAAGAAAGCATGGATAACAGCTTAAATTCCCCATTGAAAAGGGAGTTTTAATTACTTTTATTCATTAACATTTTATTTGTATTTATGTGTTTTTTTTCTAGGCCCTACACACTGAGTGTAACTCAGGGCAGCAGCGATGTCGGGCTCTTATGATGACTCCATGATCGATGTCTCCAGTGATAGCTTTTGGGAGGTGAGACGCATGAATTTCTTTATGCTAGCAGTCCTTAAATTCAGGGCCACATGTCTTCCATAGTAGAATAAATCCAGTACTACTCATGGATCAAAGGCTTCAAGGAAATCCAGTGCAGTCGTCTTTCTGTTTTCTCTGCAGGTCGGTAACTACAAACGATCGGTGAAACGGGTAGACGATGGCAACCGACTCTGCAATGATCTTATGAGCTGTATTCATGAGCGGGCACGTATTGAAAAGGCCTACGCACAGCAGCTCACAGAATGGGGGAAACGCTGGCGGCAGCTCATAGATAAAGGTAGGAACATGAAACACTTGTCAACTAGGGCTGGGCGATATGACCAAAATCTCATATCACGATATAGTTCATTTCATATCCCGATATAGCACATTTTAATCCAATGAATAAAAAGTTCATCAATGTGATCCGTGCAAAAGATGGACAGACTCCAAATGACGAAAAATATTGCCATAAAAAGTGTAATTTGCGTCACAACAATACAAACAATAGAGCAAAATATGAAACGATAGACATTTTTCTCTCGTCAAACGATGTATATCGTCATATCGCACAGCCCTATTGTCAACTAATATTGACAAGAAGGACTTTATTTTATTAATTTTTATTCAGTGAACTGATTGCTCTCTGCTCCCTCAGGGACAGTGCATCGAAACCACAACACTGCACTGATCCAAAATATTAATATATTAATGCATTGCATCATTGGGAAAACATGTATTCATCCATAACCCCTGAAAGCATGACTTTCACAGACACTGACTGGTGAATAATTGTTCCCTCAGGCCCTCAGTATGGTACGTTGGAGCGGGCGTGGTCCGCTCTGTGCACAGAGGCGGAGAAAGTGAGCGAGCTCCACATGGAGGTGAAAGCAGCACTGATGGGAGAAGACTACGAGAAGCTGAAGAACTGGCAGAGAGACTCGTACCACAAACAGATGATCGGTGGCTTCAAGGAGACTAAAGAGGCTGATGACGGCTTTCGCAAGGCTCAGAAACCCTGGGCCAAGAAACTCAAAGAGGTGTGGTTCTCAAACTTCTCAGGAACTCACAAGATACTAAAATAGTCTAGACCTTTTTGTTGCTACTCTGTTGCTAGGGCAACAGCTTTGGCCCCTGTTTACTTCCTGTCAGCCTCTGCATTAACAAACATCCCAACAGGAAATACAAAAGGACCCATGTTGAAGGTTTATGTTGTCAAGTTTGAAAAGATCCATAATTTGTAGTGTATGTGTTTTAAACTATAAACAGCAAAAATGTTGCCACAAGCAAGTCATTTTTCAAGCCACTGACTATCAATTTTACCCTCCAGTTCACATGACTACATATCACTGACTCACCATTGTTTTCACTCCATGACTACCTGCTTACTAAACAACAGAGCAGAACACCAGCTGCAACGTCTTGATATTGAATAAGAAGCTATTGCCAAATTGTAGCCACAGAGTGTGCCGAGGTGGCAGCCAGTAACTGTGTCCTGTAGTTCTTTGACTGTCTGGAGAAGGGAAACACAGAGGACTTTTAGGGAGACTGACACTTCTAGATCAAAATCAGGTCAATGTATTTCCTACTACTGCTTTCATTTTCGCAGCCTGTTTACGCGACAGTACTCACATTCCTTTCAGTGCATGTGCATGTGAGAGCGCGCACATCCAAGTATTTGTATGTTCAAAATAACTGAACGTTTTGCAACCTCTTGGTTCCTTGCCCTCATTTCCTGTGTGTGTGTGTGATGTTACCAGGGGGTGGTGACATCCTGGCCTTGTACAGTTTTGTGGCCCGAGTGATTTATTGATTGACCAGACAGACGGGGACAAGTGGGTAGAGGGCAGAGAGGAAATGAGGCTAATTAATTGGTCTAGAAAATGAGTAGCTGGCATCGGTGACGTGGGCAGTGTCAATAATAGACACACACATGCTAAACTGGATACAGTATTTGACTCATAGTCCGAAGCCCTCGTGAGTTTTAGTGGATTGACATTCAACTGGCTGTTAAATCAAACTTGGGAGTAGGACGATCTGCTGTCCTCTACTTATGTCCTTATGGTTTGTTCACACGGCTGCTCTGGGCTCGACCCAAGATGCTCTTCAAATAGAGCCATGATGGATGAATGCGCTTCCTCAATTCTTATCTGTCGGTGTTTAAATATATACAAAGTGACAGAGGAGTGGTTCCTTTCATAAATGCATCACGTACAAAACTTATCAGGCGTCAGTGTTTCCATGTTGCCTCTCTCACATGAGTTGGTTTCTGTGTGTGAAGTGTTGTTCATTCATTCCAACATCCGTGTGTCTAGGGCCTGAAATTACCAAGCTTCTCCGAGTAGGAAATTAGGCGTAATGGTTCCTAAATAACGAAGGACACACATTTAGTCAGGCTTTTTGGCACAAGAGTGAGCATGAGTTTCAACCTTAACAACAAAGACAAAGTCAAATCAGGTTTCCTCAAAGCAGGGTTCCCACATGTTCTTGAAATCGTGGAAAGTTTGTGATTTTGAGAAGAAAAATCAAGGCCTTGAATGCTTTGAAAATAGAATTAAATATACCTAATTGAAAGTGCTTGAATTAATATATTTTGTGCAAGAATAGAAATTGAAGATACTTGAATTTGAGGGAGTTGGGCCTGTAAAGTCCTTGAAAAAAGTCCTTTAATTTGATCTTTATGAAGGCTTGGCAAGCCTGTTGAAGACTTTCTCGAAAATGACAGAGGCAGCCACATGCATGCACATTTCAGGAAAAGATGACTCTACAACAGTGACCTTATTGAAAGGTGTTATTGTTGTTACTGGGCTAAAAATGAAATACTTTCAGTGACAGACTTAGGCCAATTTTCCAACAACTTAATCCAAAAATATGATGTAACTTAAGCATAAATCCCTCAGTCAGACACCAAACTTTGATTGGTCTTTCTACACCTCACTGTAAGATTCTTCCAAGCTACTTAACAAGACTGGCACTGTTGTCTGTGTTTTATTATGTCGGTTGAATCCACACAGATGGAGACGATGAAAAAGGCTTACCACTCTGCCTGCAAAGAAGAGAAGCTGGCAGCCAGCAGGGAGAATAACAGCAAACTGGAGAGCAACAACAACCCCGAAGCCCAAAAGAAGCTCCAGGAAAAGGTGGAGAAGTGTCAGCAGGAGGTGCAGAAGGTAGGGCTTCCTTTGGAAAAGACTAAGTAGAATGTCAAGAACGGCTGCTTAAGGTATTCCTTTTCCAACTGCTGGCTCAATTTCCTTCCATCTTGCTTTATAAAGTGGTCCACATTAACTTGTTAAAGACCGTAGTTGAGCTGCCTTATAGTAGTCTTTCAGAACTGCTGTTCTTTGAAGTTTTATGAAGATTTTTTCCCCACCTCATATGTGTCTAAATAACAATTACGACCCTTTGTAATACATTTGTCTTAATTCATTCTATGCTTGAAGTAAGACTAGAATATGTTATCAAAATTAATCTATGAATATCTGCTGCAATGTCCATATTGCGAGGTCCGAAATTAACGTCTATCAGCCTTGATTAATCTTTGGGTATAGGTATCCCTATGTATTTCACTGACCTACAACCCAACCTAGCTGGTACTTATTACAAAGTTCTTGAGGGGGATAACAGTTGAAACTAAGAACCTGTGTCTTTTGGACATTTCATTTATAACTTGAGTAAAAATTACATCAGCACTAGTAGACTCCATTACGTCAGGCTGTCTAGATACACAAGTACATCTCCAGGTATTTATGTTTAATGTGTTTAAATAGTTACTTCATTCCTCCCTTTATCCCAGACTAAAGAACGCTATGAGAAATCTCTTGAAGAACTCGACAAGTTGACCCCTCAGTATATGGAAAACATGGAGCAGGTGTTTGAGCAGTGGCAGCAGTTTGAAGACAAACGAATCCGCTTCTTCAAAGAGCTGTTGCTGGAGGTTAAACAGCATCTCGATCTGTCAACCAATCACAGGTCAGACACAGGACAGTCACACGGGTTGCTCTTTTTCCAATCATTGGTCAAACGCTTGAGATTTCAGATATCAACAAGAAAATAACGTACAACATTGTCTCCATAGATTCCAGACAGTCTACCACACGCTGGAAGACACAATCTCTGCTACTGATGCTGAAGACGACCTGAAATGGTTCCGGTCCAATCATGGCCCTGGCATGCCGATGAACTGGCCCCAGTTTGAGGTACTACAGCCTTGATTTACACTAATAATAGAGGATTAAATGCTAATTGTTTGATAAAGGAGGGATGGTGGTGACACGTAGGTCACAGTCTCTCACTTTATTTAATCCCCTGAACTCTTACAGAAGGATTTGTGCTGTTGCTGACTGAAGACATAGAGTAATAGTCCTTCCTTATATATTATTAGTGAGGTGATTTTGAATGAATTTGAGTTCTTACTGATCTTGAGAGGCCAGCATCTCCTCTTAAAGACCACTGGTGTTCTTTCACTGTGGGAACCATGAGTCAAGAGGACAGTAGAAATTAAGTCAGCATTGTCAGGGCTTTTTACAGTGTTAGATGTAGCCCAAGCGGGAGTTAATACCTAGTGTCATTTTTGTCATTGACGTATGCTGTTTGGCAGCAGGGGTGGAGGTAAATCTTAACTCGGTGTTAGAGTGGCAATGGAAGGAATGTAGTTCATGTCATTTTCTCAACAGGAGGTGAAATAAGAAAAAGAGGACAGCAAGGCAAAGAAAAGCTTCGTGCACTTTCAGTGCTGCAATTTATAGCTCTGTTGAGTGCATAGCTGTTTCAGTGGGGCGTCCACTTCCACCTCCATCATTACCACGCTGTTTTTCTTTCTGAGTACCGGTTCGTTTTTGGAAGACTTTTTCAGGAAGGAATAAGTCTTTTCTGTAATAGGATACACACAACAAAAAAGAGCGAGACTTAACCTGTTAGACAGCTCAAACAGTGCAGACATCCAAAAGACACTTGGATGAATATAAACGTAATGTCAAAAACAATACAGCACGCTCATGTCTTAATTATTACTGGGTTTTTATTTCATGTTGTTTTGTAGAAGTAGAGTGATTTGCTGGTGTAATTCATTGCTACATTCACAAACTAACATTTCTCCAGCTCACAGTGTATAGTCCACATCTTTAGGATTAGACTGTGTTGTCCACATTAACCCTTTTCCACACCTGCTTCCCTTTCCTCATGTCTGACAGAACTTGGACTGGTCCAATCCTCGCTCCTTTAAGAGAAGGTCCATTGTAGTGAGTTCTGCATGGGAGGGCTGTTCCTTTTCACAACAGCCATGGGGGGGGGGTCTTTTTTTCCAACAACACTTTCACTCTTTACTTCTTCTATATATGTGTGTTTGAAGTGGTTGTGCTTCTATCTTGTATTCAAGTTTCAAATAATTTTAATGACGTGGTACATGCAGAGAAACCACATGCCTGTCCACAGCACTGTCCTCACTACAGTATGTTGACATATCCACCCTTGCTACCTTTACCTGATTACTCCAGGATGTTTGCATAGCTTTTCCTGGATACCAGAATGACTACACCACTTTTAACACAGCTTGGATTTTCTATTCTTTCTAACCTTTGAACTCTGACCCCTCAGTTGCCCTTCCACTCATTACTCTGTCCATGTTAACGCTGCAGTCCGTCACATGATGCCACTATGGCTCAGCAATGTCACAGAGTCTCAGAGGTCATGAGCCAGACAGGAGACCTTTGGTCTGTGAAAGTTTGAGAGGCCTGATAAATCAGAATGGTCAGACAAGGACTTAAAAAATCTCAGAGGTCACACTTACTAGAGTAATAAGTCATTTATATGAAAGAGGGACAATGGGATGGCTGTCTGAATAATGTTAAAGGGATGATTCGGATCTTTTTAAGTGGGTTTGTATGAGGTATTTATCCATAATTGGTGTATTACCTAGAGTAGATGTCAGTCGGTACGCTCCCAGCTCCAGCACAAGATTGATATCATACTTCTATGTCTTGATAGATACTGAAAATTGCAACTGGAAATAAAAGTCCAGGAATGAAATCAGTCATGTGTCGGGGACAATTTGCTTTTTAAGCAACATTTCTAATTTTGTTTTCTATAACTGTGTTGCTGTTATGGTCTCTGTTTTGCTCCACTCTCCCTGGTTGGCCTCTGGTGGAGGGGAGGCTGGTGGTGTGTTTCTTTCAACAGGTGATGGATACTGTACGTGGCTGTGTGTCTCATCTTATCAGGCCTACACTGTACTGCAAAAACACCCGTGCATGTTTTGTTTCAAAACCTCCAGTCAGTGTCGAGGCCTGAGAAATGTTTCACAGATTCTGGACTGTGTTGAAGTGTCTGTATATTGCTGTGCACATGCCTGTGACTTGTTCTCCCTCTACTAGCTGTGAAGGCATGATTTGAACCAAGCTCAACAGCTTTGTTGGCCAAGTATGTTGGCGTAATACTTGACTCCAATGTGTGTGTCCCAGGACTGGTCCATAGACCTGAACCGAACCCTCAGCAGACGAGAAAAGAAGAAGCCGTCGGAGGGTGTCACGCTGACGGGCATCAGTCAAACTGGGTCAGACCAGCCCGTTCAGCCTGCCAAGACCAGCAGCAGGTAGATATCTGATCACTTACTGGCTCACTTTTTCTGTCTCTACCAAACGCACAGAAAACTGAGCATGTGCTCGTAATACACACACACACACACACACTCACTGACTCTCCCTCATCCAAACTCCCCACATCAGAGATAATCCAGCGCACCACACATGGCGTCCTTCCCTTTAGGAATGCTTGTAAAACGTTACATAAGGGAATCTCCGGGAGTGACGTCCAGTGGCACCGCTGTTTCCATGACAACAGCAAACATTTTGAGTTTGAGAGTTTGTTGGGAAAGAATTCATCCCTGCGAGACTGGAGTTGGCTGGTACATAGTTGAAAGCAAGCCAGAAAGTAATGTGGAAATATAGTTCTCACACACACATACACACACAGAGACCTTCGTAGCATGAGTATTGGTACTGAGAAGTTTGTGAGAAGGCCGGATTAGGGTTCAAGTCAAACACCTGCGCCTGGATTCAGCAAGTTTGCGATTGGGAAAAAAAAGAATATTAAAACAGAGTTCAGTTAATAACATGTTTTTATAAGAGAAAAATAGTGCATAATTCACAAATGATGGCAATAAAAGCTCTAATCAAATCAAACTGTGAAGGTTTAGAGGCTCTTCACGTTTGACTGGCAGTTTAAAAGCATGATGTAATCTTTTTAAGACAAGATAAGAACTTCGTTGTCCCCGCAGAGAAATGTGTCCCTGGTGTTGTGGCAACAGCTCCAAGGACATAACAGTGGTTCATGGAAACGACAACAAACATCTGATTAAGATAAAAATTTCTCATGCATTTGTCATCACAGTGAAAAAGCAAATGACAGTTTTGCAACTTTGACCTAATTGCAGAAGTTGCTGTGTGTGTTATATCTGCTCTTTGGGCTTTAAAGTCAGACTAATCATGATCGCCCTGTCCTGTTTCTAGCAACCATCCCCTTATTGAGACATGAGTAGGAAGTGGCGTGTAGGTCGAAATCATGAGAGCACTAGAGGAGTGTCTAGAGGAGTCAACAAAGGGAATGTCAAGCATGGAAAGCATTTGACCCTTGAACTTGGGAATGTTGACTGCCTCTTCCCCATCCAGCGTTTACAGCACATTGTTTTCCTGTCATTTCCGACATCTGTGGGTGTGACTGGTGGATTGTGTTTACGCACAGGGCCTGGAGAAGTTCAATCTGGAACAATTTGGATTATCTCTCCCCTTGTTACAGAGCACTGACTTAGGTTCAAACGCAGACTTCATCGTGAAGGTTGTTGACTTATCTCAGTGGTTGTTTCAGTCGTTTTATTATCAGCATCAGAAGGCGAGCTCTCATTCGTATCACATATTTGCCCTTTTTGATGTTTCCCCTGTTTGCTGTCTGAAGCTTGATTGAACACGATTTTAACACCCTCTGGATAACACAGCTCGTTGGATTAATCGGTTCATAGTTATCAGGTCAGGTTTGTTTGTTGACTGAACCCATCCAAAGTTACATTGTGCCAGACTCCCAGTAGAGTAGTGTTTGGTGTAATAACTCCCCCAGCTCAGCTCAAGAGAGCATGGCATGACTATGCAAACAAAGGCGTTCACATTTCTCCGCTGCACATTCTCAAGGGCCGACCGATAGCCACTGCTGTTCATGGTCCAATGAGTCTGTAAACAGGGAGTAGAAACCCTGTGTTTCCTCTGATATAGGTGGAGGGCTACTGCTACTACTACTGGTTTGTTCCTTGATGCGGAAAGTGACAATGATAGGAAGTAAACTGGCCTTGTGTGACTTCTTTTACACCGATACAAACACAGAGCTGACAATTAAGTGTTGTTTGTGTCACTCAGAAAGTGTCTTATTGATGTTTTTATAGCTTTGTTGTCATTATGATGAACATCGTCTGTGGATTTTAGTGAAACCACTCGAGTAAAACAAGTCAGATTGTTGTCATGGTGTCTTTTCTCTTTATTTAGTGTAAAACAGTTGTTTGTTGACTGGTCTGGAGGATGAAAAATGACATTAAGTATAAATAAATAAATAAATAGATAAATACATAAAGGAGTAAATAAATGAATAAATCAAACAATAAATAAATACTGAACTAAATTCAGAAATAAATACATGAATGCATAAAAAAATAAACAAATGCAGAAGTTAGGACCTGCGTGAAATTATAGGAAAAAAGAGAAGAAATAATAGTAGTAATAATTGATGTAAATAAACATATATTTAAAAATGTAAGTAAATATAAATAGAAAATAATTTTAAAAAATGAGATTTTTTTTCTTTCCACATATATTTTTTTCCACATTTGTTCATTCTTTAATTTTTTTCTCTTTAAAGTTTTATATTTTCTAGAAATTTTTATTTACTTATTTATTCTTTTATTTGATTCTCTTTTTATTTACACACTTTTAGTTATATTTATTTATTCATTCATTCCCCTTAATATTTACACGTTTATTTTTTTATTATTTTACAGATTTATTCTTTTTTTTGTGGCACTCCTATGAATCCTTACATACCTCATAACATACACACACAGAAAGAAATATAATTGTACAAAAATGTATAAATACATTTTTTTTTTTTACGTTATTTTTAAATATCAACTTAAGTTATTTATTGTCATTATTTGTGTATGCATTTCTTTTTTTCTGTATTAATTTTCAGCATGAATTTAATCTTTTATTTATTTATTTACATATTTAATTACTCTCACATTTATTTATACATCTGTTTATTCATTTATTTGTACTGAAGTCAGTTGTTGCCCTCCATAGACGGGTTGTAGTACCCTGTTGATGTTACTTGGGATTATAATTGAAAAGAAATACAGTAATTACGGGATCATCCATCTCTAACAAAGCCACAATCAACTGTTGGCTAAGCCCCTCGGCTCCTTGGCCTTGGAAGTGATGCTCACTACTGTGTGTAGTAAACTCATTAGCTGGGTATGTTAACATTTGAAGCATACGTTTAGCATGTCCACAGGTATGTTTGTCACAGGTGCATCTTTATGTGTGTTTGCATGTCAACAACCGATCTCTCACTGTGTCCCATGTCGTCAGCCTGACTGTGCCCACTAACACAGCACCAGTGGGCTTAAACCCCTTTGACGAGGATGACGAAGATGAGGAGGAGGAGGAGGAGACGACGGCAGTGGAGCAGCAGACAACAGTCAACCACATCAGTGTGAATAAAGAGGAAATAAAAACGTTGGTGAACAGAAGGAAAAAACTCCGCCCACCCGCAACCTTCCCGCTTTTTCTTTTTACTATCTCTTGTGTCACGGATCACCGTTCGTGCCGCGTGTCCTTGGCGTCATTTCTTTGTCTCAGTTTCTTTGATCCCTTCTTTCTTGTGTCCCGTTCTCCACCCTCAGGTGGCAGGTTGTTGTGTTGCTCTGCATGGTTGCTGGAATGGCATTGCACACAAAGCCGATGTGTGTCTCTCCTTCACTCCTAACAGTGCCATGTCTTGCAGAACATTAAAAGTCATGCGCATGGGGGCGTATGTCTCAGCTGTGGGAAATGTCTTACAGTCAGATCTGAATGTTGACACACTTACCCACATATATATTTATACATTGGTCATATCAGTTTCAATTGCCAGACAATTAACTGGCTGTATAACATCAGAAGAAGTATACATACAAATACAAGTACAAAAAAGAACAATTAAGATACACTCATGTGAATCCAACCAGTTTTGTTGGTGTAAATCCAAAAAAACCACAGCGTCAACAGTGGATGTCCAAAAAAGAAACTGAACAGATCTGACTGTAAATCCTTTATGTATGTGCTGGTGTTTGTTTATTGTCTTTCAACTTACAGCCCTCTGTAAGAGCTCAGTTCTCTCTGGTGTCTAGGTGGCTCCCTCTGCTGGCCGTTCAGGTTAAACTCCAATCATGCCTTCACAACAATGATTTGTCTCGCTTCTTCTCGTGCTGTTTGATATGTGGTCATGTTGTTTTGTTGCCTTCCTTCAGCATTGTGTGCACTCTCACTTGAAGCTCTTGAGTTTTTAAGTGCCATTAAAGAGGCTTTTGAATCATGTATCACGCTGCTTGCTCTGTCGATGCCATAAGTCAGCATGTTGTGCACTCATTTAGAAGTGTAAGGAGGTTGTTTTTCAGGATGCTGCCACCGGATTTTGAATTGCACTTTGGGCGTCTGTGTGTCTGACCAAACTTGGTGTTGTATTTATTTTTCTCGCTTTCCTAACTAAGAAATTTTGTTCCTGCTTGCGCCTGGCATGCTGGATTTCCCCGTCAATGCATACGGTCCACAGATTAACATGAAAATATATTTTCATTTTTTCATATATTTTTTGTCTGTCTATCCAGTGCAAGCAGTATGGAGAAGACTCCAGACTGGTCAGATGAAGACACAGGTGGTAACCCTTTCTCTGCCAACGGTAATGGCAATCCATTTGAGGATGAACCAGCCTCTCCGGTCATATCTGTGCCAGTCAGAGCCCTCTATGACTATGAAGGACAGGAGCAGGACGAGCTGACCTTCAAAGCAGGTACATATCAGAAATGGTTTGCAATAAGGCTGGGCGACATGGGCTGTGATATTGGATATATTTAGGCTATATCATGATACATGATATATATCTTGATATTTTACAATCGCCTCTAAACTGCTAGCCTACTAAACTACTAAATAAACTCCAGTTACAGTAACGTTGAATAAACTATTGTTACATTTTAAACGTAAATACAATACTGTTATAATAACGTTAAATAAAGTACTGTTATTATAAAGTTAAAGTGATGTTGTATAAACTTAAATAAAGTACAGTTATAATAAAGTTAGATAAAATGCTGTTATATAAAGTTAGATAAAGTACTGTTATATAAAGTTAAATAAAGTACAGTTATAATAAAGTTAGATAAAGTGCTGTTATATAAAGTTAGATAAAGTACTGTTATATAAAGTTAAATAAAGTACTGTTATAATAAAGTTAGATAAAGTGCTGTTATATAAAGTTAAATAAAGTACTGTTATAATAAAGTTAGATAAAGTGCCGTTATATAAAGTTAAATAAAGTAGGCTGGAAGTGTTCACATTTTTGCTGAACTTGAAGTTTCCTGTCAACAGTCAGATTTTACCAGAAAGTTAAACTGTTACAGCAGCACCATTAAACTGAAGGATTTACTCACTGAGCAGGAAACTAACTAACTGCTCTCCAGTGCATATATTAATTGTATTTGCAAGTCTCACTGGTGCTCCATGGTCGAAAAATGTGACTAAATGGTCACAGTCTGGAGCCTTGCAGGTACTAAAACACGTAACTCGCCTGCTCACTCACTATCACCTAAAAGAGAGTGGTCTGGATTTGCAGGGGAGTGTGTGTGATGTATCATGTTTGTGCCAGTGGCTTAAAAAAATGACATTAGTGATACGTTTTATTCACTTCATGTAGAACAAGCTGTGATACATTGAGTATAATCGATATATCACCCTTCCATAGTGTGAAAGCCTCAAAAAATTGTGCAAAAACAGTAAAACCTTTCAGAACTCTGTCAGTTCACAGTCGATTTCTGTAACACAGACACACTTTAATATTCCTCCCTTCCTCTGTCTGT
This sequence comes from Epinephelus moara, assembly GCF_006386435.1. Taxonomy (NCBI): domain Eukaryota; kingdom Metazoa; phylum Chordata; class Actinopteri; order Perciformes; family Serranidae; genus Epinephelus; species Epinephelus moara. The sequence goes on along the minus strand of NC_065528.1, from coordinate 24,152,242 downwards.
CTCCAGGGGACGAGTTCACCAAAATTGGCGAGGAAGATGATCAGGGTTGGTGCAAAGGCCGTCTCAAGGATGGACAAATAGGCCTCTATCCTGCTAACTACGTGGAAGACATCCAGTAATGATTCATCACAAATGAATTAATGTGAAGAAAGAAGAAAGTGGGGTGTTGCGAAATGACAGTGCGGCTGGAAACGAGGAGGCTCCGCCTTATGTTTGACCCTTTTCTCCCTGTCAGTGAAGACTGGACCGGTGTTGGAGCAGGATGGAGAGGAGAAGTTGCAGATTATTAAAGGACCACTTGAAACGTTGCTTGCCACAGTTTGACAGCGCAAAGATGGAAATAAAAGTTTCCAGATGATTCCAGGCGAAGAAGAAGATCAGAGAGAGAAATTGCTGTCAGTGTAAAATATGTTATTTAGAATCCCATTTATGCTGTTACAAAAAATAATAGCCTTTTCAAGTATATATTAGATAAAAAATATGTGTGAATTTATATATTGTTTAAAGAAAACACTGGGATGACACTCTGACAAATCGTCTTGCGATGTTACATGCAGCCTTAAATATGCAAGCCACTATGGATTCATTAAGGGAGACGACCCTTTTTATAACCATTATCTATTTTAGGTTTGAAACCATTTCTGCCTGACAGAATCCAGTCCATTGATGTTAATTGTTAGATTTATTTTTGGACGAATTAGGCCCTTATGTTGAGATTATTGTGTCAAATTTAACCGGATTTTAAATTAGTGCTTACATTGTTCTGTCATTCCTTTCAGGGTTCTGTTTTTCTGATTATTTTATAAGGAATGGTAAAGATCAGCTGAGCCTCATCCTGACGTAGACTTCATCTAGTTCACAGTGGGTGGGTTCCTCGAGTCACTGCAATTGAATGTATATTCACTGATTGTATTTTTTCACTTACTGATTGTTCACTTTTGCGACCACTGAACCATTAACCCCCCCTGAACAAACTGTTGTTAAGCTTTTCACACACTCTCTACTTTCTGTCGATTGTGGATTTGATACTATGTTTTTTTTCTCATGCAACACTGAAAGGTTTTCACAAACGTTTATCTCACTTGAATCTCCATGTTTGAATTCTCTCACTTGTTAAATGTCGAGTTATGGGAGAGTATTTTAGTGTTTGTTGCTTTTTTCTTTTTTGAAAATATATTACAGTTTATAGCAATAAAACCACAGCCAAGTATGGCGTCGCATACACGCGTGTAAATAGCCTGGATGAAACAGAACAAATTAAACATCGATATCAGACGATGTGTAGTTGGAGAGTGATGATTGTTAATTTATGATGCCACAAGTGCTTTTGTTCTACTCTCGTTAGAATGCTGTGACTGAGAATCAGTTTGTATAGTGATTGAATGTTTTATGGCAAATATCCCTTCAATCTGTTATTTGGGTATATTTGTAAATATGATTATTTTCCCAACACACAGAGGGCCACACTCATTGAATCAAACAACAAATATGTGTCAAGAGCTACGACATGAATTTATAAACCTGTCTTCATGACCTTCGTACATGTTCTGATCATCAAGTATTTTGTTGGCTTGAGAAGAACTGCAGGCTTTTCACTTGTGCAAGCTCTAAATTGTAATTGATGAAAATCGTTGAAAGCAAAAGCTACTTGATGCCCTTGCCTGCAGCATGAGAGGAAGATATGTTGTCTTTAATAATGGTGAGAAAGGAGACGTTTTGCCATGTTTTCAGGGCGTGCTGTCGTCAAAACGCAGCAGCAGCTGTACTTGCACAGTAAGGTTTGTAAATGTTGTCCCACAACGTAATAAATGAATTTATTCAAAAACACTTTTTGCCCGTGTCTTGAGCACTGATATTTCTTGTTAACTTTTCACTGATGATGTCAAGATGTTTACTAGACCTAAAAAGAGTTTAATCTTTTTGCATTTGAGTATATGTAAGGATCTTTTAAAAGTTTTGAATATAGTTATACTTGACGTTGATAGTGAAGTTGTATAGTTGTTTTAGTTGCAGAGTGTACATGTCAGAAATAAGTAGAAATAAGGAAAATACAGTCCCTAAAGTCCAGAAAAGTTTTTTGTTTTTTTTTATCTTAAGCACCCAAGATAATAACCTATTCCCACAAAAATGATAATCTCGTGTAATATCACTGCACAAGACAAAAAAATAAATCACATTTTGGGACTCCAGGGGCTCTGTAGAAAAATGCCTCACTAACATGCTTAAAGTTAACTTTATACAATGAAATACACCAAATTTAATCCATCCACAGAATCCTATAGATGTTGGAATTTTGTGCTTCAGTTTCCCACATTTTTATGAGTTTGTAGTCAGTATCTTGCAGATAAATCCTTATTCCAACTGGAAAAGCATCTCTACATTTAAGTGCTACACATTTTTGGAATTTATTAATATTTTTGTGAGCTTGAGAATAAGGTTTAATCGGTGGCGTTACCCAAAATATAAAAATATCTTGTACATTGTCACTTTATTAACACCACTCACATTATCATGTCATGTTGTTTCCAAATTCTTATTTCTCATTGTTTATCTCTGTTTCTTTTCTATACTTATCTATATATTTTTTCCCCTGTATTGCTGCAACAGCCAAATTTCCCTGCTAGGGATTAATAAGGGTATTTTATCTTATTTCGGGGCAAGACCAAGTTCAGTGTAGGAATATTGATTCCTCTAAACCACTCTAAATCAGAGGGGTAAGATTATATTTAACCATACTTTTGTTGGATGCAGAAAGTTAAATTGAATCAGTCTGTACCTTTTAGTATATATATATATATATATATATATATATATAGGGAGAGAGAGAGAGAGAGAGAGAGAGATTTTTTTTTTTTAAAAAAAAGGAAAAAAGTTAGGGAAAAACAAATTTTAGTCACTACTAATATTACATATTTAAAATTATGGTATAGAATTATTATATTTTTAAGCACCTTTGCCAGGTCATCTCCTTGTTTTTCTTTTTTTTTTTTTTACAAAAATAAATAAAATGTAATCAATAATAATCATATTTTATGATTATAATAATAAAATATATTGATTATTCAATAATAATAATCACTTTTTTGTGGCTCATTGCCTTTCTCCCATATTTTTAAAAGAAATCAAACCAATTTGCTCAGGTTTCAAAGGGTTAAACAATCTTACAGTAATTAAATGCATATTAAAACGTTTATAAATTAATGGTAATACTTCAGAAAAAGTCCAGACTTGAATAAAGGACCTAAATACGTCTTTAACCACATTGAAAACACTGTAACGTCAAAATGTGAGGATGAACTACACTACCCAGCAGCCCTTGCTACAATAACATAACCACGGGTCACTTTTATCCAATCAGAGCCCGACCATGATGTTCTCCTATTGACGTGTCGTATTCAGTTATTATTGAGGAAACACACTGGCTGTTTTTTCCTTTCTACTTCTCAACATAACCGACAGTTATTACCTACAGACAGAACAATGTCAGAGCCCAGCAGACACGATATCTCCACCATTTTTAAGCGACTTCGTGCCATCCCTACGAACAAGGTGAGAGTTTCAAACGGCGGACAGTTTACTCTCTTTAACAAGGAAGTTCAACTGACACGTCGCACTTTGGGGAAAAGCTAAAGCTAGCTTTAATTTACCAGCTAATTTAACAACTAGCTAATACGTGACATGTTTAAACACGGTCGGTTTTGTTGAACTGTGGGCTGGTAACATTTACAGGACAATAATGTGTGAGAGAACGTAACGTTAGCTACGTGGTTGGCAGCTAGCTACATTTTGACAGTTGGCTCTAAGCTAGGTGTGTTTGTGGAGGCTTGATATTTGTTTGTTTTAAGCATCCTCAAGGCCTTTGGTCTACGTGGGAAAATGTTGTGAATGACATTCACAAAGCAACAGTGCTCATAGCTTTACCATTAAGAGGTGATTTCATTGAGAAACTCAACCCACTTCACTAACAGCTGTTTGAATCAGTAGCCAGCTAATATCACAGTGGCAACATGCACTTCAGACTTTGTTTGCTTCCACGTCTCTTTTATTGATTTCATATGCAGGCTCTTGCATGAGGAAAGACTTGCGCCATAATAACTTGTCATAATAATAAATACCAGTCTTTACTGCTTCATTAAAATGTCAGTTGCCTCATCTGTGAATATTTTGAGATAAAGCTTTATTTTTATGCATCTTCTCTGCTCTCTCTTCCTCTCAGGTTTGCTTTGACTGCTCAGCTAAAAACCCCAGCTGGGCCAGTATCACCTATGGTGTGTTCCTGTGTATAGACTGCTCTGGGACTCACAGGTCTCTGGGGGTGCACCTGAGCTTTATCAGGTTAGTCAGGACCTATTTATGTAGTGTACGTTTCAAAGCAAAAACACCTCACAGCAGGTAATGTTTTACATGTAAAGAAAATTAGACGCAGGAGTCTTTCAGAAAATCTGGCAACAGCTTGTTCGTCTGATTGTAGTCCTTTTTTGTGTTACCGCCAAAATTTGCTTTATTTGTATTCCTTTTACTTACTGTTGTTGTTTTTTCCTGTGCATTTGCTGTTGGGTTGTTTGAATTGCAGTATTTCTACATCGCTCTTCAAAATCATGCAACAGATGTTAAAAAAAGTGTCACAGTTGAAGCACTTAGCAGGAAATACCAAAGAGACAGGGTAGCAACAAGTCCAAAAGTATGAAAATATAATTCATATACATTTTAGATTCCAGTTGAATTTATTTATTTAACTCTTTAACTCTTTGTTTAAAGTATTTCTAAATGTTTAGACAGAACATAAACACAATAGAGAACATTGTGTGGGGGCACACCAGTTAAGTAATCATGACAGTCCACTTCTCCCATTTTCTGGGGAATATTGCATCTCTAAACCTCAGGGGGAAAGTCATCTTTTCCATGATAAAGATCTACTTGATTTTGTCCGTCTATTGCTTAAGGCTTGGAGGCTGAGATTTGTACCAGTTCTTTGTAAACGCCTTTTCGCTGGCAATAAAGTGAATTTTACACAGATACCATTCTTTTTCACTTGATTGTAATCATCAGAATTTATTATAAAGTGTATGAGCAAAGACAACTTGTTCCGTTTTCTTTTTAAGCTGAGCTCTGGGACACCCAGTCAACACTTAAAGTTAACTTATAGTGACAAGTCAGAGCGTTTACAGCGTGAACCCGTATAGATAATAACTAAAATTTTGTAGTGAATTCTAAGCTCCAGTAGTCTGTTCATGGAGTGAGGCCAACACTGGAGTAATGTGATCCATGTGCTTTGTCTTTGTTAGACGATGAGCATTTTGAGGTCCTTCAGCTCGAGGTCAGATACTACTGTATTTTAATATGTTCCTTTTACTTATAATTTTAAAATGTTCCTTTCCTGCAGCTTATGATTATGCAGACAAAATACAGCTCATGTGATTAGGCATGAGTATTGTGAATTTACAGTAATGTAGTTTTGAGTTTTTGCACGATTTCAGAAGATTCTTAAAGCGGAACCTGGACCCTGTTGTCCAGTGTTTTTGCGTCTGATGGGAACAACAGTTTTTGAAGCTGGTCTAGTACTGAGCAAGAGTGCTGCAGCTGGTAGTGACAAAACAGACTACATGTAACCACTCTAAGCAGGTAAAAAAGTGCATGTTTTTGCCACTGACAGGCTCAGATTCTTATTCTGAGTGTTTTACAACATTATGGAGAAGACCATCATTTGTCTTTACCTTTTACTTGTTTGTGACCAAGTCTTGCTAAAGAAGTATCGGTCTGAAATCTTTTTCACATTGTCCAATTCAGACAAATATTCAGCCATGAGGTTGAAAATCTTTTAGATAAAACTAAGATGAACTTTCTGTATTCTGACATAACAAACTTTTTCCGGCAGTCCTCTCTCCTAACTCTCATTGAACATTTCCACTCTTGTTTTTCCTGCAACAAATAACCTCTTGCAAGATTTCAAAACTTAACTTCTTGTTGGTGTAAGTTGGACGCAAATCAGGCCAGAACAAGCAAAAGGTACTAAAGAAATATTTAATTTCTCTGTAGGGTCCTTTCTGTAATGTTGTCAGACACTTCTCATCACAATCTGAGCCTGTCAGTGGTAAATACAAACACTTTTAGTGTACATAAATTGTCACGGGTGATTACATTAGATGATTTGCACACCATTCCCTCTCAGTACTGGACCATTTTCAAAAATTCTTGTTCACACAAGTCACTTGCCCAGCCCTGGCACTTTACTGACACTATGGACACTTTATGGACACCACAGCTGTCTGCTGTTTTACACATACAGTCACTTGCACTAGATGTGCTCCCTTTGTTCACTGCTCATTTTCATTCACAGCTGCTCATTAATATTATTATTATTATTATTGTTATTTATTGCTGTTTCTTGTATTTTTGTACTTATTTTGCATGCCTAGTTTTTTAAGTTTTAAGTTTTTAAATTTAAATTTTGAAATCTTTAATCTGACTCTTTCCCCTTGACTGCTGTAACACTGGAATTTCTCAATTATGGGATCAATAAAGGTGTATCTTATCTTATCTCTTATCTTATCTTTCATACAAAAGCAGGGAGAAAAAGGGTTTCATGTGCAACAATACTGGAGTTCCCCTTGAAAAATCCAGTCAAGAGTAAAATAACAGGGAGAGAAATCTTTTGGAACCTGAGCTGTTCGTCCCTGTCAAACTATTTTGTGACATAAGAATTAAAGCTTTGTTCAGATCTTGACATTGTTGTTCCACAGGTCCACTGAGCTGGATTTCAACTGGTCATGGTTTCAGCTAAGATGTATGCAAGTGGGAGGCAACGCCAGCGCGGTCAGTACCTGAAGGCTGCATATCAGCACACTATCAACAGCGTTGTGCTCCACACACATAATTTAACTTAATTCATCCTGTCGTTGTTTCCTGTATCTGTTCAGGTTTCATTTTTTAATCAACATGGGTGCACAGCCAACGCTGCCAACAGCAAGTACAACAGCCGAGCTGCTCAGCTGTACAGAGAGAAGATAAAGACTTTAGCCACGCAAGCCACCAGACGCCATGGCACTGACGTAATGCACACGTTTGTTTACTGTCATTAAACATCCTTCACTTACAGGCTGCTCCACAGCAATTAATAACAAAAACAGATAAAACAAACTTCCTGTGTAGCTCCTCTTTGCGTATTTTACTTTGCATATAATATATCTTTAAGTGCACAGATAGCTTTATCAGTTTACTGCTCTTCTTCTGTGCAGTTGTGGCTCGACAGTCAGGCTCCTCTCTCCCCAACATCACCAGAGGACAAGCAGGTGGATTTCTTCAGTCTGCATTCACAGGTATAGGAGAGTGCTTGCCTTTCCTAGGTGTGATTTTTATCCACATACCTGCTTGTTGGATGTCTGCCAGTGACAGAGGATCTCACTAGGTGTGTCTGTTTAATGCCCAGGATCTTCCTGAGAATTTGAACATGGCCAAAATGAGTCTCAGCTCCACTATATCAGAGAAGCCATCAACTGGGGAAAAAGAGGAAGACAGTAATGGTATTCACAAAATACAAACATGCTATAGTCGTACTTATCTCAGTGTCATTTATGTGGCTCAACACATTTACATTAAACCCTTTCAGGTAATCTAGAAGAGGGTCCCAGTGTGGACATGCTGAGTGTTTCTCCAAAAGCAAATCTAGGTTGGTTTATATTCTTCACGTTTACTCAAAGATCATGTGCTTGTATCTAAATTACTGTTGGTTATGTAACTTTACCATCATTTGATTTTTCCAGACCCTTCCTCTCTTCTTAAGAAGAAGCCAACTGCCGCCAAGAAAACAGTACGTGCTCACATAACTGTACGCATTATTGCCACTATGTGTTCTCACAGACTTTGCATTCATAGCATGCTTTGCAAAATGTGTCTGCCTGTAGTTGGCCTCTAAGAAGGGCGGTCTGGGTGCTCACAAGGTGAGCAGCAAGAGTTTCTCAGAGCTGGAGAAGAAGGCTCAGGCTGCCGACAAGCTCAGAGAGAAAGAAGAGGGCGCCACTGCTGCAAAGAAGAGCTCCCAACCTGAGGAATCCATGTGCGTCTCTTTGCTTCTTTATTATTCGTTATGTTTTCTTACCTTAACGTGTGGTCAGTGGATTTTTGTTGTACTTTTCCTGCTGTTTTGATATTTCAACGGCCTTCTTCCTTCTCAGCGCTCCGTCCCTGCGTCTGGCCTATAAAGATTTTGAGGAGCAGAGGAAAATGGAGGAGAAGAAGTTTAAGGGATTAGAGGGGAAGAAGAAAGAGCAAGCTGAGAGACTGGGCATGGGTCTGGGCATCAGGAGGTATGATGATGATGACGACGATTAGGAGACAACTGCTAGTGATCCTGTAGCTGAATGAAGCATTAGTTTTCATATCTCTGTTTCTTGCTCCCATTCTCGCTCTGTAGTGGCGTGTCTCACTCTGTGACATCGGACATGCACATAATCCAGCAGGAGAATCCACAGGGGACCAAGACCAGCAAAGGACGACGGTTTGTTGACGATGATGATGATGAAGGGTCCTTCAGCTCAAGGTCAGACAATTATTCTTTTTAATTACTGTCATTATGTTTATTAACATAATATTCTGTGCTCTGCTGTTTTCAAAGTTGTAAAACTAATCTGCTGCTTCAGTTTAGTTTTTCAAAGTAGGTGGTTTAATATTCAGATTTTTTTAAAGTGTTGCATGCATCACTCTTTTATTTCTTGTTGTTTTTTTTCCTTTTTTTGTCTTGAATAATTTTCTGAATATTTTGTGATTTGATGTCAGTTTTCATACACTGATTTGATCGTATTGTATCTTAATATATTCCTCCCTTAAAGGCCCTTTGAATTTTAATTTCAAAATCCCCCTCTTCTCCAGCTGCTGTTTACACTGATTTATAGATAAAGTAAAAAATGTTTACTCCAGCTTGTTACAAAATGTCCAAACAAGCCACTGAGCAGTGAACAGGTGAACTTGTCCCAGACATGTGTTCTGGGTTAAAAATAAACCAGTGTCCAGTGCACTTTATCTCTCTTTGGATTTGGCGATCCATTAATTCTCAATACAGTGTACACATGCTCACCATAACATAGAAGGGCGACAGCATTGTCCATATTCAATCATTATTTCATTCAGTGTTTAGATAAGGATAAACTAAACAAACAAAAACTATATTATGGCTCCAACACAACTAATCTCAAGATACAAACTAAACTAACACAGTCCTGTGATCCAAAGAACATCACCAAAAGTTAAGGAAAAAAACTCCCATGTCAAAAAAATAAAATGTCACTTAAGGGGTGGCACAGTGGTGTGGTGGTTAATGTCAGCGTGGGTTTTCTCCTGGTACTCCGGCTTCCTCCCACAGTCTAAAGACATGCAGGTTAATTGGTGACTCTAAATTGTCCGTAGGTGTGAATGTGAGCTTGAATGGTTGTCTGTCTCTCTTAGCCCTGTGATAGTCTGGCGACCTGTCCAGGGTGTACCCTGCCTCTCGCTGAATGTCAGCTGGGATAGGCTCCAGCCCCCATGCGACCCCAAGAGGATAAGCGATTACGAAAATGGATGGATTGATGCAAATTTCAGTGTAAATCTTTAATCCTAACCTGACTTCTGTAAGCCCCTTTCATGTTTAAAGACTTGAGGTGTAGTGGATGGCTGTTCCACAACATGGCAGCTGTTGTCTGCATTATTCACTGGAGGCACTTAACATGAACGCACAGTGGCCCCTGAGTATCATACCGAGTTCCTGCAGACCCTTAAAATGTCTTAAAGGGCATTGCATTCATTATTATTAATAAAATGAAGCATTAATTGGCATTAAAATGTCTCAAATCAATGATTCAAAAGTCTTAAAAATGCTAAGACATGGAAAGTATGTGGTGGTGGTGCATTGTAAAATCTCAACATAATTGGTACTTCTTTTTAACAACAACACTCATATGTTGTTACCAGTCGTGATGCTCAGAGCAGAGGATCCACTGTCTCCTAGCTAGCTTAATGTAAATAGTTTTTCAAACCAGGCATGATGGGAATCAAGGCAGAGTAAGAAAGAAAAAACTGCCAAGAAAACCTCTGACTTTTGTGCTAATAATATAATAATTGCCAGGTATTTCCTCCTTCTGTTCCACCCTTAAGACAAAAAAGTACTGTTTAATGTTCCAATAACTATTTGGGCAAAATTGTCCTTAACCCTAAGTTAATGATGTCGTTTTATGTGGGGGTTTTTTCCTTCATATTTTGTTATAACATTGGTCTTAAATTTGATTCTGAGTGGCATTTAAAAAGTCTTAAATCTAACTTGCTGTAGGCCGTAGACCCTGATTACAGTTATGCTGAGTATGGACCAAGGTTATCTGAGAACTCAAATATTTGGGAGCATAACCATCTGTAATGTCACACATGTGATGCAGCTTGTTGTTCTGCTCTAAGCTGTACTGGCAACAGTCCTACCCTTCTGAGTTCATCACTACCAACATGAGTTTGACGGGATGCATCTAATAAATACAGAATAATATGATTTGGCATCACTTGCAGTTTGTTCCGAAGTTAAGCTGACAAACCGCCTCACAAAGCAGAACATGTATGATCAAAATTACACTGTCATATAATGATGACACGAGAAGTTTTGCTAACAGTAAAGTCAAGAGGCCTCGTTCTGCAAAACAGGAACTTGAGTTTCCTGGCACACTCAGATAACATTTTAACAGCAATTAATTCCCAGGAGAGAGACTGTTCTCCATCACAGAAGACTGTCAGCGTAGTTGTTTTTGACAGCTTCTTCTTCACTGCTTCAGTTCTCAAACAGTCCATCCACCGCAGTACTCTCACCTGACATCATTCTGATCTTCTTCTGTCTTTAGGATCATGTCTCGGTTTGAAGATCAAACAGAAACCTCAGGTAGTCTGTCCTCAGGGTGGGATGATAGAGGCGAGGGAGGGGGCTGGATGAAGGAGAGCAAGAAGCCAGAGCCCGACTTCTTTTTGACCTCCACTATAACATCACTGAATGACAGGTAGGTGACACTCACTGCAAGGCACTGTTATTAATTATCATTCATTAAGCTTTAGTGGAATCATTTGTATAATGATCGTACATTTTCTGAGTTCTGTTGCGTAAAGTGGAAATAGTTTTTTGCTTCATCTTATTGTAATGACTGACAATGTAATGGCTACAGAATAATGACACCATCTGCGTTTAGATTGGTTCTCTATAAGCTTCGCCTTCATCAAGTGATCTCGCAGGAAAATGAAGGCGCCATTTACGGCACAAAAGAAGTGTGTCAACCATTGTGCAACCAAAACAGGGAGGGGATATTACTTTTGTATTCCCCGGAAACTATCAGTGACTATCCCCACTTGCCAAAGAGCATCAATGTAAGCTCTCTGCATTTAGGATCCCTGGTAGCAGACATGGTGGACGGTGGAAAAACCGAAATAACCATGGAAATTGTGGTAGTTGCTAGGCTCTGAGGAAAACAAGAGGCGAGCTGGTTCTCTTTGCAACAGCAGCGCCAACAATAGTATAACATGGAAAAGTTGAAAAGTTGCCTATTTCCACTGAAAAGAGTTTATCTGATGTGTTCAGGTGTCATAATATGAAACGAAGGAAAAACCTGTATGTTTTTGTGATACTGCATGCTAAGTAAATGTATATACAGCTATTATTAGTGTTTATGTTTATTATTATATCTGTGTTTGTAATCATTGTTTGTCATCAGGCCCACAGGCAGGAGAAAACCAGAAGCAGTACCGGTGTCAGACAGTGGAGAAGCTCAGAAAAAGTTTGGAGGAGACGTGAAAGCCATCTCTTCTGACATGTACTTTGGAAAACAAGATAACTCTGAGGTACACAGTGACAACATGCATCCTACCCTGTTCACATGCTGTATATATGGTGTTGTAAATTATCAGAGCTGACTTGCATATCAGTTTAGTGTTTAATGTTTTCTGGCTATACATACCTAATAATGGAGTAACTCAGTTAAAGTAATCACACATAAAAATTACTTTAACTTGAAAAGTACTCAAGGATGTTTGCAAAAAATGTTTTTGTATTTCTGTTCTTCAGTACGAGGCCAAAACACGGCTGGAGAGATACGCTGGGAGTTCCTCTATAAGTTCAGCAGATCTCTTTGATGATCCAAAGAAACAAGCTGGTGAGTGAATACTGCACCAGCACTGCCTTTTCCAAAACTATTCAATATCTCATTTACTTAATATGTTAATTTGTGTAACTGGTAAATACAAATAAATGTGTATATATAATAATACCCAAATACACAGTTATTGTGCTAGTCTTATACTAAACTATTTTTCTGCAAATCTTGTCGGATTAATCAAGCTATGTAAACTTAAAGGTCCAGTGTGTAGGATTTAGGGGAATATATTGGAAGAAATGTGAATATCTTAAATGTAACATCACCTGAAAATAAGAATTGTTGGGTTTTTTTTACCTTAGAATGAGTCTTTTAGATCTTCATACCTTGTCCACGGAGATCACCATGTTGCAGCGCCATGTTTTTACAGTAGCCCAGAACAAACAAACCAAACTTCTGGCTCTAGATAGGGCGTCAGATTTTTCCACATGAAACTACTTTAGTCAGCGCTTTTTACCTGTTTGTTGTGGAGAAGAAGAGACCCCTGTTGATAATTTGGCTTCTGGTTAAAACCTCCTGAACAATGAGCACTGAAGGAATTATAACCAGGAGAAGTCTCAGCTGGTTGCAATCTGTAATCCCCACCACTAGATGGCACTAAATCCCCTTAAATCTTACACTCTGGTCCTTTAATGAATGCGACTTTTACACAATCCCCAAACTGCTTTATAAGGCCGCGTCTTCTGCTTCATTTGTGGGTAGGTTTTATTCGCAAAAATTGTTCCTAGGAACACTAAGAAGAACAACCATGTGTGATTTCCGTAAAACGTTTGAACTCCAAAGTAATTGAGATTAAGACATTACGCAACTTTGTAAGTAAAAGTGTTTTTCCCCAGTGGAGAAAAGAAGACTATCTGTACAGGAGTTTTGTACTAAAGAATATTGACCACAAGGTCTCTTAAAACATCTGTATTTGCCCCTTACTAACAGATTTGTTAGTATGGGTGGTTCCATTCTTGCACGTTCTTTGTCTGTCTGCTTGACTGTCTCTGTCTTTTGCACGCAGCAAGTTCCTACCGTCTGAGCAACGTGCTGCCCAATGCTCCTGACATGTCGCAGCTCAAACTGGGAGTGCGCTCGGTCGCAGGAAAACTCTCCGTCATGGCCAGCGGTGTAGTTAGCACAATCCAGGTTGGTCAGAAATACGGCACTTAAAAAGATCTTGTCTGACAAACTGAAATTGAAGTTCTAATAATATATGTTGTCTTTTTTTCCAGGATCACTACGGCTCCTGAGTCATGGTGTGTCTCCTGTTGGATTCTGCGCCCTCATAGTCGTCCTCTGTTTAACAGAGTCAGATAAGTTTCTCAGATGAGTGGCGGTCACTCATCTCGGGAGCAAAAGAACTTCGATGGGAGAATCTGCTCTATGACAGCATTAAAATTTAACTTCAAATAATCCCCATCTATATCTAGTTTTTCAGTAGATAATGTATATACAACAGTTGCTGGAATCAAGATGATGGAAGCACAATATTATCAGTGGGATTATGTTCCCCTGCAGGCATCTTGAAGGGAGATTGTATAGTTCAGTTATGAAGAATATTTAGTTTGCGGTTTACTGCTAAGTTGGCTTTGAGGTCTTGGGGTTAAAATATTTAGAAATATTATATGTAGCAGAAGCTTCATGGTGTTTTGAAGGGTGGATTTGCCTTTTGATTTTTTTAGTTGACGAGGTAAAAAAACAACCTTAGAAGAGGAGACAATTCAGTTGTAAAGTTTTTAATTGGTTTACATACCCTCGCTCATCACATGTGCTGTGTGTGGGGCTTTTTTGAGTTGAAGGAGAATTAATGTACGCACAGCACATAGGTGTTAACAAAGTAAAAGCAACGCCTGCACACTTACTCCATGCCACACAAGTTAAGTAGAGACGTTTCGATCCTACTTGGACCTGATTAAGATCCAAATGGGATCCAAATGTTATTGTGCTTTTTTGCACTTTCCCGCAAGTCTGAAAGTGTCCTTTCCGTCCCCAAAGTGCACTTATGTTTGCTCCTCCACAGACAGGACCAAAACCTGACAAAGAGGCCTTGGGGGACCAAATATGTATTCCTTAATCGCGCATACTACCAGTTACATAAATTGAAAATTGGCCTCATTAGCATATATAAGCTTCATTATATTGTGAATATGTTTTATGTTTTTCTTTGTTTTCGAAGGCATCTTTAATTATGAAAAACAAAACAAAATAAGATGGCATAAAACCTAAGCAGCTATTAAAAAGTGAGTTTAAACGACAAGTTGGACACCTTGGGAAATATGCTCATTTGCTTTCTTGCTAGTAGTACAATGAGAAGATAGACACCACTCTTTAATACAAAGCTGCAGCTGGAAGCCAGTTAGCTTAGCTTAGCATAAACACAAGGGAAACAGCTAGCCTGGCTCTGCCTACCAAGCAAAGTGTAAAAACTGCTTCAGAGATGTTGGCACAGGAAGTGGATTTTGCTACCTTTGGACAGAGGCAGGCTAGCTTATTCCAGGCTTTATGCTAAGCTATGCTAACTGGCTGTTGGCCGTATAGCTAATGGACAGACAAGAGAGTGGTGTCAGTCTTCTCATCTTGAAGGATGACTTTGGTATTTTTCAACTTGTACCATATTTTCTCATGTTTTGGTGTCTCAGTGACAAATGGGATCAGTATTTTGCAAGACCACTGCAGCTGACGGCAGCGAAACAGGCTGCAATGTAACTTTAATGGGCAAGTGTGCAGCGTTAATTTTCGTCCTCTAGAAGTGCTTGTTTTTGCCATTGACAGGCTCAGATTGTTATTCCAAGTGTCTGGCAGCATTAAAGAAAGGATCCCTACAGAGATAGACTTTTTTGTTAGAGTTGAGATCCTTTTTTAAAACCAGAAACAGCCCCAAAATCACTACCACAAAAACCACCAGACTCCATTTAAAAAAAACAGCAATTTTATCGTCATAAAACACACTTCATTCAAAGTGAACAGAAACAAAATAAAACCCACAAAAACCTTCTTGGTTTGTCTTTCTGCTGTTTCAACAATCACCAACTCTGGTTGACTGAAATTAACCCTCAACTCATCCAGTTAGATGTGAAAATATGTTGGCTCTGTACAAGCTAGAATTTCTGTTTTTTCTAATGGAGTCTGGTGGGTTTGGCGATTTCGAGCTGTTGCTGGTCAAATAAAAAAGATCTTACACTTAAACAAAAAGGTCTGTCTCGGTAAGGCCCTTTCCATAATGATGTCAGACACTTGTAATAATCCGAGCCTGTCAGTGGCAAAAACAAACACTTTTCGTGGACATGAATCGACGGTGTACAAATGCCCTGAGTGATGGCATTACAGACAGTTTCGCTGCTACCCGCGTTAGTGCTCTCATGCAATACTGGACCACTTTTAAGAAATTGTCGTCTCCATTGGTCACTCAGAACCAAAAACATGAGAAAATAGGGTTGAGGGTGTAAAGTAATCTACTTATTAGCATTATATTGACCCGGCTTGGTGAAGGTCAGCAGCACTTTGTTTCTTTTTTTTTTTTTTTTTGCTACTTCTTATAGCTTGGACACTTTAAGATGTTGTAATCGATAATATGGTCGACATTGTAACCTGTAGATGAGGTGAATTTTGAGGGGTGCCTTTTGATGATGCTTTGGTTTTAATTTGTAGCTTCTTTTTGTTGGTGTTGGTGTTTACATTTCGAATTTACACATTGAATTTAAAGGCACACACTTAAGACTCTTGAAGGTTGGAATTATCTGATGCATTGGGACCTCTTTGTAGCTTTCAGGTCCCATTGTATAGCACACATGTCCTCTTAAAATGTTAACAGTCCCTTTAAAGCCTTCATTTTTTGTTTGCTGTAACATACTGCCGGGGTCCAGGTCGTATCTTTAATTCTGAGCCAGTACATGTTGTACTGTAGTGTTGGATTTGACATTTAAAAGCAATAGGAAAGCAGCTTGATATCTGTTAATGGCTCAGGTGTGGAATAACTACTGCTTGTTATTTAGCATTAAGGTTAAGTTTCCCATGATGCTGTGCAGAGTAAAGGGACTAGAGTTTTTAAAGACCTGATGGGGAACTGGATGATTATATTACTGAGCAGTGTCTGTACTGTTTATGCTTCTCAGGAGTTTGACTTGAGTTGTAAAATAAGAAACACTAAAAGATCCTTCAATGACCAAATATTTGTTTACTCCATCACTCTATGCCTTAGTCCAAAGATCTCTGATTAGCACGCCCTCATATTGCAAAATTTGTGGAGTCATCTGGTTACCTTTTTGCACATCACTTGCTAGAAATTGCATGTGGCAGCTTTTGCTTGAATGTACTGTATTGCAAATGAACATTTGCCTCTAAGTTGACGTTGCGTCTTTGTTAAATTTTGTTGATCTTTGTAAGATTGTGTCTTCTGCTGTTGAATATTGTTAAATGTTACATGAAATAATAGTAGCTCGTTAAATATGCATGGCCCACGTGGTTAATAGGACCCGCTGACACATCCTGAATACAAGAGAGCATCCTGCTGTTGGGACCCGTTTAATAATAATGGAATAACAGAATTGTTCAATAAAAACTGTATATTACTGCTACATACAACGTTGTATAGGGCTTTGAATTACCATTTATAGAAAGCTACTGATAATCAAGTTTTGACATATTTTGACACTCAAAATGTAAGTAACATTTTTGGAAACATGCCAAATAAATGGCTTGTGCCGAAGCTCTTTTGCCTGGTTATTTTATGCCCTGCACTGCACAGAAATTCGTGTGTGATTAATTAATTGTTCAGGTTATTAGAAATCAGCAAAAAACATGTCCATCATACCAGTTGTCCTACCAACAGTCTAAAACCCAATAATATTAAATTGACTATTATATTAAACAGTGAAAACCAGCAGATATTTACTTTGGAGAAGCATTTTTATAACAAAAATCAATAAAAGAGAGCACATTACTCAAGTTTTAATGACCTCACACTGGTGTGTTGGTGTTGGTGTGTTTTTATGTGTAAACCACTGTAGCACAGGTTTGTGATAATAGCTATACAAAGAAACCATTTCATGGTCTTCATCAGTGAATTGATTTGTCCCAGTTGTAACAGAGTGGGCTCAGTCGGCTGAGGCGCATCCTTTTACTGATGAAGACCATGCCATGTGGTTTAAAGCTCAGGATAAATGCTGGGAAGTGGACCAGGAGTCAACAATACTTCATATAGCTACTATGACTAATATTCATACAGTCAAGAATGAACTTCCACTGTCCTCTCAATTTTGGTATTTGCCTTTAAACTTAAAAATAATACACCTACTAAATATGCTAAAGGGTGTAGTTTGCATATTAACCCTTTAAAAACCTGAGCAAATTGGCTTTTTTTTTAAACATAGGAAGAGTGAGCAATGAGTGACGAAAGAAGAAATGATGCAAAAAAATAAAATAAAAAAGAGAAAATAAAAACAATAAAATTAGTAAAAAAATTATAGTATATATTATATATATTATAGTATTATTAATAATAACAAATATAAATTATTATTATTTTGTTATTTATTATAATTATTACTATTTAAATATATTATGTAGAAGATTAATCAATTATCAGAATTATTGCTGATAATTTTTTGTCAACCGAATAATCAATTAATTGATTAATCCAAAAACGTCATTAATCCATCATGGCCACTTTCAGGACAAATCGGGACAAATGCTGGCAGCCGCTTACGTGGCTGGCTGAGGCGTTTACTGTCCTTCCTGTGCGATCGTAATTTTGAGATTTTGTTAAAATTAGAGCTCAGTTTAACGATTAAAACAAATTGGCAAACGCGACTAAAAGTTATAATTTTGCTTTGCACTGTTGTGTGTTTTGAGCTAAAAGATAAAGTGTCAATTTATGTGTTTCATTTGTTACAGATTTGTGTGTTTAACTGAGAAATTCTGTTAGTGTTTGAACAAACGAGCTTAAGATGAGCACACAAAGGCGCCATTTTTCCAAGGAGACGGCTAAAAAGACTTGTTTTAACGGTTACACGTTAAATGCACTTTTTACGTTACTGTAGCATCTTACATTATGAACTTATCACCGAATGAAGTGTTTTATTTGACCTATAAACGTAACAAATAGCTGGTTAGACCTTTTTTGTATTATCCGGACCTGTTGAATTCCTTCAAAGTAAAAGTTGCCAACAGTAGCCAGTTAGCTAAGATGCCTGCTGAGTTAAAACAGAGGAAGAAGTCACAGAAACAAAGTGATGAAGGGTCCGAAACGTCGGCTTCAAATGTCATAGATGAAACGCAAAAGGTGAAGACAGAAGGTGGAAACAACGCAGGAGCGAATAAAACGTCCTCTGGTTTGGATATTAGAGGCTTAATGTGCTTATTGTCGCTTGTAGCTTGCGGGGCTCTCAGTTGGTAAGTAAAAAAAAACTCCACTACACTAATGTTATCAATAGTTTTTATCTCTTCTACAGTTTTATGTCCTTCTGGGTTTCAGGATGGTGCTGCAGCAGAACGAGAGGTTTACTGAAATTGAGGAGAAGTACAGATCTTTACACGTAAAGACTTCAAGTCTGTTCGACATGGAGGAAGAAGTCCTGAAGGTTTCCAAAAAGGTGCGTTTGATTTATAGGGGAACATGTTCTGTGCTGCTTGGAGGCGATGGAGCTTTAAAGGGTCATTCACCCAAATTACACACAACAAACTGAACCCCATGTAGACAGGTTTTGGTTTTGTGTGTCCAGGTTTTGAGATCTACCTTCACCCCCAGTACATTGGAAGGAATGGAATTAAATCTGTGGTGCTCACAGCATTAAATATAATGTACAATGGCATATATGCATTTTGACTGAAGAAATATCCCCTGCACTAACAGGTGACATAGTATTCTTTGGATTTTAAATAAATATTTATGTGGAATTAGAAAAATAAATTCGGCACAATAAATAAATTATTGTCGTAGCTAAATACCACTACTCGATAAAATATGTTTTTCTTTTGTGAAATTCAGGTGAAATGATCCTTTAAGTTTGTGTGGAAATATAATACAATTTTATTTATACAAAGGTTAAGGAAACATGGTAGCCACCCTCCACCTCCTGTTTATGTTTGTAAGCTGAAACCATTTCCCTCAGTGGAAACAAAGCTTTTATTTACTTTAATTTCACAGATAAGAAACAATAAATTGTGAAGACAATAAAGCCTCCACAAAATAGCATTTTATGTCTTGTGTGTGATTTATCCTGGCGTCATATGAGCAGAGGAAATCTCAGCTAGGCTAATTTATACAATGTAAAATGCCATAGACTTGTGCTAATAATGTTAGCATATTATATTTGGTTGGAAAAGGGCTTCATTTTCAGCTGCAAACGCCAAAGGGGGTTTGTGGCTCACAATTGAGCCACTTACTCATTGGAGCAACCTAGGGGGAAGACTAGGGTGGGCACAATGTCTCCACAGCAACCCTGTTGGTTCGAGACAGTGTTACTAGCAGTAATTACAGAATTAGCTCAGCTAGCTAGGTCACACCAAATCCAGCTGGTGCACAGTGCAGTAAAATGAAGAATAGCAAATTTTGCCTATAGGCCGACATGCGTAACTGCTCAAAAATATTCTCATTGGTTAACAAATAATGGTGAACCGTTGACATCCCTGATTCATGTGGAACAGAGTACACGGAGTCAGAGGCAGACTTTGAGTTACTGTAATGAGTCACAAGTCAAAGGGGTGGGGAACTACTGCCTTACATTTGTTTGTGTTTTGTTTAAAAATGTTAGAGAAACTACTTTTGGGTGAGCCTCACATCTCTAGAGTCCACATCTGTGTGCTCCTTTAACACCTTTACAGTTCACTTACATCGTACACAGTTCCTTTTTGAATGCATGCATTTGGTTTCCTGCTGTATCAGTTATATATGAATACTGAGGACCATAGAGCTCCCACAGAAACAGCCCTCCTGTTTTGTGTTGCGGCTGCAGCTTGCCGCCTCTGAGGACGACCTACGGGAGGCGCTCTCCACCGTCTCCTTGGCGACGCGACTCCAGCAGGAGATCTCCACCCTCCACACTGCGGTGATGGGGATGCAAGCTGATGAGAACTCCGCCTCCCGTGACCTGCAGGCAGTTAACGGCCACTTCCTCAACGTGACGGAGACGTGGCAGGAGCGTCTAGCTGCCATCAACTCTGACCTGTCCGCCCTGAAGGCTGAGTCACGGGAAGCTCACGCCACAGCCACAGAGCGGGTTAACGAGGCTGAGCAGAGGGCCCGGGCGTTGACGGAGAAGCTGGAGGAGCTTGAGGCCAGCACAAAGAGGAACGCCCGAGCTATGGAGCGCACAGAGGAAGACGATACCAAGCGGGCGCAGGATCATCTGGACTGGAACACCAAGCAGATCCAAACCCTGGAGCAGCAGGTCAGCACCCTGAGCAAAAGAGAGGCGGAGCTCAGCTCTCAGCTCCAGGAGCACATTCCCCGAGCGCTTGAGTGTGAAGAGCACCTGCCCCAGGTGGAGGAGGCGGTGCGCTCCATCCTGAAGCTGGCGGGTGATCTGAACGGGGCAGAGAAACGTCTGGAAGAGGTGACGCTGCAGGTGTTTGGGACTGAAGACAGCATGCTGAAAGCACTCAGTGAAATCCTTGAGATCAGGCAGGAGCTGGACACCCTGCAGGCTCAAAACAGCATCCTGAAGATGAAGAATGAGTTGTCCGTGGTTAAAGAGGCGGTCCGTGAACTCACCATGGTGCTGAGGGGAGACACTGTCGACAGCCAGAAGGACTCTGATGCTGTGGAGGAAGAGGAATGGAAATACGATGAGATGGAGGAGGATGAGGAGTGGGAAAAAGACGACATAGATGAGACAACTCAAACTCCACTCGATGACCTCACTGAATGATGTCATTGTTTTGAGTCAACGAGGGAGAAGGAGTGGCCCTGTCAGACTATTGCTGTAAAAGGCTGTCATAGTTCAGTTATGTTTCTCAAAACATGCACCTCATTTTAGAGCTACAGCTGGTAACTCGTCACTTGCCGACACTGTCACTAGATTCTGAAAGAAGTACATGAGACAGTGTGAAATAAATCATGGTCTTCCTCCCCTCCTACTGCCTCTAACTCGCTAGAATCAGCAGCATGGTCAGCAACAACCAGTCAGAACTGAGGAGTCTCTAACACAGCTGTCAATCATGTCAGTCACTCCTTCTGTGGTGGTCACATCAACAAGTTTACAGTTGGTAAACAATGGAGGAGAAACTGGTGGTAGTGCTTGTTGGATACCCAGAGCTATACGGCCCGTCGATAGACAGCAGGTTGTCAAACTGCCCCCTGAGTCGTCCTAAATTATGCCTGGAAACAGCCATCATGGAGGCGAAGCTCCTGGACCAACTGGTGGTACTCCCCGTGATCCACCCTCTTTTGCGCGCCTCGCATTTTACAACCTGCAAAACTCTTTCTGTGTGATCGAGGCCTTGGAGACTTCTCTGCCCTGATTGGTTGTTTTAGCTGAGCTGCGGTAGATTCTAGCAAATGCCAGAAGGAAGAGGAACATGATTTTTTCACAGATTATCTGACTAATGTACTTCTGTCAGGATACAGTGACAGTTTTAGCAAATATTTACAAAGAAATTTACCAACAACAACTTTAATATCAATACATAAACTCTGGTACACATGCACTGTATTACACAAGTACAATCGAGAATATTTATTGTAATATTTGTTTATTGTGGAGTGACACATTTAGTTTTCTTTAGTAATTTTATACAATATGCCCCATTACTCTGATACAGTTACACAACAATATATGTAACTACATTAGAACTGAAATGATTAGTTGATTAATCAATTAGTTGATCCATAGAAAAAAAGGGACAACTATATTAAAAGATTAATCAAAAAGTCATTTTTCAGGCAAAAATTAATTACATTATCTGGTCCTAGCTTCTGAATTTTGAAATAGTTTCAGCAGGTAACTGAATATTTTTAGGTTTTTGACTATTTGTGGAAAAACAAGCAACAGGAAAATATGATGGACATTTCATCAAAATTCGTTGCATTTTCTTCAGACAAAATTAGTCATTGATGTATCCAGAAAATAATAGAGATCGAAAATAATCATTAGACACAGCCCCAAACTTCATCTCTGTCAGTGTTATCTTACATTTGGTACAGGAATAACTTCTGTAGATGTGGAAGAAATCTTAATATTAATGATGACTGTTATGTTTTCATCTTTTGGTTTCACCTGTTGGAAGCATGGCAGTCATTTCATCACTGAATGTAGTTAATAAAATCACAGTTTTTATTGAAAATGTTGCATTTGTGCAGATTTGTTTTTTGCTCCTATTTGATCCTCTTGTGTATAGAGGCACCAGTTTCCCTCGTGTGTTTCCTATAGAGGGAAATGTGATTAACCAACACCTCCTGAACACACAAGCATCTTAACACACAAGCATATAGCTGTTGTATGTATCGATCCATGTGCTGTATGTCCTGTTTCAGTGTGAGAGCGTCCAGCTGATGCTGGAGGGTCTCGGGGGTCAGCGGGGGGCTCTGCAGCCTCAGCTGGAGGGTTTGGAGCAGGAAGTGAGCCTCCTGAAGGAGTGGGCCTTTGGGCTGAATGAGAAACGAGCTCAGCTTCAGACCAGCCTGACCTCACTGAGAGACGCCGTGGGACAGATCGAAGAGCGCACCTCAGCCATCGCAAAGGACTTTGTCAACAAGGTGTGTGAGGTTCTGTTGACAATATACAATGATTTTATTGGCGAGTCACTAGGAGAAAATCTGTAGGTGTTGTCCTGTTCCAGTGCCAGCTGTGATACCAGATGCAGGGAACAAAATTCAACCACTGGCACAAAAAATTGGGCTGCAGCCAGTGATTATTTCCATGAATGACTGAATCAATTAATCATTTTGTCTATAAAATGGTGAAAAATGCCTGTCACAATTTCTTGGAGTGTAAGATGACGTCTTTAAATTTCTTTTTTTGTCCTTTCAACAGTCTAAAATCCAAACAACCCTGAGAAAAAACACATTTTTTTATGCGATTTGAAACAGGATTTCTGAGCCTTTGTTCTTCTATATTCGGCCTGTAGGTGGCGTCAGTGAGAACAGATGTGCGCAGGATGGACGGTCTACAGTCTGAGCTGGAGTCTCTGCTCACTCAGGTGGCAGAGCTGGAAGACAAGACTGCTCAGGTGGAGCGCAGCATGGTCAAACGCATCGGGGATGTACTGGCCAACAGCATTGACCGAGTCTCAAACCTGCGCTCTGCGTCCGAACGCAACACTCAGGCCATAGAGCAGCTTCGCAGGCGCATTCCTGAACTCACCGCCGCTGACACACAGATCTCTGAGCGCCTGAGGGAGCTGGAGAGCGGCAGAGCTCGTCTGATAAGAACAGTGACGTTTGCCAGCGACCTCAAACCGAAGGTTGCTGCCATTAAAAGAGACTTCAGGGCGTTTGAGCCTCAGCTGTCAGATCTGACTTTGCGGATAGGAAGACTGGCAGAGGATCTTATGAAGAGAGAGCAGGAGGTCGCTGAGCTAAGACAGACTCTGGCTAACCTCACTGCAGTAGAGGGAGATTTAAGTGTAACAAGTAAACAGGTTAGTGAAATGACTGATTTATCTGATATTGGAGAGATGCCCCAGCCCACATGAGCTACACATCTCAACCTCAAGATCAACATTTTCGTCTTTTGTTTTCTCAGCAATTACATGTGGTCACCTGTCACACTACTGTTTGAAATAAACCTTTTACTTGTACATTAAATATAACACCTTGTTTACTTAACTTAACTCTTAAGGCAGAAATTGGAGAAGGCAAAAAATGAAAGGCAGAAACCAGACGACCACGGGCACATGCACAGGCTTCATACAGTAACCCAGTGTTTCCCATACATCAATTTATATAATCATTTTAATGTACAGTCTGGTTATTGGACAAAAAATTAGCTAGCCACCCCAAAGCCCCATCACCTTGCCCCCCACTGCTGTGGACCGCTTCCCCGGGCAGAGAGCAGGCCGCAGCTTAGGAGACGGACACTCAGTCTGCGGCTGTAGCATACCGAATTCGGCCAGCCCAAACCCTCCCAGCACTGGGTGACACAGTGAGCTGGTGGCCAGCAGCAGCGCGGGGTCTAACCTGTGTAATGGCAGCAACAGAAAGTTAGGTAAGCCAACAAAAAGTCTGGGGTACTGCAGCCATTGACTGCGGGTCTTTCTCCGAAGAGACTGCCCAGCTCTCCTTCCAGCAAGGTGGTCTGCAGCATCTGGAAGACACACTGTGATTTGAGGCTAATGTTAGCTACATAGACATGACGTGAGCCTTTAGCTCCAGTTAGCAGGTTAAACTATGAGCAACATTTTCTCTCCATCTCTGTAACACTTAGATATTGACACTTTTGTTTATTGTCAAACTCTCTTTTGATAAGTCTGTCTTCCTTTCTTGGGCTGGCTTTGCAGTGTGGGCAGTTGTTGCCAATGCTGGAATACCTTAGGCACTTTATATTATAGATGTGTTTTCTTGATATTGGTCTATTTAATACCTACTATTTAATACCTACTGATACATGTTTTGTACTTTTTTCTCTTCTATGAGACGTTTTTCTATGATTACCAGGATTCTGCTTGGTGCTCTGGTGATTGCCTAATGCCATGCAGCTGTGTGATTGGGAATGGAGGTTATTTTTGCATGTCTCACCCTGCTTTTCTGTCTTTTCACACACTGAGGAAGACACTTGTCGAAACCGGTCTGTGTTTGATCGCCTGTACCAGTGAGGTAGCAATCTGGAAATCCATCGGTAAAAAAAAAAAAAATTCTTGAATCTGTCTTGAGAGATTAGTAAGGTATTAAAAGTTGGTAACGAAGGACACCGAGTGTTGCTGGCTTTTTCTTGTTTATATTGTTGTTCTGTGGCCGAGCACCACCAGACTTTTTTCTTCTTTTTTGAGAGTGTGTGTTGTCTTTCTTCAAACAAATTAGATATAACATTAATTGGTGAGCTTTAGATGTGATTCTTTACCAGTTTTTGTTACCTTTGCACAGAGCACGGCTAGCTGTTTTCCCTGGTTTCTAGTCTTTATGCTAGGCTAACCAGCTGCTTACATCAGCTTCAGCATCAGAGTTCAAGACACAAAACATCAGCTATCAGCAGCCTCATTAAAAAACCTTCAAATTGGGCTTTGTCTGTGAGGAAAGTCATGCAGCCAGGTCACGAGAAAATTTTTTATTAAGTCGAGTGATGAACAGTCGGACGTCTAACTTCCAACGCCACATGTTTTTTCTAGCATCACCTCAAGACTTTTTTTTTTTTCCTTCCTTAAATATCAGAGTTTGGGTACATTTAAAGCAGCTTTTTGCTTTTTATTACACTGAACAAAAATATAAACGCAACACTTTTGTTTTTGCTCCATTTTTCATGGGCTGAACTCAAAGATCTAAAACTTTTCTACATACACAAAAGACCATTTCCCCTCAAATATTGTTCACAAATCTGTCTAAATCTGTGTTCGTGAGCACTTCTCCTTTGCCGAGATAATCCATCCCACCTCACAGGTGTGGCATATCAGGATGCTGATTAGACAGCATGATTATTGCACAGGTGTGCCTTAGGCTGGCCACAATAAAAGGCCA
>NC_065528.1:24075249-24125690 GCF_006386435.1 Epinephelus moara | reverse complement strand
GATGGATTATCTCGGCAAAGGAGAAGTGCTCACTAACACAGATTTAGACAGATTTGTGAACAATATTTGAGGGGAAATGGTCTTTTGTGTATGTAGAAAAAGTTTTAGATCTTTGAGTTCAGCTCATGAAAAATGGGAGCAAAAACAAAAGTGTTGCGTTTATATTTTTGTTCAGTGTATATTGTACGTTTTCACTTTTACCCCATTACGATATTTCAAGATTTGACTTTTTTTTTTCTTTTTCTTTTTTACCAAAACTATGTAATAAGAGCAGTTCTTTGCATCTGCCAGCCCTTCTCCATTTCTTCAAGGTTTCATTAGCATCCAAACGCCTTCCAGCAAAACACAACTACAGCCTCAGGTGTTCAACAAGTAATTGCATTCCTGCAGAACATCTGGAAGAGACTCAAAAGTAAACATCAAAAGAGGGAAATTACAGGTTATCTGTCACTGCTGTGTGTATTTGTAAGAGCTCATCTCTCTACAAAGACTGAGTTTTACATGTCCTGTCACTGATTGTAAATAATGTGGTGCTGCTTAATGAAATGAGCTTCATGTGAAATTTACTCGATACATTCTGAATTATTTGGTGTATTCGAATTATGAGATGGAGATGGAATTTCTGTTTGGGGTTTAATGGGATTTTAGCCACCCTGGGGTAAATTACGCCTATGAATGTGTGTACATTTTCATTCCCACCCACACAATAAAAGCAGCTAAAGCAAAGCAACAAATCAAAGTCACACCATGAAATAATCCGTCACAGCTTTAGGTCAACAAGAGTTTTTATTCTTGTAAAAAACAAACGTACTGAGTAAACAAATAAATGCTCAAAAGAGCTCATTATTGCATTTGTTGGTTTTAACAAACAACCTTGGCACAGAAAACTGAACAAAACAAATATTAGAAAAAAGAACTACAGTGCAGAATGAGTGTGGATTTTAATTCACAGATCAGCAGTACAGCCCTGCCCCGTCTCTCCTGATCTAACGCCTCACGTCGGCTACTTTTCTACTAAAATGTGCAACATCATGACATCAACCAAATATGAGGCCCTCCTCTATCCGTTCTAACCTCCTCACAGCTTTCTGCAGAGCAGCTATAGCCTGGTCGTGGCCTTCTAGCTTAGCTGCTTTGCTCTCCAGCTCAGCTACCATGCTTTTTATGCTCTGTATCTGCTCTGGTTTCATGTTGCTGCTGCTTTCCTCCAGAGTGACGAGCCTCTTCTCCAAGTCCACCACCTGCTGACCCAGGCTGGAGTCCTTCGACAACAGCTTGGTCTGGCCGCCACTCAGAGCGGCCATGTTGGACTGGAGCTCCCCAAAACTGCTCTTCAGTGCCTCCATCTCCTGCTCCAAGCCGGTTTTGACTTTCTCCACGGCCTGACCCTGCGCAGACAGGGTGCTTTCATGGGTGTCGTATTTGGCGAATAGTGACTCCACTTTGGAGGTGATGTCTGATACTGATGCTGACAGTGAATCTCCGCTCTCCTCCGTGGTTTTAACTCTGGCTTCCAGCTCGTCTGATTTTTTCAGGGCCTGGGCGGCTACTGCATTCACCTGCTTCTCTACGTCACGGACAGCATCAGTGGTCTGCTCCACGCTGCTCTCCAGTGTCATGCTTTTGTCCTTGAGGGCCTGGACATCAGCCTCTGCTGTAGACAGCGCCTGCCTCAGACTCCCGACATTCTCTTGCACTACTGACCTCATTGTTTCAACTTCCTGTGACAGTGAGGCAACTTCCTGGTTTCGCGTCTGGAGCTCTGACCTCACAGCGCCTACCTGCTCCCTAAATGAATCAGCTGAGGCATCAGCAGCCTGTTTGGATGTTTTGATTTCAGCCACAGCATCGACAATAGCGGAGAGCTCCTCTTTGATGCGCGCAGGGTCCTCCATGTCACCCAGGCGGGACTTGAGATCAGCCAGCTGGCTCTGAGCTTCACCCTGAGCTTCAGTGAACTCCGCCACGCTGGCTTTGATGGACTGACTGACCTCAGCCAGACGCTCCTCCACAGTCTTCTCCAGAGAGGAGAAGTCCCTCTCTCGGGCCTCCTTCACCTCATTAATGCCCTCTGAAAGGTCCCTGAGTAGATCGTTCTGGAGCTTCTGAAGGGCTTCCTCCACCCTCCTCGTTTCCACCTCGCCCCTCTTCATCCTGCTGACGGCGCCCTCCAGCTCCACCCGTGTGATGCCCAGTGATGACTCCAGCCCGTCCACGACACTCCTCAGAGACTCCACCTGTGCAACAAGACAGGAAAACATACAGCATTAGTGTGCAACGTCATCCATGTTATGACATCCATATTTAACACTAATACATTATAATGCACTCCAGGGGCGGAGCCAGATCTTTTTCCAGATAACGGCAGCTACATGCACTATTTTACAAGCAATTAAAAAATGAATTAAAAGATGAATCCATGCCATAATAATCTGGGCTG
Source organism: Epinephelus moara (assembly GCF_006386435.1). Taxonomy (NCBI): domain Eukaryota; kingdom Metazoa; phylum Chordata; class Actinopteri; order Perciformes; family Serranidae; genus Epinephelus; species Epinephelus moara. The sequence continues at coordinate 24,123,250 of NC_065528.1, read as the reverse complement.
CTGTAACTGAAAATTACAGATCCCCACCAAGCTTCTGAGTGAATCGAATTGTCCCAGTTGTAACGGTGTGGGCTCAGTCAAACAACAGACACACCCTTTTACTGATGAAGACCATGCGATGTGGTTGAAAGCTCAGGAAAAATGCTTGCAAGTGGACCTCAACTCAACAATATGTCATATGACTACTATAACTACTATTCCTAAGGTCAAGCATGAACTTCCACTGTCCTTTCAATTTTGCTATTTGCCTTTAAACTTTCAAATATTACACCTACTGAATATGCTAAAGGGTATAGTTTGCATGCCCTTTGGAACCTCACAAAATTGGCTTGATTTCTTTTAAAAACATGGGAAGAAGGCAGTGAGCGATGAAAGTAGAAGAAAGAAAGAAAGAATTAGCAAAAAAGAGGAAATAGAAACAAGAAAATTAGTAAAAATAATTATAAAAATGTATATTAATAATAAGAATAAGAAATTCTGTTACATCATTTAAAAAAATACTACTACTACTACTTATAATAATAATTAGAAATAGTTTTTTTGTCTAGCTTTTTTCTAAATCTATTTTTTTTTGTTGCAATTTATGGATAGTTTCTTATAAAGTTGCTTGTCGCCTTTTTGTCCCATGTTTTTGAAAGACATCGCACCACTTTGCTCACATACTCAACATACAGAGAGTTAAAATATATTTTGCTGCATAGTCAATAAATGTGATATTTGAAAGTGTATGGACAAATTCCATGAGCATAGAAGTCAATTTCTGACCGTAGAAACAGGGTGGCAAAAGTATTGTTGAAGTAAAAAAGTGTAGCTGGTTCAGATGAGTTTTATTCACTGCGTAGAGACAGAGCTTCACAACAAGGGTGTTGAATTTTATCTGAATCTTAATTATCTCTGGACAGGATAATTAACAATATAAATCTTATCAATCTCGGCGCCGTAATCCCTTGAGCACCTCAAGGACTGTTTTCCTGCATGAGTATCTAAAACATTTACAAACGTGGCCTATTAAACAATGTTAAACAGTTAATAACTTCATCAAAAGAGCAGGAAGGACAATAATACATTAGGATGAAACTAAAACTGTAAGGTAAAACATTTCTTGTACAGTGTCTTTACTAAAGGTCCACTTACTAGCTTTTTCTGTATTTGAAAAGAGTAATGTTGTACTTTTCTGGTGGGGAAAAAATAAATGATACACTTTTATTATGGTTGTGGTGTGTGAACCTTGGCAAATATTTACAATGCAATTATCACTCCTCTGTGTCACTATTACGTGTACTTTTGGGTACAAAGGAGCTCCCACCCAAAGTAGACGAACGCAACAAACATGTTTCACCAGTATATTTGCATAGGTACAGTTGTGTCATCACAATAGGAACATAAGTGGGGGTAAATATGTGTAAAACGCCAGCAGCAGCAGCACATCCTGAGTACAGATCAAACTGGTTATTTATACACAGTTATATCCAGGAAGTGAGGAGAGAATGAATAAAACAAGAGCGGACTCAGTTATAACAGCTGGTAGATACTCAAGTTTGCACGCAATGACACTGAACATGGGCTCTTTTTTATTCCTGCAAAAAGGAATAAAAAATTATTTCACTTTACTCAGGGCATACATGACTCAACAATGGACATAAAGTAACCAATCCCATTCTTCTTATTGGCATTATGCAACACACCTGAACACAACACAGATGGTAGAAGCTTGACCTCTTGGGAATTGTAGTTTTTGCTGTAAGTACTGAAGCATACAATAGAAGCTTAAATCCAAAGTGAGAAAAAAGGTGTTGGAACACATTGAATACAGAAAAACTAACCAGGAAACACCTTATAATTGCACCATACCCTGAAGAGACATCCCCAAATCTATACGAAAAACAAACATCTCACCTCTTTTTGTATTTTATGGCTTTGTATGGCTTCCATTTTTATGCTTCACACTACTCCATTCAGTACTTAAAAGACTACAATTCCCAAGATGGCAAGCTTATACCACCAATATTGTGCATAGGTGTTGCATATTGCCAGTGATTTGATTAGGATTGGTTCCTAGATTGGTTAGAGTCTGATAGACTGAGAGCTCAGAATAAAGAGAAGCACTTCATAGATGTAAGTGTGTGGAAGTATTTTCATTGATGCTCCCAGCACCTTTATTGCCAAGGTGGAGCTGCATATTTCTGTTCTGTAAAACAAAGGGAGTGTGCCCTTTTCCCTAAAGTGAGCTCATCCTTATCTTAATGGTGCAGTTTAACAACCAGCAACGGCTTTTATCTGTCGTTCCCGCACAAAACTAAACATTTAAAACATAAAATAGTGCAGAAATACTTGTTTATTGTAAGGTTATAAACTTTTATTTGGAGTTATGGAAGGTTTGCTGAATGAAAGGTCACTTAATGCATCACCAAACCTACCCAACCCCCATCAGTACATCCAGTACAACAACTGTATGCAAGGTTATGTAATGTCTAACAAAAACAATGATATGCATTGACTGTGTATAGTTTGTATTACACTGTGAGTCGTGAAAAAGTTTGGGAATGTCACCCACACTCATTTTGATGCGACTCCCCATTGATTCATATCATTTTCCACCTACCTGTTGAACGACACTCTCCATTTTCACGCTCAGCTCTGCGCTCTGCCGTGCGCTCTCCTCATGCCTGGAGCTCGTCTCTCGAATTTCCTCCACAACTTGCTGTAAATGAAAAGCCCCAAACCCAGCGGCGCCTATTAACGCGATGTAAAACACGGCGGTGGCGACGAGCCCGAGGCAGCTCCCTGATCGTGGCCCCTGAGGTGCGGGGCCACTCACCCCGTTACTGGTGCTCTTCTGGCTTTTCTTCGACGCATCCTCCTGGCTGGATGCGGCGCTCTTCTCGCTGGAGTTGCTCTTGTGTCGGTTTTTCGCAGTCATGGTCAGTGGGAGCTCGCAGTGTGTGTGTATGGTGTGAGAGCTGCTGGGGTTTGCAGTCGTGGATGGAGAGGGTTTCCAGTCCAGGCCCACTGGCTGGACCAGCAGCGTATCAGTGAGCGCGTCGTGTCTTTCCACGGGGCTTTTTCGCGTTGAGGTATGCGGATGGGGGTTGTCCCATGTTCAACTCTGGGCTCTGTATGGGTCCAGCGTAATGGCATTAAACACCAGGACACAATGAATGATTTCTCTTACTCTCTCACTTTGGGGCTGCTCTATTTTTACACCAAAACTACAGCATTTTTTCATTTTACGCCCAAAAACAAGAGTGAAGTTTGTGCAGAAGCATCTCTGATGCAACAATACTTCCGAAAAGATGCTTCAGACAACTCCAGTGAGTTTTTCAAAGTCATCCACAAGCCCCCTACCACTATAAGCATAACTTAATTAAACTTTTTAAGCAACTTAAAGGTGAGAAAATGTCCCTACGAGCCACTGAAGCACAAAACATGCACCACCTTCGCACAAAATGTTGCACCAACAGTGCAAAACTCTGAAGTCCATCAATCTGTGTGCTACTGACATGAAACCGTGTATTACACTTCTGTTTTATTATCACATACGCTCACACATACTGTTACAACTCTGAAACACTGTTAACTGATGCAAACTTCCTGCAACCGGCTCACTGAGGCAGAGCTGTGCAGGGAAGGGCTGCTCCTTCCCTCTGGTTTGCTCCTCCTTTCATACGTGGCAGCTGCAGTCTGCAGGGTGATGGTAACTCCTATGGTTACATCTCTACACACAGAGAGACTCATCAGAAATATAAAGTACAGACACACCTTTAATGCTCACTGACACAGAAGTTAAAAGTCAGTTTCACTGCGTTATAAATGTGCATAATTTTTGTGGGCCTGAAATTGCAAGAAAATGAACACTATGTTATTTTAATAGTCATTTTCTTTCACAGTAAATCAATAAAACAAGCAAACAAACAAAAACACCACTGTTAAATTTTCTTTTTTTGTGTGTTTGTATGATACTCAGGTCATTTATAATGACCTCATTTTTATATCACCATTTGCATAGTTATAGTAGTCCATAATAAATAAAAATATATGTCTTTATGTGCAATTTTTCTTAAATTTTTATAAAAAAAAAAATCTAGCTATCTCTGTTTTTAAGCTTATTCTTGTATTGTGTGTAATGCACGGTCACATCCTCTGTTTAAACACTAGATGTCACTAAAAGAGCGTCTAATGGTGAGCGCAGACACAACACAGGTAATTGCAGTCATAGAGCTGTATGGACAATGAATACAATGCCGTTTTGGTGTATTGTGCTATGTGTACTTTGGTATATGATTGTGGTATGGGTATTATAGTTGATGTATTGTGGGATATGTTGTGTATGTGGATTGTGGTTTATGTATTTCATTGTGATGTCCATGTTTCTAATGTATTGTGGCTGTATGTTGTTTTAAACTGTATATTTTTAATAACATTTTAGGTCTACATGTAAATGCCCAACTAGGGACAAGAGCTGGAAATTAGAAATAGGTATAAACTATGAGCATCACATTAGTCCCATACTCTGTACTGGAACTATGTGAAATTGCATCGGCCATACAAATAATTAAATAAAATAAAAATGATTATTCTTAAACTATGAATAAATGTAAAACAGTCATAATATACATTCAATTATTATAGCACCTCCCTGTAATAGGCAGGTTATTACTGGGTTAATAGCAGAGTTAAGATTTTTTTTTTTAATATATTCAAGTCTAACAAAGAGAAGCTACATGTGAAGGGATTTTAATTTAAAGTAAAAGAAACAAACAAATAAAAAAATTCAAACAGGTGTACTATTCCAAAAATAGAGGGTTTTTTTGCTCGAGGGATTACACAAATAATAAAACATTTGAAAAACAGAATAGTACATAAGATATACAAAATAAATAATCAAATTAGTCACATAAGGCTCTAATTTTCACAGCTCCGGAGTAAAAAAAAATTTTTTAGTTAATATAACAATTTGCACAAAAAAAAAGGAAATTATATTGGTGGCATATATTTCATTATTAGACATTTCACGAGTAGAAAAACCCCCCAAGTACTTTCAATTCAAATTGACTTAAACATAGAACTCTCTATCTAAATAGTCAAATCAAGTAGATTTGTTAAGGTCATAATGTTTGACTGAAGGTTGCTGTATATACTGACAAATCCAACTATGTAATGGATTTTAAGCAAAAAATAATTCTGTATTTATTCTAGCACTTGTACTCTGCACCACTGCACTATAACCTCACTGTATACAAATTAAACTATGATGTTGTTTAAAATATTTGTAGGCCTATATATATATACTTCATATATTTACTGTAGTCAAATGTTTACTTTGTTCAGCTTAGTTGTCCTTGTTTTAGCTGTTATGTTTGTTTCTGTGCAAGTACACTGAGAGTAACAAAAACTGTGGAAACAAATAAGAGACTTAAGTATTTGATTGAAATTCAAGTCAAAAAATTTCAAACACCTGGGTGACCCTGACTATAGGCCAACCCTTTATACATACATGTACATATATATTTATAGGCTATTTATTTATTCCCACCAGTTTGAACATGAGTGACATTGCTTTTTTTGTTTGTTTTCTTTGTGTTTGTCTTTTTGTTTTTCTTTTGTGCCCTCATTATTATCTAGCTATCTATATAAATATTTCATATTTTTTATTTCAAAGAGGTGAATTCAGAACAGATTAATTTAGATACATGGTTTTCATACTAACATATTTCAGCGTTTCAATGTCAATGTGTTTAAAATCTAAAATGCAGTGGTTGTTAAAATTCACATTTGTATCTTATTTGCTTCCATAAAGAAAAAAACGGACTCAAATCCCCTGTATGTGAACACACCCAGCTGATTCTGATTCACCCCTGCCTACATCTCTGATTTGCGATGTTTCCGAGCAGACCATGAACGCGTCATGACGCCCCGCCTAGACGCCGTGACAACAGACGCCGCTCGGCGGACGCGCTGTCCAGGTGTTCAGTGTATGATATTGCAGAGATCTGGACCGTTTTGAAGCTTTATCAGTGTATCTGCATGACATGGCCTAACGTGATATGCCTTGTCCACGAGCCCCGGCTTTCACTCGGACGCCTGAGATGCCGACTCTCCGCCCGAAATCCCTCTTTTCTCAGAGAAATGAAGCGGGAACCCCGTTAAAATGAAGACCGACGCGGGGATGAGAATTTGAGCCGTGTGTGTGTGTTTATACCTCGAAGTGGGAGAAGCTAGCGGTTAGGCTAGCCACCTAGCTCAGACACNTCCGCCCTAAATCCCTCTTTTCTCAGAGAAATGAAGCGGGAACCCCGTTAAAATGAAGACCGACACGGGGATGAGAATTTGAGCCGTGTGTGTGTTTATACCTCGAAGTGGGAGAAGCTAGCGGTTAGGCTAGCCACCTAGCTCAGACACCCGGCGACGGCTCGGATATCGGGATTTGCGCCGCCATGGCTGGGCTCATCAAGAAGCAGATCCTGAAGCATCTCTCCAGGTCAGTCCTGAAGGGTGTTAGCGGGCAGGGAGTGGAGAGGAAAGGACGACGGAGGGGATTCAGCTGTCAGACAGACGTTTGCTAGCTATCACCATCATGTCAGTTATAACGTTACAACCGAGATAAACGGTTATCTCTCCTCTGAACACTGACTGAAACGTTTCCTTTTGTGGTTTACTAAGATACCTCACACCCTTGTTGTCTGTCAGACTGTCAGCTGCGTATTCAGTTGACGTAACCCTCACTGACCCGGGACGTGGCTACTAGCTGCTAACATGCTAACAGTGGAGGTTGGCTAGTAAAGGGCTAATCCCTCAGCACTTGCTTTAGCTGGTTGAACCAGTCTAGTGGTTGAGTCAGATTGTTAAAACCAACAATCTCAGCCTTCCCCTAAAGGCTAATAATCATTCAGGTTATTGGTAGCTTATGAACACACTGCCAGCAACATAAATCACATAATTATTATAATTATGACTTGACTCTTATGACTTGACTCTAATTTGACTTAAATATTTAGATAATTGTGGCTGTAGGGGTGTAGGCACCACTGTGCCTCCTGATCAGACATCACACAAAGTCCACACACATCCTCAACACACATAATCATTCAGAGAGGGACATTTACTACACTCTGACCCTCATCAAACATATTTGACAGCATTCAGTGGCACCGGTAATCACCCTGTTATATAGCTTGAGATAAATGAACCTAATATTGGTTCAGGATCTGTTTACACTTGCTGTGTAAGGCCCCATTTATTTTAATGTCTCACCGTTATGGGCAGCATTCAGCTCTACCCGCTTCACATGCATTATTTATTGTTTTCCACTGTCCCTCAAGGGACTTTCAATGGACTACTTCCTTGTTTTGTTCTAGGGGGAGAGCTTGTAACACGCAGCACTGTTTTCCTCCCTGGTGCTAACCTGCTACTGACCTATACCAGAGCACCATCAAACAGTAGCATGTATTGAATAGTAATGGCAGTGTGCTAAACTCAAAGGTGGACGGGGCTAACATGGAGTATAAGAAATGACAGCTGTCACATTTATATTGCAGCTCACAGCTGACTAAGTCTTTGAGAAGCTCATCAGTATGCAGGTCGACCTGCTTGTGTTCTTGAGAAGAAAAAGATCCTCCTGCTCGGTGAGGAAAGTCTTTGTGACGACACCGGTGTTATTAATTAGTTACTGGTTAATACCTTAATGGTGCTTAGGATTGATTTGTCCTTCATCTTCTTGCACAATGCCATTTGTCTGCAACACACGGCCAGTGAGTGGCGTGCCCTTCATCGTCCTAGTACTCCCAAGTTGTGTCTGCTTGTGCTCTGTGTGTGCATAAGTGTGTGTGCACATGACTGTGCATGCCCTCAGCAGCATTAGCATCAACGCTGACAGGAAATGACTAGAAGACTTAGTGATGTCATCTGTCTTTGGGCTTGTCATCTGATCTTCTTTGTCCCGGCCTGATTGGTCCGGCACGGAGTGGAAGCTGACCTGTCTGACAGCCGGCCAATCCTGCGCCGTCCGGTGTAGTGATGTCATGATAGAAGTGCTGGTGTCAAAAAGCCAGATCTGCATCACCTTACCTACCTCACTATGTGGCTGTAACTAGACTATCAGTGTGATGCGTGCTCGGATGATTTAGCTCGAGGATGGGTGAAAGAGTTTGTGTGCGGAGATGCTGCCTCGTCAGCGCGGGCCAGGAATAGTTCGCCATGCTGGCTAGATTATTCATACACACTGTAGGTGTGCTTACACAGCTACAGGTTATGTTGTGGGTGTCAACACTGTCAGTTCAGCCTCCATGCTTAATGGTTGTAGAGGACACAGGTCTGTCCAATACTGTCTGTGACCAGGACGAGCCTGTTAGAGTGAGGCAGCACCACCATCTTTACAGCTCATTGAGTCAGAAGCAATGGGTGTTCCTCCTCCGGCCAACACATGTGCACTGAGGCATGCACAACATATTAGACTAGGTGAGGGGGCCTTTTTGTACAATGTGAGCTGTTAGACGCAGCATTGTTTGTGACTTTTCATGTGCAAGAATGAGTTAATATTAAGTGACGTGGCTGAGTTGTTGGTGTGCATTTGTTTGCCTGATGTGCAAGGTTATTTATGAAGAAGGTCGAACTATAGCCCCCTGGGAGTGATGAGGTGACAAGGTGTGTGTTTGTCTGCATCACAGACAGGTTCAGATTATTGACAAGACACTGGCTCACATCCAGACTGAGACAGAGCTCCTGTTACACATACAGATACACACACATAAATGGACAGAGAAATGGCTAAAAACAGTTACTCTTTATTCTCTTTACTCCCCCAAAGAGATAGTTTCTCTTCCTTTCACAGAGAGCTTGATGGGTCAGGCTCAGCTGGTCGATATTTTGACACCAGAGCTTAATTGCAGGTGTTCAAGTTGAAGAATGAGACTCAAGAATGAGACTCGAACTTTCTAGCGATGACTGGTCTTGGCAGAAATAATGCATTCCCAGATGGAGTGCTGTAGATAGAGGGAGACTTGGATTGTCTTACTTTCTTCCCTCCAACTCTATTCTCATTTTTCCTCTTCCCCTCTCCTGCTCATTAGCTGCTAAAAATGTGGTGCACTGACTTTGTCAATTTCAAATAATACATAATCAGTACTGTGAAAATCATCAATGAGGCAAAGGCAAACAATAGAATAACTGTAACAGTGTGGTAGGTTCGATGCAGCCTCTAAGCCTAGGAAAATACAGCACTTATATTACTATGATAACCAAAATGTAAGACGATATCTAGTCTCATATCACGATATCGATATAATATTGATATATTGCTCTGCCCTAGTCGATTTAAATGTCTGAAAATGGTAAAGGGTATTTTCCCAAAGCTCAAGGTGACATGTTCAGACATCTTGTTTGTCAGACAAACGGCTCACAATCCAAAGATATCCAAATTAAAAAGATTTAAAGCAGAGAAAAGCAGCAATTCACATTATTGAAGCTGGATACAATATTAAGAATGACTTAAATCAATTGATAGATTTTCTAAATAGTTGATCAAGTTATTGGTTAATGACACATCTATTTCAGCGCTAAATATGTTGATGGCGAGATGGAAACATCAGTCCTTCCTAAAAGCCATCTAAAATGTCGCAAGAAGTTATTTTTGTTTTGACGGAGCCCCAAAAATGTTACCTTATTTATCAGGTTTGCATCCTTAAAATGTATTTTTGCTTTAAAATGACCCCTGTCTACCCACTATTCAAAGGGACAGTTCACCGAACTATCATAAATACATATTTTTCCTCTTACCTGTAGTGCTACCTATCAGTCTAGATTGTTTTGGTGAGAGTTGCCGAGCGTTAGAGATGTCCTTTTCTTGAATAAAATGTAACGAGATGGCATTTACTCAAGATAATCCACAGACCTTGTTGTGAGAAGTTTCACGTAGGAACTATTTTCTCTCTACCGAACTACACCTGCCAACTGTATCACCCCACAGAAGGAAGCGTGCATCTACTCATGGACGAGAGGTTCGTGCTTGTAACAGCGCAAAATATTAATGGCATCCTCCTTGGCTGAGCTGTAACGTTAGCTAGCTTAGTGGTGCCAGGTGAGCTACCAGTAGATGCACACATCCTTCTGCGCGGTGATATGGTTGGTGGTTTTAGTTAGGAAAATAGAAAATAGTTCCTACATGAAACTGCTCACAACAAGGTCTGTTCATTATCTTGATTTACCGGGTCATGGTTTCTGGAAGGAGACATTACGGTTGAGTTTTTCAAATGCATTTTTTTGGCACTCTGAACACCACGAGCTGAGTGTCATCTAGTTCCATCATATTGGAGAGAAGGCAGACATCTCTACGGCCGATATTTCCAACACTCAGCAACTCACACCAGAACAATCTAGATTGATAAACAGCACTACAGGTAAGAGGATAAATATGTATTTTTGGCATAATCAACATCCTCAGTCACAGGGGAATGTAAAAGTCTTGAGTGGTGGAGGGAGATTAGCTTGATGTGCATAAGACGAAGCTGTTGATGGAGAAACGTACACAGAATGAGCCCCTGAGAATGAAAAGATTATCGCTACCTTCTAATGGAAAGAGTTCACGACCTGGGAGATTAGGATTATAGTCAGGCTGGTATTCAAGGTCCATTTTTGGGGTTAAGTCAGGGCGTTATAGGCGAGTTGACACGATGGTTCAGGCACAGTCTCGCTCACCTCTCCTCTTCCTTTTTCTGTATCATTCAAATCCACTACTCAGTTTTTATGCTGCCCGTGGTGCTTTACGCATTTTATCACATGTAATAAAGATGATGCATTTGGTTTTCGGAATAATCTTAGGACCTCTGACTGATCCCGCAGGAATTTCATCCATTAAATTTTCAATCAGTAAAGAGGAAATGGGTTAGTTAAGGGGGAACTATTTTCAACCCTGAGTCAGCTGAGGTTGAACACAAGGCACTCAGAGGCCAGTGTTAGGAATGTGCAATCAATACGTGCACATATCTGTTCTGAGATTTGGCACCCATTGCGGTGTGAGAGAGGAGATAATTTCTACTCCTGTTTGTCATCACGAGCCTCTGTAGGTCTCTTCCATCCCGCAGCAGCTCTGCGATGATGCACCATAGTGATGAACTCTACTATTCCCAGTGTTATCGCTCACTGCTGGTGGGAAGGCTATTATGGCATGAGTCACGACTGAGTGCCGAGCTGTGGGTGTCTCATCAGTCTGCGTAGTTGTGAGGTACTTGTGTGCCTTTCTGTAGGTGTGACATTTGACCAGGGTCCCTACAGACCTTGGCATCCTCTGCTGCCATGTAACCGGCGTCTTGGATCATTTTCTCCTTCACGCTGAGCTTTGCGTCGTCTCCACAGGGTCATGAATATTCCAGGACTCTTGGGCCTGAGCTGCCAATATAAACTCGCTTTACTTCGACAGGTTGTGTGTGTGGAGGTGTTTTGTAGGAGTTTGTGTGCAGATGTAGATGTGTGTGTTTTTGCACTTGTGCTGCCATGTAGGTTACGAAGTAATCCCTCTTGATGATAACTGTGAGAGGACACAATCTTTTTAATAACTGTTCTGTCAGTATCAGCACAGTGCAGAATCATACAGCAGGAAAGCTGAGACATCAACATGTTTGTGCCTTTTCATAGCATGATATATGCTCTTATCATTGCCAGCAGTATATTGTGTAAGAAAGCAGCTTTATTTTAACTGAGGTATGTAACACATACAGCTTTTTTCAATAGCATAAGCATGTGGCTTTGTTTTATCACAACTTTACAACTTTAAAAAGTGATTTGTTGCTGCACTGACTATGATATTTTTTCTATCTTGTGCGCAGAAGATATGGATCATCAGCTTGAGAGCTGAAGTTATGCTATGCAGGATTGCCGGTTACTGCTTGTAAACATGAACGCTAGCGAAAGTAAAAGTAAAAGCCAACCCCAAATTCACCCTTGTTTGGCATTTTGCCTTGCTTTATTTTTTGGTGCATTGTCTTTTGGATGTGTGCTGGCACCTAGTCGCTACCTTTGGCTGCAGCCTCCCCTGAGTGCTGTGGGGGTACACACCCATAAATGCCCCAAACATAACCAAATAAGAGCAAAGTAAAAAAATACAGGAAGAGGGCACAGTCTCCACAGAAAAATACATCACCCCACACTTGTAGTGGGTCATTAGTAGCGGTGGGAATCACCAGAGGCCACCTGATGCAATATTATCGCGATGCTTGGATCTTGATACAATATCATTGCGATTGTGCTGAGTATTGCGATATATATTGCGATTTATTACTGTTTTTCACCTGCGAATTAAGGACAAACTTTGTCAACATCTGTTTTCATCTAATAACATAAAGTTTTCAGTCTGTTCATCTCTCCTTTCAGTTTTATTGCAGCAACATGTAGCCTATCTAATGGAGTCAAAAAGCAACAAACTTTATTGTTTAGTAGGCACCCAAAAGTTTAACTTGATTGCAATATTAATGATTTACATAATTTAAAAAATTGGCGACTGTGTATCGAGGCAATATATTGAAAAATATTTATTTTTTCCCCCCAACCCATAGTCATAAGTGATGATATACAGGGATTACTTTTGTATGAGTCTAGACATTGTTTTTTAGGAAAATTCTGCACAGTATGCAGCTCCCAACGTCATGTATACACAATATAAAAAGTATTATGGCTCAGTCTTGGGACTTTGGGGACTCCATTACATGATAACTGGCAAATCAAATCAAATCGAAATCGTTAAGTTGTTAGAATACTATCAGGGAAAACTTTTCAAAATCCTACTTTTCCAGTTTTGGTGTATTTACTCACTAAAATCACCTTAACAGTGTCTTCTCAGTGTTCAGCTGAGAGAAGAGATGAGTTGATTAGAATTTTTATAAGCTCATCAAAGTCACCTTTAGTTACTGTCTTTCGCTTGCAGCAGTAAGATGTTTTACGAGCAACAGAGAATGATCTGCAGACTTTTTGTGCAAGTTGAGCCAGGTTGTCCTACAGTGCCTTGTTGCTGTAGGTTGTTTGAGCAATATACAACCCAAGAGGAAGACTGCTACCACGTATTCTGGTGTTTTGGATTAAAATTGAATTTATATCTTTATTTACAGCTAATATTCTCTTAAAACATGCAGGAATTGAACATTAATCAAAGACGAGGCAGTAAAGGACAGTGCTCTCTGTAGGAACGCAAGTTTTGTCTTTGTAAGATGCAAATATAACGTTATTTATCAGGACGTCAAGGCTCTAATGGTGAAACTAGAGATCTTTTTAATGGTAAATGGACTGCACTTGTATAGCGCCTTTCGAGTCTTCTGACCATTCAAAGCGTTTTTACACTACATGTCACATTCACCCATTCACACACTGGTGGCCGAAGTTACCATACATGGTGCCACCTGCTACTCAATAACCATTCATACACACACACACGGATGGAACAGCCATCAGGAACAATTTGGGGTTCAGTATCTTACCCAAGGATACTTCGACATGTGGACGGGAACTGCTGACGACCCACTCTACCTCTGAGCCACAGCCGCCTGAATATTAGTAGAGCTGCACAATTAATCAAAATATTATTAAAATTACAATATGGCCAAGTGCAATATTCAAATCGTAGGAGCTACTGCAGAGCTGCCCTGGCCTACAAATCAGCTTGTTTGTCACAGACCCCAGTAAAATCACATCATCATCATCATTTTTGATTTTTTTTTTTCAGTGACCATTCCCACTGAAATTCAACTAATATTGCAATCACAATATCTGTCAAAGTTATCAGTATATAATTTAGTGTGTTAATAATGCAGTGACCTACATGATTTTTTTTGTTAAAGCGCCTTTATTATGAAAACATCATAACCAAATTCATTGTAATATGTAACTTGTTGCACTTAGATAAATGTATAAATGCTAAAAAAAAAAAGCATTTATCTTTTCTAATTGAAATTCTACTGGCTTCATTGCACTTCTGAAACCAAACCAGCAGCCTTAGCATTTAGTAACCCTTGATCAAATCACTTATTTTATAGCTACATCAATAAAAGACCAGATAGAGCTGCCAGTAAAGACATCTGGACTTTGTTACGTGCTCTTATGAAATACAAAATAAGCTACATAAGCAGGACAATTGGGTCTAGCAGAAAGTTGTAAATGGTTCATGATATCCACCTTTGGCTTTTTTGCTTTAAAAATTATGAAAATGACATTGTCCGATCATCAAAATAGTTGCAAATTAGTTTTCTGTCAATCAAGTAATCGATTAATTGACTAATCGTTGCAGCTCAAAGCAAAACATGATATTATGTAATATGAATATTGGGCAAAGCTGGTTGACAATGCCAACCGGTAATTAAGAAAAGGTTGACACATGTAGGTGGTTGTTGTTTTTAGGTTGGGGTTTTTAAGGTTTCCATTTGATATCCCAACACACCCACACTGTGGGCAGTCAGCCGGCAGACACTGCAGTGCTGCTCTCCTCTAACAGGAGTGCAGTAAAGGAATAAAGAACATTTATTTCTAAAAATCGATTAAAATATATATGGAAATCTACTTTATTGGATTAAATTTGATGAGCTTTTATAGGACATTAACGAGGCTTGTTTTAAAACGAAGTCAGGTGACCACCATCATGTAAGACAAATAAGCGGAGGTAACACTTAAATTGTCTTAGTTGGTCACATTTACCACAGTTATCTTGAGTGCTTCAGTGGCTGTTTTGGTTTTCTCAGCTGGTCTCTAACTGATAATAAAGTGCCTTGATACTCATTACACTCTACTCTTGTCACTGAATGAGCAAGTGAAGGATTTAGAGGCCAAATTAAATGTCACATTCTCCATTTTTGTTCTCGAGCCAAGTCTGCTGCTTGAACTGGCACGAAAGAATGTGGTAACATCCCAGATCCCTCTCTTCTCTTGAAAACCACACTCCTAAATCCGAAAGGAGCACCCTGACGACATCTCCTCTATTTCTTTCTTTTTAACTTAAGTTTCTGTGTCACCCTGTCTGTCTGTCTGTCTCTTTGTCTTTATTTCTGTCTTTACGTTGCCACAGTCTCGGTTGCTAAAACAAGCCGGTCGTGTGTTTGAGTCACTCTGGCCGTCTTCCCTCAGGCTGCTGGCTTGCTGGCACTGATGTCATCAGGCTGCGCCACGAATGCAGCATCAGGGCAGGAAAAAGTTTCCATTCGCAGGATTCACAGCCATCAGCATTTGAAGAGTGGCGGACTGAAGTCTGCTCTCTGTGTATTTGTGGTTAAGGGGAAATGTTCTAAGATCAGCAAACTGTTACAGACATCTTAAAGTTGATTTACACACAAGTTTTTGCTTAGTATTATTTTACGTAATGATGTTTATTTCATCATGATTAATCTGGATCTTTTGAAGCGAGGTTGCATGAGGTATTCATTGTCAGTGAATGTTACTTACAGTAGATGTCAGTCGGCATGCCACTAGTTTGGAGAAGCAGACAGAAGAACTGCCATAGAAGCTAAGCAATGTAATGCTGTGGGCAAAGGCAGAATATTTTCACCATTTAACCATCCTGTCTGACAGCGATATCCAACAGGAAACTGAAGCTGTTATATTTCTCTCTTTAAAGCCAGAATTCATTGAGGAAAAAATAGTAATTTAACATCACGGAACCATCAGCTATTTTCTTTTCTTTATGATGATAAATGATTCAAATTTGTGTTGATTTTGGTTAAGTTGGTACGTGACAGTTCTACACATCAAATGAGACATTCAATCTTGACAAACAAAAATAAAATACAATACAAACAGGGTAATAGAGATCCATATAAGAGGGGGTACAGCACCAGTCCCAGTCTGCCAAAAAACAGTCAAAATAACGAAATTAAATTTGAATAAACAAACACATTAAAGTTGATAGTGATAGTAATTTTTGAAAAGGAAAAAAAAGGAATAAATAAAAAAAAATAGACAGGGCAAGACAAAACAAAAATCACACTTCCAGGCTTCTAGACAATGCAAAATGATTCCTAAAATCCCCCCAGATTGGTCCTTGAGCACGGTTACTCATCCAAGGTAACGCAGCTAGGTAAAGCAGTGAAAAGATTTTAAATACAGCACACAGTTAAACTAATATTAATGTTTTTAGGTGGCTGACATACATTTTGCTGCTGCCCTTCCACAGCAGTACGTTTCTTAGCTTCTGTGTCTGTACTCCTGTTTGCTTCTCTAAACTGGTGTCATGCTAATCTATCGATAAGTACCTCATACAACCCCACTCCAAAAAATCTCTTGACAAAAAGGACAGCACATGAGTAATGGGTTAAAACAAACTTCACAGGGAGGAATGTGGGCATGGATTTTTACTGTTGAGTGGTTAATTTTGCATCTGACAGGCAGACAGCCCCCCTCTCCAGCCTGTAGTTAGTCCTAATCTCTTTATGGGCCTGGTTTTGGTCCGGTGAGCTCGGCCCTGCTGACTGGAATAATGGCTGACGGCAAGAGGGGAGGAGATGAAAAGGAAAGATGACTGCGTGTGAACTTAATACCCTCTGCCTCTCGCTGCTGTTCTCAGTAACGAGTGGGATCTGTCTGTGTGAATTAGCTTATTAGTGGCGTTGATATTAGACAGCGGATCAACAACATATTATTACAGTGTTGGTTTATTTATGACTTAGGAAGAAGGGAAGAGGAAGTGAGAGGTTACCCAGGGGAGGCCGAGAAGCCAGATAAGGAGCGAGTGAAGATAGCTGGCTAGCTGGTTGATACTTGATCAGCAGCAGGAATGAATATTTCACTGCTCACAAGACTGAGATACTCCAGCAACAACACCCACCTCTCAGAGACAGACTGTGTTTCTCTCTTTCTGAGTGTGCGTATGCCCACGTGAGAGCGTGTGCACATAATATTATCTGTGTTTTGTTTGTGAGAGTGGGTTTTTTTTTTGTCTTGTTCCCTGTTCCACTGTGCTGAGTCTCTGTTTATGTCTGCTGCTGCCGCTGAATAATTTACAGGTTACATGTTGAATTAGAGACGAATCTAACACTGCGAGGAGAAGGTGTTGAGTGGAAAGAAGCTGGAGTTTGACGGACTGAGATCATTTAAAATCGTGGGTAGCTGAATCATAAAGCATAGCTCATGGGGCAGTTTCTTCCACACTGCAGATACTGAGAGTCTCTGTGCACCTTGCTCCGTCTTCCATCAGTGAAGACTATCAGACTATCAGAACAAAAACCTTTTGTCTCTGAAAATATCCAGTTACTGAGTGGCTCCGTAATCATACATCACCACGTCTAATGACTAACAATGCAAATGGTGCTGCACCAGGGTTCATTTCAGGATTGATAGTAGGGAACAATCGGAGCTTCACTGGTGCTCAGGTCATGGCATAATCAATCCACATAAATATCCACATTAATTACAGTTTATCGACGTCATTATGAAATGCAGTGTTTTCACTATCAGTCATATAAACAGTGTAACTCAGTCATGGTGGGCTGCAGAGCTTGGGTAGGCAGAAATCTGGAAAAGGCCAGAAGAGAAAAAGGCGGAATTTGAAAATACACCCTCTTCCTGCAGCTCTTGCCTCTCTATCGCAAGCCCCTCCCACCAGATGACCACGGGCATATGCATATACACTTCATACAGTAACCTAGTGTTTCCCATACATTCATTTATTCAATATTATTTCATTGCAGACCTGCATGCAGCTCATTTGCTCAGCCCCTCCTCGCGTGCTCTCTCTTTGTTTATCAGACCATAAATCTTGGTACAATTTAGCCACCCTACAATCCCTCCATCTCTCCCCACCCCTGTCGCCTGCTTCCTTAGAAGGAGAACAGGAAGTAGCTTGGGAGACAGACCTTTGGTTGGCAGTTGTAGCGGCTGTAGTGTCCAGCAGCAGTGCCTGGTCTAACCTGTGTAAAGGCAGCAACAGAAAGTTTGCAGATCCTGGAGCTGGGGTGTGTACCTGTGGGATCCGGGTTGCTGCGGCAGCTGACTGGGGTCTGTTTCTGAAGCTGCTGCCTGCTCTCCCCCTGGTGAGGTGGTTCATAGCAGCAGGGAGTGAGGGGGAGGTCACACTTAGATTTGAGGCTCTGTCTACCGTTGGCTACGTAAATGTGAACTTGAAGCCGCAGCCGTGAACCTTAAGCTCCGGTTAGCAGAAAGCTAAACTATTCGCAACATTTTCTCTCCTTTTCTGAAACACGTCACTTATATTGACAAAGGTTTTATTACGTTTATTGTTGGACTCTGAAATTAGACTCTCCTTTTGATAAGTCGTCCTCCTTGTTTGGGTTGCTTTGCAGTGTAGGCAGTTGTTGCCAATATTGCAATAGCAACTTTGTCTGCAGGATTCTCAGCCATTGAATCCGACTTTTACAGAAGAGATATGTAGGCTTAGCTTTATTTGAAAAACAGCCAATAGGAGCAACCTCTCTCTGAAATGACCTATGATTGGCCAAAGTCTCCTGTCACTGGCTAGTTAGTTTTCCCTTAAATAGCTTGTATTACAAAATGCTCAAAGTTTATTATGGTATTTTTGCCCAGTGAGGCCAAAATTAAACTGCCTACTCAACTTTAAAGCCACAGCAATCCCTGGTCTTGAGGTACCATACATATGGAAAATATTCCATTAAATTCCACATAGTAGGGTGTACAGATTTGAAATTAGGAAAATTAAAGCACTGGTATCAGATAGGTACTGTGTTTCAACAGGTACAGTAGCCCTTGGGTTTCGGTATCAGGAAGTTGTACGTGTGCTTCCCTATTTGATATCCAATTGTTGTTTGCTACTTTACGCCTTTGGACGATAGTAGTTCAGAGTTGCTGGTTGCTTTGTCGTGGCTAGAGTAATCCCATTTTAAGATTGTCTGTAGTAATGTAATGTTTTGGGGGCTTGGTGTTTAACCTCAGGGCTGTTTTTGTCTTGTTCACTTATTCTATATTCATGATGTAAATAGTAACTTTGATGATATTATTTTGGCAAAGTTCTTGCATGGTTTCTTCTGCCAGGACAAAACTAAACACTGATACGTTTGAGACATTCGGCTTGTTTCGATAGTTTGGAAAAAAAGTGTTTCATGAAACAAATATTGTGGAATATCCTCAGATAGATGAGAGCTGGAGCATTCTTCCAGACCCTGCCTCAGCATCCTAGATAGGCGGCGGACGTACAGCAGGTGGCACATGTCTAACACATGTCTGAGATAAAAAAACAACTAAAGTCATCAGAAATTAAAGACATAATGAACACCATTGAACTGATACCCATTGCTGTTATGATCCGAGCACAGTTGCACACATTCCTCACAGTGTATACGTATCTATGTTAGTAGGACACTAAAATACTAAATCTTGAGTCTGCTGTCTTGGCCGTGATAATCAGGTCACTCTGTCAGTAATGTGTGTTGGTTGTGAAACTCGGAGCTTTTATCCGGCGCTGTTTATAGATAGACGCATGATACTGTAAGTGTGTGAGAGATTAGCAGGATAACAAGATTAAGCCTATAGTGTACTGCATATGTGTGTGTTTAAAAGTGAGTGTTAACACCACTGCCACTGTTTTCTTGAAGTTCAAAGGTGATATAGACAAGTGGCTCCCAACCTTTTTCCTTAACGTACTCCTTTTCTCTCATTAAATAAAATGACAACCCCTAACTAAGTGACATATGATGTTTCATATTAAATTTAACTCAGAACAGTAACAGTGCAGAACAACTGATAAACTGTATAATTAACCCTAATTGTGACCGCAATAACAGATTTGTAAATGATATAAATAATAGATTATTTCCTGTGAATATTACATCAGAGATTACTTTTTATACGATTCTCTGCTGTATTATGTTTATTGAAATAGTGAGATATAGCCCTACTATATATTTTTTGATATTATTGCAACACCCCTTAAAGTCAAGAAGGACTAACAACCCCCCATGAGGCCTTTGCAACCCGTACTTGAGAACCCGTGATACAGACTAAAACCAGGAGGGTGTACTAGAGCTGTACCAAATATTAGTTTTTGGGCATCAAAGCTTCAGTGAGACATATCCACAAAGAATCAAAGCTTTGAAGCTCCAGTTTTTGGTCGACGCAAAAAAAAGAAAACTTTGCAAGATGGCAAACTTAATAACAGTTTTCAGGTTAGCTCATTGTAGGTTTGTTATAAGCCAGTTTCCTTCAACTTTTTGGGGGTCATGATTACAAATTTGAACCTATTCAAGATACTTGATTTTTTTTTTTTTAATCAGTTAGCCTGTCGTGTGTGGTCAATCTGTCCCAGCTTATTACAATCGATGTTGATGCATAATGATTAATGTTATGATAATATATTTATATTTGTAATAAAGTACAAATATGAGGTACTTTTACTTTGCTTGAGTATTTTAATCTTGTCACTTCCTACAACTAGTCTACTACAATTCAGACGGACATACTGTACTTTCTACTCCACTAAAATTATTTGACTTACTTCATAAATTAAGATTTTTGTGCACAAACCATATGAAAATAAACAAGTGCAGCTGAAATGACAAGTCGACTGATTAAAAAAGTAATTGGCCACTTAATTTTTAATCGTGTAAGTCATTTTTAATACAAAAAACATTTCATGGTTCCAGCTTCTCAAATAGGAAGATCTATCTATCTATCTATCGATCTATCTATCTATCTATTGGAGCATTCGAATACTCATTTGGACATTGATTACCATGGCAATGATCGAAGCTTTGAAGCATTCAGGTCAGCCCTCGAATGGACAGACAGTATTGTGCACCTCTGCATGCCACAGGGTGAAGGCGCGTTGCTCTTGACAGACAGAGAATGTGAAATCAATACTATCCCAGACTGGTCCGTGGAAATGCACAGGTCAATATCCATTTAGTATCTGGCTACTCTGCTAACAATTAACCAATAATCAAACTGAGCAAAGGCAGAAAACACTCAGGTCATGGACACTAAGTTTGTGTGTTCAGAGCTGTTTACTTAGCTAAAGAGCAAATAGACTTAACTCACAGAATCACTACAGCATACAGAGACGATATATACACACACAGTGCTTTACTGAGCAAGACACTGAGGTTATAAATATCAATGTTGGCTCATACCTTTTAATTAAAGGTGATTGTTGGCACCTTATCATCCGATGCAGTGTGAGGCTTGAGTACACTTTGTCCTTGCTGTGAACACCGTCCAACATGGATCTCACAAACCGCAATTATCCCAAGCGCCGATGTATAATATAGTGTCAGAGTAAGGTCTTTACCTCACCACTGTACGATCCTGCCTGCTCTCTTTCTTTCTGTCTTAATCCTTGTACATTTGGGAGGGGTTTTTATTCAATATTAAAACTCAAACACACTATACCTTAAGTCTCTCTTCCTCCGTCATAATCAGATTAAGTGGTAACTATGCAAACAAAGCAAACAATTACAGTTAACAACAAAGTTTGAATTGAGTGAAAAACAGCCTTTATAGAGTATTTATTTCCATACTTGTATCTGGGTTAATTGTCTCATAGATGACTTCAACAGCAATGTATAACTCTAAATTATAGGCTTATTTTTGACTGTGCTATTATAAAGTTGTGGTGTTTTTTTCTTAAGTATAATTTCCTCTAAAATTAATGGTTATTGCCTGATATCCATGACAAACTATTTTTAAAACCACGCATTTTGAAAAACGATGCTGTGTGTGTGTCGCATTGGACAGGCACCCCTCTGTGCCCATCACAGTTGGGGTTTGTTTGGCCGGCCCGTTGCTTTGCCAAGAACTTGTTTCTATAAATATTCCCAGGCGCAAACTCAAAGCTGCACTTCTTCTCATCTGTGTCTCGTAGGTTTGCTAAGAACTTGTCGCCAGACAAGATCAACCTGAGCACGCTGAAGGGGGAGGGCCAGCTGACCAACCTGGAGCTGGATGAGGAGGTTCTGCAGAGCCTGCTGGACCTGCCCACCTGGCTGGCCATCAACCGTGTGGAGTGCAACAAAGCCGCCATCAGGGTGAGGGACACTGTCTTGTTAGATTTTAAAGGAATAGTTGGACAGTTAGGGAAGTATGCTTTTTATTTACTCTTTGGCAGATAGATGAGAGTATGCATATCACTCTCATGTCTGTACATTAAATACAAAGCTATAGCCAGCAGCTGGATAGCTTAGCTTAGCATAAAGACTGGAAACAGGAGGAAACATATCTTCATATCATGACTGACAGCAGGGCCTCAAGCAACGTAGTATTCCATGTATATTATGGAGTAACCACAAGTGCTCTACCCATGACTGCAATGTTGGGTTTTAACCAGTTAGTGATTCCCTTAATGGCTGTCACTGGGAGAATCCAAAGGATATGTAAGTGATTTCTGTTTCCAGTTCCCAGTAAAGCAACCTGTGGTTCATGAGGGGTCCATATTCTGAAAATGGAATTGAGAGCTAGAAACAACACATATTTTTACAGGTAGCTATGTGCCTGACTATTTCTTGGCCACTCACAGTCACTTCCTTCCCCAGTTGCCTGGCAACTCTGCTCAGAGCCAAGAAGTACTAGGACGTAACCCTTTGTAAAACAGCGAATAGTTGTTTTTACTCTTCAGTTGTTTGACGGATTAAACAAACAAGATATGGCGTGTTAATTTGTTAACGTTGGAGGTGCTGGTAGGGGGATTATTTTCAGACAAAGCCAGGCTAAGGAGGTTAAAAAGAGGAGAAGTCACGGCGTCATATTGCATTATAACATTGGGGTACAACACTTGCGCAAGTGCATTCTGATCTGCACTTGCCGAAAGGCTCAATAGCTGGCGTGCTATGGTAAAACAAGGTGGATGATTGATCTGGCACCAATAGCAGCCTCTTTGAATAGCCTTGTCTGTTTCCAATTTTTATGCTAAGCTAAGCTAAATGGCTACATGCTGCACCTTCATATGAGGTATCAACCTTCTTATCTAACTCTCTGCTCTAAAGCAGGTAAGTGTGTTTCCCAAAATGCTGAACTTTTGCTGTGAAGGTCCAGTGTGTAGGATTTAGTGGCACTAAGCGGAAACTGAAACTTCTGCTGTTTGCCAAGCATGCAGGAGAACTACGGTGGCCAACATGGAAATGTGAATGTCCCTATCTAGAGCCAATGTTTGGCTTGTCCGCTGTGGGCTACCGTAGAAATGACATTGCGGACTCTGTGGAAGAGGACCCACTTTGTATGTAGATATAAAAGGCTCATTCCAAGGTAACAAAAACACAACAGTTCTTCATGTCAGATGATTATAAAATAATGAAAACATAGTATGAATATTATATTCCCTTTAAAATACACTCTGGACCTTTAAAGCTTTATTGCTCACAGGGTGTTGTTAAAACCAAAGTTCAAACATATGATTTATTACACTAAATTGTCTTTAAAATAATGTACAAAACTGATTTACACATTTTCTTTTCAGGCCTAAATTAATAGAAGCTTAAAAACTGCTTAATAATCCTCTGTATATACGCAGACAGCCTGATGCTTTAATTAAGACACAGCGTAGAGACCTATTAACACCTATCTTGTACACGTCCAGTGTGTCTTCACACTACACACACACACACTGTGCTTGAGCTGTCTGATGCCCCCGATGTGGTCATGATGGTCAGCCAAGTGCCATGTATAACAGCAGACTCTGACACACCCTGGAAACAGTGAATGGAGCCACTTGCAGTCATTTCCATCATGACTGGACTTTTATTCAGTCCAAGGTCCACTTTCCACCTCTGCTTTTCCACCTCCAGCTAATTACTTCTCTCCATTCTTCCCTTCTCTTTCTTAGCACACATTTCATGTTTGAATTTCCATTTTGTTTGGTCACTACCCTTTCTTTGCTGTCTTTCGCTTAAATGGTCTGCTGGCTTGAAAGATGTAGCCTCTGGTATACTGCACTGTGTTTGCTGTGTCACTGTGTGTAGTACTAATGCAAGTGTTGCAACTATAACACCCACATCATTCACAGTGTGTGTGTGTGTGTTGAGCATCAGATTTCTCAGTGAACAGTGGAGCTGCCTGGCTCTGTGCATTGTTGTGTTTACTCAGAAAAAAAATACAGATGTATATCTCACTTCCTCACTCATTAGATCTGCTTCTCTTCTTTGTGTCTTCCTGTTACAGACGAGCTTTCATTTTAAAAGCCTGTCACACACGAATTAAAAGGAAATAAAAGTTGCTTTATTGAAGACTCATAAATATGTACACTAGTACAAACTGCAATTCATGTTTCTGCTCTGATGACTCAAAGTGACAGGCCTGAGCTAACACCCCCTGCTGGCACCTTTCAGAATTTCTACGACCGAGTCGGAGAAAATGTGTCTCTAATTCAATTAGAGACGCAAATCCTTGATTCTTGATTTATGACGTCTCAAAGAAGGAGCCGCTCCGTGGAGAGAACTGCAAGTGAACACGAGCATTTAATCTTTTTTTTTGCTATATAATTTGACATGGACTTGAATCAAGAGGCCGCATGTGGAGGATTAATGGGGCTCTGGAGCTGAATGGAACGAGCTGCCAGTCAGTCTAGACTCATTGATTTTTTTTTTTCCCTTCCTTCATCTCTGAGCTACCTTTCCTGCTGTTTTGACTTGATTTAATTCTGTGTTATTTAATTTGATTTGTACATCCCATTGAATGGTGATGTAATTTAGCATTTTGGGAGGAGTGAAAGGCCACATGTTTGCTATACAGTGGTGAAATATACATCCTAAAAAATAATGTGGAAAATTACAAGGGCAGATCAGTGTTAAGTATGCTTTTTAATGCTTTATGAAGGTCTGCCCGGAACGGCCTAATCAGCAGACACTCCCAGAATACATGCCAATGATTAGCTAGAGGTACTTGTACTAGAATATTTCCCCTTTATGTCACATAATACTTCTGCTCCACTCCATCTCACAGGGAATTTGCTTTTGCATTTGTCTGACACCTTCAGTTCCTTTTCAGATTAGTTTTGAACCATGCATCTACAGATGTGTTGATGTTGAGTGTGTAGTATAAACTTGAGGATGAAATGTTCCTTTAAGTGTTGAGAAAGTCCTTCTTCTTAGGCTAAACAAACAATTTAAAAACCCTCTTGGATCAGCTGTAAAATGCATCGTCACAAAGTTGAAACAGGGCGTGGATTTCATTGTGTTGTAGTCAAGACCATCTAAATAGAGTCATGACCAAGACCAGATTGTATCCACACTGATACAAGACGGGGACTTTGAGGATTTGAGACCAAACCAGTGCGAGTCCCACACTGTGTGACACACTTTGGATAAAATGTGGAACATAAAAACCATATGCCTACCTCAAAATGAAATAAAACATTCCCATAAAACACCCACATAAAACAAACACAGATTCCTCCTGATTCACCTCTTTTAATGCCATATACATATAGGTGTGTGTGTGTGTGTGTGTGTGTGTGTGTGTGTAAATGTACCATGAGAAATAAAGCATTGCAGAGGGGAATTTTATGTTTTATATCAGCAAACAAACACTAAGTAGCTGAAATCATCTTTATTCAACGCTCCGTTTTGCACAGTTGTGGTCCTGACAGATCCTAAAATACAATCCTGAGTCCTCTTTATCTGAGACCAAGGCGAGGCCAAATAAAAATGTGGTTGAGTCTGAGATGATACCTTCAGAAAGTAGTCTTGAGGCCGATCATTAGTACTACAACACTCCGATTTTACACGACAGCAATGCTACAAACATGATGATCTTTTAGAATATGATTTATTCCTGTCGATTAAACTACCCAACAGCATGTGAAGGGGTTAAAATCAACTTCTCCAGCAGTTAAAAGCAACATGAACATTATTGTAGTAGTAATATTAATCCAAAAACGTCACATATAGAATAGGAAAACACTGACAGAGAACATTTTAGTACTGTGAGGCTGAAAAGCTAAGTCACTGTTCTGTTTTCATTTACAGATACCATGGACAAAGTTAAAGACCCACCCGATCTCTTTGGTAAGTTTCACTCACTACAACAAAGTCTTGATAAGGGTTTGTTTCTACATTTGCTGTCATATTTTGTCAGCGAGTCTTACAAATAATCACAAGAAATTAACCAAAAAAACCTTCTGTTTTACAATGTAAGAGGACAGATTAACCACTTGCCCTCCTGCAGAGTTTACCTATACCCCAAACCTCCAGTGTCCCCCCACATGTTGACACAACACAGGGACGCTTTGGTTCATCACACGGTGAATAGCAGGAATCCGCTGAAGGTGTTGTAGTTACCGCCGTCGTCATAGACCTGTCTTTTTGCCCAGAGCCTTACGTACACGCTGTCTCCGGCATCAAGCTGCAGCACTACCGCATTGGATGCACTGTCGTTGTTATCGCTCCCCGCAGTGTCCCAGGTAAACACCATTGGCTGGCTGTTCATCATGAGGGCCAACACCGAGTTGGGCTCACCGGCATTGTTGTTGTACATGGTGTACCTGAAGTAGTACACCCCTCTGACCCTGGCGGTGAAGATACCAGTGGCGGGGTTGTAGCCACTGCCGATGTTGGAGATGATTTTTTGATATTTTAGTGGCATGTCCTCTTGAAACGGACCAACTGAGTTTCCCAAAGCAGCGGAGAAAGCCACCCTCGACGTGTTTGCAAATGTAACTGCTGCCAGTGCCTTCAGCTGCTCAGCCTGATCTTGGTTTGCCCTCTGGAGCTCCTCGACCTGGCTTTTGTAGGACTGCAGTTCGGCTCCAACGGTGGACATTTTCTGCATCATGGCGCTGAGGTTCTGCTCGAGCGTGCTCTGTGTGTGTGTCATGGCTGCCAGCTTCTCCCTCATGGCTGCCACCTCGCTGAGCATGGTGCAGGTGTCAGGTTGGCAGACTGCCATGCTGGTCCCAGTCCCCAGGTGACTGTTGCTCCCAATGCATAGGCTGCTGGAAACCAACGACAACAGCAGGAACATATGCTCCATTTTTCAACACTCGTCTCCACAACCTGGATATTCTGTGTTTCCTCAAGCCTCGTATATATATATACTTCCAGTCCATGGTGTTTCGCAACGTTTGGTCCGCTGTTTTTATTAATGTGTAACTTAACCCTCCACAGCACAGCGTTGTCCTTGGGCAACAGTAACTTTTTTTAAGCCCCATGCCTAGTACATGTGAACTTAAATGATGCCAACCAATCAGAGTGTTTTAAAAAGTATCAAATTTCAGTCCAATAAGATGTGGGAGTCACTGTCAAGCATGATTTGTAGGCGGGACATCATTTTCTGACACGTGTGTGTGTATGTGTGTGTATGAAGTTGTAGATAAGGTTTTTGTCAGGATTTACTAGTTTAGACAAGTATTTTTTATTTTGCATGTTCAGAAATTCAGTTTTTCTTTTCGTTGCCTCGGGGCAATGTTGTGCGATAAGGGGTACTTCTTGAAGGAGACTTTGCTAACAGTGTGTTTGAATGTAATCTTACTATATAATGACGAAAACTCTGTCTGTGTGTCTGTCTGTTCCACGTTTTTCTCCTCACTGACTTGGTCAATCCATGTGAAATTTGGCACAGTGGTAGAGGGTCATGGGAGGATGCGAATGAAGCAATATTACATCAATTGGCCAAAGGGGGGCGCTATAGCAACCGATTGGAATTGCAAACTTTGAATGGGCATATCTCATGCCCCGTATGTCGTAGAGACATGAAACTTTGCACAGAGATGCCTCTCCTCATGAGGAAGAAATTTGCCTCAAGAACCCATAACTTCCGCTTATATAGATTTTCCGCCATTTTGAATTTTTGAAAAACACTTAAAATCAATCTCTTCCTAGGAAGTTTGACCGATCTGCATGAAACTCTGTGCATGAAAGCTAGCTGTAAATGCAATAGTATTTTTATTCCTATTGAATTTTACTTCTTTTAACACATTTTGACAGAAAAATTGATGATGTTGAATAATTTTCAGCATGTACCATCAAAATGTGTGCAGTCGAGGGTTGAGATCTTACAACATACCAAGGCAACACAGAACTATCACAACACTGTTTATCATCTATTTAGCACGATAATCACAGCCACGGCAAGGGCATTGTATGAAAAGGCAGCACATTAGCACTTAGCTGAATCTGCCATTAGTCACTGTGCTGTAGAACACAATGTTATCACACCACCAACAATAGCAAGGAAATATTATACAACAGTGTGAAAAGGGAGAGTGGCTACTGCCTGAAGGTGATACGAACAGAGATAAAAGGCTGGTCGTGTCAAGAGTTTTATTAGTCTGAAAATGGCAACGGCATAATTCGTGGAGTTTCAAGGTGTTGTTTCCTGCTACACAGGCTGCTACTTGTGTGTAAGTGAACAATATGTAGGCGGCTTCCATAACCGCAGTGATAAAGGGCTAAGCAGGCTGCAACAAGCTACTGGTCTACAGCTGGCTTGATCTGTTAGTTGGTGTCATTGTGTGTCTTTGGTGTTTTGAAGGGTTAGTTCAGATCCACCAAAGTCCCAATCTAACTGAACAAGGCAGCGGTAGACCATTTCTGTCAAAGGAGTCTAGCTTTGAAGAGAGCATCGACAAGTTTCACTTTTAGTTCAGTTTTTTTTTTTTTTTTTTTTAATGAAGATCTTGGTTGTCGGTGGTAAAGTTAAGCCTGTGACTTGCTTGCAGACCCTGGATAAAGTGGTGATGGAGATGAGTACCTGTGATGAGCCCCGCCCCCCGAATGGCCCGTCTCCCATAGCAACAGCATCAGGACAAAGGTTAGGACTGTGGTTATGTCTTTTGTCTGTGTGAATCTGAAACGTAAGGTTTATGTTCTGCATGATTCTTTGTTTCATTCTGCAAAAGTGGACATGACAAAAAACATGTGAAAATCACTGACTCCACCAACCACGGTGTCCTTGTACTTTAGGTTCAGTGTCATTTCTTAAGTATTTGAACTTGTAATTATGTTCCAAGTCTGCTCCCAGTACAGACCAGTGATAATGTATTGCACCCTGTTGCTAGGCACTACCTATCACCTTGTTAACCTATCTGTCTCTCAATCGTTGTCCATCTGTCTGTCACCCGATGTAGTGAATACGGCTTTGCTGAGAAGGTGGTAGAAGGCATGTCGCTGTCCATCAACTCCATCGTCATCAGGATCAGTGCCAAGGCCTTTAACGCCTCCTTTGAGCTCTCCCAGCTGCAGGTTTACAGCGTCAACACCAGCTGGAGCATCAGTGACCTGCGATTCACCCGCATCCAGGACCCCCAGAGGGGAGAGGTCTGTGCTGCTATATTCTTTTTATTCTTCTAAGATGTTTCACACCCGGAGGTTTTTATTTATCGCTCTGCCATCCCTGCTTGGTTCAGATCCTGACTTTCAAGGAGATCAGCTGGCAGATGATCCGAATCGAGGCTGACGCTATCCAGAGCGCCGAGCATGAGATGCTGAGCGCCCCTATTCGCCTCATCACCAACCAGTCCAAGATCAGAGTCACTCTCAAGAGACGGGTCAGCCATAAACACACACACACACACACACACACACCCTTTATTTTTGTCACTTTATTTGGTATCACTTAACAGCAGCAGTTCACACAGTCAGCTTTGGTTCGGTACTTTTACAGAGAGATGCATCTTTTCAGCTTTTTACAATATAATTATAGAAAAAAATTAAACCAAAAACAAAAAGGTGTTTCCGGGGAATATACATGTCCCACTTCTTCCAAATTTCCTCAAATTTAATTTTCTGCAGCCTTATTGAGAAGGTAATTCTTTCCACTACAAAGATACCAGCTCTTTACAAATGGGAGTCTGGCTTAAAGGAGCAGTGTGTAGGATATAGTGACATCTAGTGGCGTGGATTGCAGATTGCAACCAGCTAAAACTTCTCCTCTTAGGATTCCTTCAGTGTTCATCGTTCAGAGGGTTTTCATTGGGAGCGGAATTATCCGCAGAGGTCTCTTCGTCTCCAAAACAAATAGACCTGGTGATACAAACCAGTAAAAAAACACACCAAATAAAGCAGTTTTACGCCAAAAATAAAAGGTTTTCTGTTGCTATTTAGCTCGTCGCAGAGGGCCTGCTTACTACGATGGCCAACATGAAAATGCAGATGGCCCTATCGAGAGTCAGGGTTTGGTTTGTCCATTCTGGGCTACTGTAGAAACGTGGCAGTCTCTGTAAATGAGGACCTGCTCCCTATGTAGATATAAGCGGCTCATTCTAAGGTAACAAAAACACAAAGATTGTTAGTTTCAGGGGATTATACACTTAAGAAAACATACTAATTGTTATTTCTTTTTCCAGCAGCTACACTTATATTCCAAATAAGTGTTTTGTGTTATTATTTGTAGATGTAAAAGTAAATTTAAGGTAATTCCAATCCCAAGTATCGTCACTAATTCTGTGTAAATCTTACGCCAAAAAGTAACTGGCCCAAAACAAGTGGTAGTGGTTGTCTTTCCTGGGAGACACAGTTCCTCCAGCAGCTGGAAGAGCAGAGTGATGATACTTCTGAGCAGGTGTAATAAAATATCCATTCACACTCTTCCTGTCAAACACTCTCCATGAGGTTGAGCTTGATGTCTTTCATTGAAATTCTTTCTCTGGAATGCAACTGTTAGTCTCACCTTTCCCATTTTTGTTTTATGCAGATTATATTTGATATTTTAGCCTCCTGAAATCCCCTTTCAAGTCTTGAAATTACTGTAAGCCCCAAAGCTGTCCTCACACATTGCTTTCAGATTCATTCAGGTTATGAAATTTGATGGTGCAGGCTTGAGGAAAACCCAGACTGCAGTAAGCGACATCCTCTTTTCTGCTGTGAACAATAATCCCTCTGTGTGGTCTCACAGGCTGCAGGGCCAACAGCAGCGATTAATCAAACCACTAGTTTGCATTTAAACAAAAAACACTACTAATGTCTGTTTTGGAGATGCGGAGATGTAATATAATGCAGCATAAAGCGCACAAAGACTTCTTGTGTGAGCTCTGTGGAAGTAATTAACCCCGTTTGTTTCCTCAGGCTTTTACAGAACTGCTGAATAAAGCATTCATCACAAGGCACAGATATGCTGTCAGTGCAGCTTTAGTTTATATTGTAAGAAGGGATTTTCTGTTTGTGATTGACCTGATGAAGGACGTGTGCTCAAGTGTTGAACTGGAACTATTTAGAGCCAGGAAAAAGCAGTTCCAGGATATTTGGTTCATGCCAACCGGTTATAAACAAATAATACCCTGCACACAATAAGAGAATTCCCCTTTGAGTGTTAGGTTACTGTAATGGCAGCTCTCAGGCTACCTCCACCTGCATAATGCATGTTTATACCACTGGCTCTACCTGATGCAGATTAAGGACTGTAACGTGGTGGCCTCCAAGCTGATTCTGATCCTGGACGACCTGCTCTGGGTGCTGACCGACTCCCAGCTCAAAGCCATGGTGCAGTATGCCAAGTCTCTCAGCGAGGCCATGGAGAAGTCTGCCCAGCAGAGGAAGAGCATGGCCACAGAGGACCAGGTGCACACATGAGTGACTCCACATCTAGAGGACGAATTTCACATCATGTCAATTTCTCTCCCTCTGTCTCTCTTTCCCTTTTCACTTTTTCCAACATTCCCCCTCCCTCTCCCTTTCCCTCTCCTGGTCCATGTCCTAATTCCACCCTCTGTGGATAAGCCATGTCATGGTCTGATAGTTTGTCCTTGTGTCCATGGAAATCATGTCTGCCCCTCTGTGTGTCTCTCCCCCTGATGCCATATGGCGTCTATCTGCCTACACCATCTTTGTCTCTCTCTGTTGACGCCTCTCAGTCTGTCCTAGTTTTTGCTTCGTTGATGCAAACACTTACAAAATGTACATACATTAATCGCCCACACGAATTCACACCTATCCAGGTAGCACCACATGTACAGCAGTCAGTGTGGTTTCTATAGATTGGGCTAATGCGCCATCTGCTGGAAGATGCGAGTATTGTACGATTCAGCTGTGGATTAAACCAATGGGCGAAAAATTAACACGAAAACTAACAAACAAATTAACATTAACCCAGCAACAAACTTAAAAACACAAACACCACCATCTCAAACATCAACAAGTGCGTGTGCATCTGTGTTCAACAGGTGTCGTCAGCGCCGCCCTCGGCCCAACAGGTGCGCACCCAGCAGGCGTCCACAGCAGCTGACCAGAGTGCAACCATGGCCAAGCTGTTCAGCGCCTACGACGTATGTGAGACGTCCCACCACCTCCAGATCACACACCTGGACCTGCACATCTGTGATGACATCCACGCTAAGGACAAAGGTAGCATATGAACAGATGTAAACAATGTTATACCTAAAAAGCACACAGTTGTCTTTATCTTAACTAATTTTCTTTAGAGACTAGTTAAAAAACTGACTATTTGCTTTCTTTCCTCTGTGCAGTGATCAATAAGAGGGTAACGGGTGGAGCCATGCAGCTCTCCTTCAGCTCCATCACTCTGGACTACTACCCTTTCCACAGAGCAGGTATGAATCCTGCAGTGACACCAATCCTACTTTACCATGAAGACACCTTTACATATTCACTACTTTGTGATTCTTCCGGCATCCTCACTATAAAACCACCGCAGTCCATCTGCGAGTTTTATTGCTGTTGTGTCCCATCAAACAGATTTAGAGCAGCAGCTTGTTTGGCATCTCATAACTCCCCCACTTCCTATTTTAATGAGCGTGGTCCTATTTTCATCTCTGGTGTCGTCTGTTCTCGGCTTCTGTCTCCCTTTATTCCTTTGTTTTTGCTTTTTCCCCCATATTGTTAAAATAGTGCCCATTTGGGTGTCCCTTCATCTTCAACACCTGGTACTTGTGCCAGTTTTCTTTATTTTGTTCCATGGTGTGTTTTTTGGGGGGGGGGGGGGGGGGATAGATAGACCAAGGCAATGTACAAACACTGTAGTGAAGCCTCGCCTTTCTGTGGGTTTTTAAAGCAATTGCGTCAGTGGATAATTATGAAAGCGCAAATTCGCAATAGCTGCAACCACCTATGTGCATTCACGCACACATACACACAAAACCTCAGAGACACTTGTCACTAGTGCAATGAGGCCTCCCTACAACAACCGGTTCATGACTACTTAAAGGGTTTGTTGCAAAATGGTGTGTGTACATCTGTGTCTGTGTGTCTGTCCGTGTGTGTTTCGTCATGTTTCGTAAATCTGTTAAGAAGTTGTAGCCTCTTTACGCTGGCTCCCAGGACATTTTAGAATAGATGTTAGTGTCAGTGATGTCTTTTAAGTCCCTTCTTAAAACATACTTTTATCGGAGAGCCTTTCCTGATTTTACTTGTTCAAGTAGTTCATTTCAACTGTCTTTTATTTCCTCCATCTTTATACACTTAAGTGTTTTATCATTTCTTTTAGAGTTGTTGTTTTCATGTCTTGTCTGTTTTAATTATTGACAAGTAAAGCACTTTGTAACTCTGTTTTGAAAAGCCCCTTTTTGAATGCTAATACACCTTCACACACACTTGACCTCCATGCCAAATTTCAGCCTTCTAGGGCAAAAAGTGTGGCTGCCAAAGGGTGGGGAAGTTTTTGTAGACTGGCCAGCTAACCAACCGACAGAGTGGCTTACTGCATAGAGCTGCTGGTTACGGCTAAAAAATAGTTATAATAAATAAACAAAAAACAAGTATGTACATGGAAATTAAAAGACAGATGGAAATGGAGAAGAATTGCATGATTTTCCTGTCAAACAAATGATGGTCGTACAACTTCCTGTACCTTTTTTCCTCTTTGACCTCTCCAGGTGACAGTTGTGTCCACTGGATGCACTACAGCGAGGCCACCAAGACCAGAGAGGGCTGGGCACGAAATCTGCTCGATGAGTTCAAGTCCAACGTGGAGATGCTAAAGGGCGCAGTCCGAGACCAGCAAGGCCCGCCCCCTCCACACAGCTCCCCACCACACGGTAAACACACACACTTAGACACATGTTAAATGCTGTTAAGTGTGATCATCTTGTTCAGGGTGTGCATTTTTATTGTATCTCCTGCCACACACACACAGCACATCATCCCTGTGGGTTTTCTGTCCTCTAGTGTCCCTTAGGGACGATGTGTATGGGCCTCTAGGAAGTCAGGAGAGAACAGGAGGAGGAGTAGGGCTTAGGGAGGCAGATGGAGGACTCCTAGAGTGGAGCCCACACACACAGCCCACGGCCCAGTGCTGCTGGTGCCTAGAGCCAGGTACCACGGTGTGTGTGCGCACAGCTGGGTGCGGTGATACACACCTTTTTAAAAGGCTCAGGGGTTTCTCATTGGAGAACTGAGTGGTCGCTCTGTTTGTCTCCCTCTTCGTCACTCTGTTTACATCTTTCCCCCTCTCCTCTCTATCCTTCCGTCTATCTTTTGTCCTCTCCAGGTAAGATTAACACCTCTTCCAGCGCTTCCTTCAGTCCTCCTCCCCCTCAAAGCCCCAAGACGCAGCTCATGTCCAGCTCTGTTGTTCTCAGGATGGCTGACTTCAGCATCTACCAGGTCACTGGACACACACACTCTGGCTCACAAGTCTCCATGTATAGAATCACTCATCTTCACTGCTAACTGAGTAATATTCTCTGTCTTTTTTATGTACTGCAGGTGTCAACAGCAGACCAGCGTCGCTCCAGCCCCAAGACCATGATCTCCTGCAATAAGAAGTCTTTGTACCTTCCCCCAGAGATGCCAGCTATTCATGTCGAGTTTACAGAGTACTACTTCCCCGACGGAAAAGACTACCCTAGTAAGATTTCTGTTTTAGCATCTCATTTTAGAAACATTTATCTTTATTAGTAGGTCATGAGCTGTTTTTATACACCAGGCGTTCTGTTCTGGCTGCGACTTATTTTTTTATCTCTCCTCCAGCCCATTTGTTCAGCTGTGGGGAAGTCAATGAATGCTGTGCAGCTGAGAAGGCATTGATTTTCTGAATTACGCCCAGTGTTCTGAATGAGGAATCACCCAATTAATTCATGTTATGGATTTCTCACAAATTCACCCTACTAGGAAACATTAAACGAACACAGAGGTTTTTCTGTTTTTGGCAAGAAAGTAGAAATTGTTCTTCGTTGCGTCTCCTCTCTTTGTGATTTCTCTGATGTGTCATTCCTCCCCGTTCTGTGTAGCCCACTAGACAAAAAACCCACCAACATCTGGCTTTTGTCTTTAGTGGGAAAGGTTACAATCATCATTTATTTGTGGGACAAATGACTCTGTCAAGACCATTGATACTGTTACTCTTTGTCATCTCAGCCATGAATTCCATGACGTCTCGAACATTGTTTCAAATTAGGCGGCACAGAGTTTGACAGAGAGATTGAATAAATACCAGATATAAAAAAGAAGTAACCACTGTAACACCTTACCTTCCCCGCTTCCTCCCACTCTTCTAGTCCCATGTCCTAACCTGTACGCCCAGCTGAACGCCCTGCAGCTGGTTCTGGATCCTCGCAGCCTGGTGTGGATCAACCTTTTCGCCCTCGACCTCAGGCAGAGTCTAGAACAGTTCATGGAGATCTACAAGCTCAGCGACTCGCAGAAACCCGAAGAGCATGTTGACATCAAGGTCGACGGCCTCATGCTCAAGGTAAGGTGGACACATACATTTGTCTTTTTTTTTGGGGGGGGGGGGGGGGGGGGGGTGAATTGTCCCTTTAAAGTGTGGTACTTGTACTAAGTTTATGTCTTTGTCCTCCCCATTAGCTGGTGATTCCCACGGATCGGGACGCCTCCTGTCCCGCTGATCTGCCTCGCTCCATCTCAGTGCAGACCTCCGAAATGGTTGCCACGAACACCAGGCACCCAGCTAACTGCACCCGCTCCCACCTCGAAGCCGTGCTGCAGGCCTTTGAGGAGGAACCCTTCTTCTCCCCCCGTTTCTCCTCGTTCCCTCGCTCCTCCTCCTCATTACCCCTCCTCCATCCCGTCTTCCAGCGCCACGCTCACGAACAAGACACCAAGCTCCACGACATCTACAAGGGCCTGGTGGTGCCGACGCTGGGCACGGACGCCCTCAAGATGCCGGCCGCCACAGACTTTTGGGCGTTACACTTTGCACAGTTCTGGGTGGACTATGAAGGCACCCGCGGAGGCAAGGGGCGGCCGCAGCCCTTTGTGGACTCGTTCCCTCTCACTGTGTGGGCATGTCAGCCCGCAAAGATTGTCCTGCACCAGGAGAAGCTCAGAAGTGGTGCTGGGTCAGGTTTGTCCAGGAGCACATCTGGAGAGGCTGTCGCACGTCTGCAGAGGAAACGATTATTAAAGGAGTTTTACAGTGCTGATGGCGTATCGACATCAGCCCACAATGCAACACTGCCTCCCAGTAATGGACTCCATAAACCCCTCTCATTGGACAGTCTGCCTTCCTCCTCTTCGTCTTTGTCATCATCTAGTAAAGATGCAGATGTGCATGTACTGGTGCAAGTGCAGAAGCATTTAAGTGCTCAGGTAAGTTTTTCATTCTTACAGTTTTAATACTGCACAGTATGTTGAGAAAAACTTAAATGGAGTACTTTAATCTTTATCTGGTGAATATATATCGGAACATGAAGATGGATTAATGTGGTTCCACCCTATTAAAGGTGATGATTTGCATCTTTTTCTTGTTTTATATTATCGTTGGAAAATTAACAGATTAATCAATGATGAAAATAGCAGGTATTTGCAGCATTAGTTGCCGTATTCTCTTCATTTGAATCTTGATCAATCACGAACAGGGCTGGGCAGTATATGAGTATTGATATTTAGGACATGAGACCAGATATCATCTTAGATTTTGGAAATTATAATATCTGGTCGAAAGTAGTGGTTCCCGAATGGTAGGTCACAGTCCAAAAGTGGTTCTCTGGTCCATATTGAATGGCCCCCAAGTGACTCGCAAACATGTCTAGTTTGTAGAAGCACAATTTGTATTTAAATACAGTGAATTTTTGTCACAGAGCTTTTATTTTGAAGTGCCGTTTTCTGTTGTAGAGTGAGTGACTAACGGAAAGCTACCTGACAGAGACAGCAAATGAGCTCAGCTGCATGGCCAGACACAAGTATGATGCTGAATGTATTAATCTGTGTGGACCTTGAACTAATGACTAAGGAGAAATTTGGACCCCATGGCTGGACCAGTTGGGAACCACTGGTCTAAAGTGCATGGGGCAGGTGGATGTAGGGCGTGTCTAGATCCACTTTTGCCGGTTAAATGGCGCATAAAATCTTGACACTAAATAAGGCACAAGGAGCAAAGGGATAAAATTCTGCTGCTTCTCGTGCGTTAATGCACACAGCATCTCTCTTAACGAGGAGTCTATGTAGGTGCTTACTGTTAAAATAATGCGCCATTTAAGGCTAGGTATCGCTACTCGATACTTTGAAAGTATGGACTGGATTAATCCAGTACTAAGTAGTACTGACATGTCTCCAGTCAAACGATACCTGCATTCAATTGTTTTTGCTCTGGGATCAATCCTGGACTGTCCTGGCTCTCTACCATATCAGCAGACTCTCTGAACGGTCAGTTTAACGTCTGCCTGGTTAGCATGAGCTAACACAGCAGCAGCAGTAGCTAACATCCAACGCTGAGCTATTCAACGTGCCCAACAAACTCACACCGACAAAGAAACTGCTTGACTGTCGTTATACCTGTTAACAACCGTTGCGTAACATTAGTCATGTGATGCTAACAGTTAGCCTCATTCATAGACATCCACAACTGTCCCCAGCGCAGAGCTCACACATCCGCAGCAGCAGCTACAACCCATATAGTCTGTGGTGTGGTGAAGTCGAGTGCAGTGTATGTAATGGAGCTGGCAGTTCGACATGCCGAGATGCCACTAAAACATTTGAAAGTATGGCTGTATTACACACCAGTCTGTTCACATCATAGGTATCCAAGGAAGTTCTCTATCTGTGTCAGTATTACTTTAAGGATACTGGTATCATACATTTTTTAAACGACACACTGCCTTAGCACCCTCTAAATGGCAAGAAAACACTGCGTCATTCTGACTTCAGACCAGATTCAGCAATTCATCACCACATGTTGTAATAACCACTTTGGTCTGTGTGTGTCCAGGTGAGCCACCGGCAGTTTGTGTTCCTCATGCATCTTCAGCGCAGCATCAAAGCCCTGCAGCAGACACTACAGCAGGATCTGGAGGAGATGGGCTCCAAGAAAGATCGCAAAGATCCCTCTCAGCACTCCGCAGACCACCAGCCCTTCACTCTCTGCCTGGGCCTCCTTCTGAAAAGCGCAGAGGTGTCCCTGCTCCTGAAGCCCGTCCCCCAGCCTGAGGGCTCAAGATCTCCCCTGGGGTCTGAGCTCTCCCCCTCAGAGAGCCGAGGAACTCTGGAGCCCGGGAGCGATGCAGGAGAGGGGGTGGAGAAGGGGAGTGAAGGAGCTGGATCTGGGTCTGAAGGAGGAGCAGCCAAAGGGGCGTGCACTGTAGACCAGCTGTTATGTGGTGAAGGCTCGGAGGGCGGAGCCTCACACGGTCCCGCCCCTCTCGTCCCCAACTCTACTCCAACTCCACGTCCTGACTCAAATCACAAAGCCTCACTGGATGAGAGGACTTCAGCTAAGAACTCTGGGAGACGGAGTTCAGGTGAAGGAAGCGAGGTGTTAGTGGATGGGTTGGCTGGAGGGGAAGATGTGGGAGCTGGACAAGACTCTCAAACCCAGATGGGTGACCCCTTGTCTGACTGGAGCGACAAAGACAAGGCTGCAACCGCCAAGATGCCTCAGTCAATATCCAGGTATTCAGCTTATCACACAAAAAGGATGTTAATTTATATCAGTGTCGACAGGACTGTACTGAATTAATATCACACGGTTATACAGAAGCCCAACAAGAGACTTAGGGTGCTTTCACACCTGCCCTGTTTGATTTGGTTTGATCGGACTCAAGTTTGTTTGCCCCCTTAGTGCGGTTCGTTTGGGCAGGTGTGAACACAGCAATCGCCCTCGGGTGCGCACCAAAACAACCAGACCGAGACCTCCTTGAAGAGGTGGTCTCAGTCTGGTTACAAACGAACTCTGGTGCGGTTCGTTTGTGGTGAGAACGTGTTCCAACCTCGAGCTGAACCAACTGCGGTCACGTTACGAATTTTTTTCTAGTTGGAGCCGCGCCTCGTTTTCAAACTGTATGGTTTGACTAAAATGAACAATGACAGCAATATAGTCCACGATGAGCAGCGCTAAAATCAACCTGCGTAGTTGTCCCTCCATTGTGACATTAGAAAGTGTCACATTTATCTTGCAAGTGTACTCTTCTTCAGCGTTTTGTTTACTTCCTGGATTTTTCCCACATGGAAATTCTGACCAATCAAGAGCAGCTTTCTCACACAAGGCATTTGATCTGGTCCGCTTGTAAATGCTGCCGTGAGAACACGAACCAACTTTATTAGTCATTGATTCGGACCAAAGCAAGCCAACTCTAGGTCTGAAAGCACCCATAGGCATTTAAG
This sequence comes from Epinephelus moara, assembly GCF_006386435.1. Lineage (NCBI taxonomy): Eukaryota > Metazoa > Chordata > Actinopteri > Perciformes > Serranidae > Epinephelus > Epinephelus moara. The sequence continues at coordinate 24,083,885 of NC_065528.1, read as the reverse complement.
TTATATTTGTATAAACATGAAGTGTTATCACTCTCAAAAATATATATATTTTTTTGCTGTCAGCACCTTTCAGATGGTTAGTTTTCTACTTTAAAACAATAAATCAATTAGTCCCTTGGCAGAAAATCAGTCCACAACTATTTTAATGAAAAGTATTTACTGAATTCATCATCACTAATGCAATGATTTGCAGTTTTCCTCTGTTTAAATGATTGTAAATTTAATCTATGTTTAATTTCCTATTGACTGTTTCAGCCTTTGCTTTTTCTAAAATTTTCTAGACTAAACAAATATTTTATTTAAACCATAATTAACAGATTAAACAATAAGTTGCAGCTCTTTAAAGATGACATATCCTCCTAGTAAACATTTGTCACAGTTTTTTTATAACTGAATGGGAATATTTCTCCTCTGTGCTTCACTGTGGATGATTAATCTAATGACTGAGTCTTTTTCTCTCTAATTTAATCTGTCTGTTCCTGAACACAAGAGCTGTGTGTCGAACTCCCTCATGAGTGTTTTCCAGTATGAATGTTCTGACTTTACACACGTCTCTGACATTATGAGTGTTGGTCGGCCTCAGGCTGATGTCTTCTTCCTGTGTGTGTTGTCTCATCTACCGTCTTCATATTTATCACTTTGTCATTTCTTTACTTCCTTTTCTGCCTCTTGAGCGTTGCTTTGACCCATGTGAGGTGTGTGTGTGTGTGTGTGTGTGTTTTCTCTCTACAAAGGAAAGGAAGTTTGTCTGTGGTTTCTGATCTCCTCAGCTCCTCAAACTCCAGCAGATCCACCTCCCTTTATTCCATGTCCAACATGTAAGGCACTGGATCTGTGACTAGCTGTATTAATGAGTGTGTGTTTATGAACTCTGTGTTTATGAACTCTGTGTGTGTGTGTGTGTGTGTGTGTGTGTGTGTGTGTGTGTGTGTGTGTGTCTGTGTTTGTGATCCCTGGGTGATTGCCAATCAGTGCAAACGTGTGTATGTGAACCCCCTGTGGGCATGCATTTGCATGTGTGCATGACACGCTGGTCCTCGAGTCGTCTGTGTGTTACGTGTTACGAGTCCTGTGTTTTTTGTCTACCTGTCGACTCGTGGTGGTGGTAGAGATGAAAGACGAAGCTCCTCGTTCGTGATGACTCTTTTTTTTTTTGTCTGCCTTGTGTTCTCAGTCTTTTGAGAGCCACTTTGATTTTATCTGTTGTGATTTTCCTGTAGATCGTTTCTTGCGCTCGGGAAGATAGCACACTACGTGACCTTAAACAACACCACACAAAGGAATCAAGACATATTTAATTCATGATTTGTCGAGTAAGCCCCGTCAGCTCTCTGAGAGCGCAGCGGCCTCTGCTCAGTGTCGGCACAAGAACAAATCAAACATGATGAAATAAAAGCACTGGACCTGTTGTTTCTCCTCTGTCTGGCCTCTTTAAATGTAACAATCAATGTCACTGACAGCCAGTTGTGAATCACTCAGAATCAATAGCATGCATGGACAGTGTCGCCCAATTTTATCACTGTACAAAAAGATATGATTCAAATGATCCGTCTCTCACACACTCTGTGCCCTGTGTGTGCGTTGTAGTGGTCGTTTGATGCGGGACCGCTCCCAGTCCAGTTTCTCAGTGTCCTATAAGAACATGAAGAAGAGCCCGTCTCTGCAGTCGCTGGACAACATCTCCATAGACAGCTACCTGATGGAGGACGGAGACACGTACAGTCTGCTGGAGAGAGGTGGGGCAAATAAGTCATGCATTCTTACACAAATGTACAGCAAATAGACTTTTATTTATCCAAAGAAGAGTTACCTGAAGTATACTATGCAGGATTTTCCAATAAAGCAACATATAGACTCAAAAGTCATCCCTCTCAATCATCACCTATGACCCGGTAGAGGTGTTTGGCTGTGCATTTATCTGCAGAGAGAAAAAATAATGTCATATAATGTCGTGAAATTTCAAATGTAGGATCATGAATCCCAAAGTTTCTTTCCCTATGCTAAGTTCTACTACTACTTTTAAACTGTACTGTATTTTTGAGATGGAGAAATGTTCGTGTTATACATTGTGAATGATTAAGGAAATGTTATTGTGGGAAATTTTATCCATGAAAATGTGTGGGAGCCCTGCTTTAAGTGAGGTTGTTTATTGTCCAGGCCATGTGGACTTTTGGACACCAAAAAAACTCAATGCAGTGTCGGAACATTTGTCAGACAGGAACATCAAGGAAACCTCTCGTAGTGATCATGGGTGCATTCTGAATCACATACTTTTTCTTTTTAGTTTTAGTAGGTACTGCAGCTGCCGTTAAAAAGAATGTACAGTTGCATGCAGTATGCGCACAAGCGGGATGTACTACTTGCTTTAATATCCGTTACTTTGGAGATAAACAAACGGAGACGGCGATCAACCCGCAGAGCTCTGCTGTTGTTATTTTGCAATGTATGTAGAGTGTAGATTCTAACATATTATAATAGTGACAGTGAAATTACATGTCCCGTTGTTGTTTGTGATATTTATTATTATTTTGTTTACGTGAACAATCAATATTCCTATTATTACTATTCGACTGGTCATCAGTTACTTGAATGTGCTGTCAGCCGTCATTGGGACTTCTGACAGCTGTCAATCAGCTCTTAAGTCATCATCCATTTGCAGCTCAGTTGATGTGACATATCGTCCCCTGCCCAGAGGATTATGGGTCAGAATATTTAGAAAAGCATGCTGTAGTAGAACATCCTGGTATTTTTGGCATACTGCATTTGACATAATCTTTCTCTGGCATGGTAGTATGGGTATTGGAATGGTCAAATTAATCACTATAATTGGATGATTATTATAACCCATTTCTTTCTTTTTCTTTATTTCTCATGCAGATTACCATCAAATTATTATTTGTTTATTTATCACATTTATATAAACTTAATGAAATGGACAGCTTCACTGTTTACTGAAGTTTATTGACTGTTTTAAAATACACTACAGCTGTGGGGACGTCGGTGGCTTAGTGGTAGAGCAGGTGCCCCACGTACAAAGCTGTTGCCGCAGCAGCCCGGGTTCGACTCCAGCCTGTGGCCCTTTGCTGCGTGTCACTCCCTCTCTCTCTCCCCCCTTCACGCTCATCTGTCCTATCAATTAAAAGCTTAAAAAATATCTTAAAAAAAATAAATAAATAAATACACTACAGCTGTTTCAAACATGCATGACTGGGCATTATCAATCCACCTGATGAGGGCAGCTTCATACAACTCTCTCCATCACTAGCAGCAATGAGCAGCAGTGATAAGCTTCAAGAACACTAGTTTTTCATTACGGAAATATGACTTTGTTTTCCCTGTTATGATTTAAATGTGCATAAAGCGTTAGCCTCGCTTAGCCAGTGGAGTGAAGTTTAAAAAAACTTTCTTTCCATATACTGTCATGTATAAACAGACAGAATAAACACTGTAAGCAGACTACTTGATTAATGTAAGCAATTTTTTAAAACAGCATTTGTATAGGAATAATTAATGATAAAGACTTTCAGTTTTATCGTCTCTGCCAAGCTCTAAAAATAAAATCCAGCTGGAGGAGCTCTTCAGAAATGAAAGACGTTTTACTAAAATCATCGTATAATGAGCTGTTAAATATAACTTGATCTTCAATTTCTAAATCACATAATGAACAAAGTGTTTCTCTTCAGGGAAATCTGCCTGCTTCAATCATTAATCGTAACTTAGGGATATTTTTCAGCACCAGTGTCACATCTCTGTAGCCTCTGACTCTCCTTGTATAGATAATAAAAAGTTTTTTAAATATATGATTACTGCGTGTATACTGGTTGGTAACTGTGTTGACCAGAAGGTGGCAGCATTGCTCTGATATGTCAGTAATGTGCAGTGAATCAGGGGAACCTTCTTCTGTCTCGTGATGTATCAGTAAAGCCTAAGACAATGCATAAAGTCAAATGTGTGTCTCTCCTGTGTAAGTAATATGTATATCTTCACGTGTGCTACAGATGACGTGTCCATCTCAGGCTTCAAGGACGCCATCAGCGAGCAGAGTGCCACTGAGAGCGCCACCGAGGCAGTGACTGGTCAGGAGCAGGAGGGAGGCGCGTCCCCCGACACCGTCAGTGCTACCTCCCAGAGCATCGACGATCCCACCAAAGATATAGTAAGATACAGACACATACATATAGGAAAATATGTGGAGGATTTTGAAATGTTTAAAGTTTAGAAACCCTGCCAAGAACTACCCAGATTGCGCACACATGATGATGATGATTGTTTTTGTTTGTTTCCTTCCCTCCAGGTGTCGGTGCTGGTGCTGAAGGTGCAGTCGGTGTGTGTGGGCATGGAGGTGGTGGGCGAGAGCGCGGCTGTGGCTCTGGAGGTGGGCCGGGTCACACCCAGCCAGCTGGGCAACGTCAGCCTGAGACAGTACCTCAGCAACCGCAGCCTGGGTGAGAACAAGTCTGCGTACTTGGTCTATTGTGCTGAAATATGGTGCTTTTGATCTGAGCTCTAATATGATGCAGTACAGTTACAACAGGCTTTTTTGCATGATTGGACTCATATTTGAAGGTGTAGTAAATATCACAGGTGCTATGTGTAGTATGTAACATCACACTAATCTGAAATAATCTTATCATAATTAACAAACACGATCAAAAGAAGACCGAAATATTAGGCTGTAAGTTCAATTAAAGGCGCGAAATGTTTATCCCCTTACACGGAGCAAAACAGGAAAACCTTGCCTAAAGAAGATGGTGATGACTGGAGGCTGAGCAGTTTATGGAAATGTGTCTTAATTTTGATAAAGCGCCAGCAATAATACCACTACCTCTGGCATTCAGGGGTGACAAACCTTTCTGTCATGGTCTCATTTGTTTACAGTATTGACATCAAGATTGATTCGACAGTAAGACATCATCGAGTATCATTTTGCAAACCGTAAATCAGCACTGGAGTGAGAACAAGCTGCTCCTATTTAAAATTGTGAGCTGGTGGATTACATAAAACCAATCCACTAAAATAGACTTCTGTTGAAGTAGGCTGCAGCCTGTCTCTTAGGTTCAAACTGTTGGCTGAAGATGAAAGTGAAGGGACATTTGTCAAGATTTAAGCACACAAGTAGGGCAGCTACCAAACAAGAAGGAACAACAGGGGAATGGCTGCACTGTGTTTGTAGATCAAGACTAAAGCCAGACACATGTTGTTGTTTTTTCTTTTTAAGATTTTTCCAAATGATTTGTTTTATGGTGTTTTGCTTTATTTGACAGTAGAGAGTGAGAGGAAACACGAGGACAGAGAGAGGAAGGACATGTGATAAAGGTCCCAGAACAGACTTGAAGTTGTGTTGTTGGCTTTGAACCACCAGGATGCTCTGTAACTGACCCCTCCTGTCCTTGTGTGTTAGCTTGTTCACATTTTAACACAAGACAGAAACATGGACAGCAACAGACACCAATCGCTTAAAGGTTCAGTGTGTCGGAGTTAAGGGGATATATTGGCATAAATCACCTGAAAATAAGAATGGTTGTGTTTTCTTTACCTTAGTATGAGCCGTTTATACCTACATAGGGAGCTGGTCCTCCTCCACGGAGTTGACAGTTTGGACAAACCAAACACTGGCTAGATGGGACCATTCACATTTACGCATCGGCCACTGTAGTTAGCAGCCCTTCCATAACAACCAGCATCAGAAAAACACTGATTTTTTTTTTAACATGGAACTACTTTTTTTCAGAGTTTTTACTGGTTTAAATCACCTGGTCTGTCTTTTTTGGCTCCCTGTAAAAATTTCCGGAACAATGAACAGTGAAGGAATTCAGAGAGAGTTCACGCTTGGCACACCGGAGAAGATTCATCTGGTTGCAATCTGCAGTCCCCACCACTAGATGCCGACACACTGCCCCTAAAGTCCTGTTTTAATGAAAAATACCAAACTTTTGATGGTTCCAAGTAAGGCCGTGTTTACACGAAAACGATCCGCTGAAAACAGAATCATTTCTCATTTTCATTTTGATAACAATCGCCATGCACACGGATCCGCAGAAATGAGCAAAAACTGCTGTAGTATACATGCCAGGCCAGTAGTTGGCGGTGTGACTTTGTAATGAAACAACACATGCCTTCGCGCGTGTGCTTCCCTCTACAGTGCGGTGATGTATAAACAAACAAAATGGCAACTGCACAAACATTTGTCTGGGCTGACAACAAGGTGGAGTTGCTACACTAAATCTACACTTTGCTGGAGAAGCGTTGATAAATTCAACAGGGTGAGCAGCACAAACAGAGCTCGGGAGTCCGCCTTTGTTGTTGTGATGGTCGACTTTCTCGCGCATGTCTAGTGACTGGAACCGTATTGTGCGTGTGCGGGAAGTCTCTGTTGTCAGAGGAACTGCATATTGCAAGTTTACATGACCTGTTTGGTTGGACAAAGCAAGCAATATGTTGATGCCATATTTGGCTCTAGGATATTGTTAAAAACATTTTTTTTACTGTTTTCTAATGTTTACTAGATCGAACGACGATTGGAATAATTGAGAAAATAATCAGTAGATTAATCTGTAATGGAAAATATTCGTTAATTGCAGCTCTTATCTGAATCTCTTAATAAACCACTGTTTTCAGTGTACACACACACACACACACACACACACACACACATTTGCACACTAACACAGTCACCCCCCTCCTTTTATTTACCTTCCCATAACTCCCCACAGGTATGGTGTGTTCAGTACCAATACCTGCTCAAAGCAGCCAAGGTAACTGCTGTGTGTTAATTCACCATCTGTAACTTTAACATGCATGCTTGCCTCGGCGTGTCTGTTTCCACCTGTGTGTGTGTGTGTGTGTGTGTGTGTGTGTGTGTGTGTGCGCGTGTGTGTGCAGATTGCGTGCGTGCGTGTGTGTTTCCTTCCAGTTTGTCTTCTGTCAAATCTCATTTCCAGACTCGAGGGCATGCACTGCAGATGCACATAGATCCAGCGTGTTGCAATGCAAGTGATCGCATGAAGTGTGTGTTTGACTGCTCATTTTTCAGCAGCAGGGGGTGTTTATGTGACATTGAGATCTCTTTCCTCCAGTGTGTGTGTGCGTGTGTGTTGCACTTAAGAGAGGTTAAATTTGACAGTAATGGAGTGAGTGGACCCATTATTTGCCACATTAGGCCCACAACCTTAAGTGTGTGTGTGTGTGTGTGTGTGTGTGTGTGAGAGAGAGTGTGTGAGCCAGATTCAAATTAACTGCAACCATTTGTGCAGCCGGTGTTAACCCCTGATCTTCCCATTCACTGCTTTGTCTAATTCGTCCTCTCTCTCCATCTCCCCCTCCTTCCTTTCTCCCCCACCTTCTTCATCTCTCCACTGCAGCAGACTTTGCAGTTTCAGTCCAGTGATTCAGGCAATGAGAGAAACGCTGGCTTTACCCCTCGCTACCTCTCCTGCTCCTCCTCCTCCTCGTCCTCCTATCTCACAAGAGCAATCCCTCCTCCTTTCCTCCTCATTCTTCCCTCCAGCTCCTACTCCATCTTCCTACTAATCCTCTGTCATTTAACCCACCCCTCTCCACCTTTTCTTCCCTTCATCTCCCACCCTCTCTAGGCCATCTTTCCTCTTCTCTCCCCTGTCTTATCACAGTCACTCAGTCCCTGGCTGCTGGCTCCCTCCCTCTCTTTCTCCTCACCCACTCCCATCTTTTTTTTCTCCCTCCGTCTGCCTCGACCCTATAGCCGCCCAGGATTGAGAGAGAATATGTCATTTTATCTGAGAAAAGCTGACAGCATTGTGTATGTGTGTATGAAGTTGCTGTATGGTATTAACCCTCTGCTGACTTTCCTTCAGAGAGCATATGAAGGGGATGTGACGCACTTCTCACAGACATAATGAAAAGATTTCTTTCTTTAAGTGGCCATTTTCATGCCTTGCTGAGTGTTTCGCCTGTTAAAAAATGCCTGTAATTGTGTGCTTGCAAGCTCATTTTCTGTGTAATGTTTGTGTGAAAGGAGGGTTTTAATTACCCTCCCCCTTGGGTTTAATACCTCTTAAACCCCAGCTTTCACCAGTTTGTCTTCTTTCTCTCTGTCCTCACTTATTCACCTCCTTTACTTCTTCTTTTTCTTCAATAAACAGGAATTGTATCATCACATTTTGTCATGGATGGATTAATGAATGAGCCTACAGGGCACAGGCTCAGGGGGGGCTTGGGCCAGAGAATTATGTTTGAAGTGTTGACAGTGTTTTTTTAGAAAGAGAAATGACCACAAAGACATACTGAACAATCACAAAGACGCATAAAACAACAACATAAAGTTGCAAAATGACCACAGAGAGGTGTGAAACAACCACCAAGAGATATAAAGCAACCATGACGAGATGTGAGACAACTACAAAGAGACAGAAAATGTCAAGAACAAAGAGATGTAAAACAACCACAAAGAGACATAAAACAACCACAAAGAGACATAAAACACCCACAAGGAGACGTAAAACAACCACAAAGAGACATACAACAGCCACAAGGAGATGTAAAACAACCACAAAGAGACACAAAACACCCACAAAGACGTAAAACAACCACAAAGAGACATAAAACAGCCACAAGAAGACGTAAAACAACCACAAAGAGACATAAAACAACCACAAAGA
>NC_065528.1:23974419-24074881 GCF_006386435.1 Epinephelus moara | reverse complement strand
AGACATAAAACAACCACAAAGAGACATAAAACACCCACAAAAGACGTAAAACAACCACAAAGAGACGTAAACAACCATAAAGAGACATAAAACAACCACAAAGAGACATAAAACACCCACAAAAGACGTAAAACAACCACAAAGAGACGTAAACAACCATAAAGAGACATAAAACAACCACAAAGAGACATAAAACACCCACAAAAGACGTAAAACAACCACAAAGAGACGTAAACAACCATAAAGAGACATAAAACAACCACAAAGAGACATAAAACACCCACAAAAGACGTAAAACAACCACAAAGAGACGTAAACAACCATAAAGAGACATAAAACAACCACAAAGAGACATAAAACACCCACAAAAGACGTAAAACAACCACAAAGAGACGTAAACAACCATAAAGAGACATAAAACAACCACAAAGAGACATAAAACAACTGCACAGAGATGTAAAAGAAATACAAAGAGAGGTAAAACAACCACACAGATGTAAAACTGCAATGTGACATAAAACAAACACAAAGAGACATAAAACAACTACAGGGAGACACAAAATGACTACAAAGGGATGCAAATCTGTCACATAAAGGTGCAAGAAAAGCACAAGCAAAATAACAACAAAGGTACACTTAATTAATACAAGACATTCAGAACGACCACAAAGAAACACAAAACGACTAGAGGTGACGCGGTTTTGAGTCTCTGTCAGTCTGGGTGTCTTGCTCCTGTGTAGGAGGGGTGGGGCCTTCAGATGTCTGTGCCCAGGGGCCCATTGTCTCGTAATCCATCAATGCATTTTGTGGTACTAAGAGTTCAAATTCAGGTCATTCTTAATATAGTAGCACACCATCATATCCTCCACAGTTTTCAACATCTTAGAGTTTTGTTTGGTACTGCAGAGCGTCTAATTCATGAAAAGGAAGTAAAAATGATTCAGTGGTTGAAACTTCACTTTGAATCCTCAATGCTTAGGTGGGAGTTTCCACCGAACCTTCTAATCCCCAGTCCTCAGAAATAATTAAACATCACTGCAGCGAGGAGCCCGTGGGATAGTACAAAATCTAGACTCTCCTTCAGCCCACCTTTTTCTTAATTCCTTCCTGCTTCTCTTTTTTTTCTCCAGCTCACTTCTCTGTTTCCAACTTTCTCTCCCACTCCTCTTTTTGATATCCTGCTTCCTTCATCCTACCTCTTCCTTCACCCTTGTTTAAACCTGGCTTTAACATGCACCCTTTTTTAGCATGAGCAAAATGACATAAAATAAAGCTGTAAATGCACTCAGCGTGTCCTGATGATACAGATATCTCTTTAAAAAAAAACAAAGATGAAATAAATTTGACCTCATCCAAGCTCTTTTTGCACAGGTTTTTGTCGACTAACATCAGCAGACTGGCCAAGATAAGGACTGAGGTTTCAAAATTACTGAAGTTTCCCTTTTAAATACCAAACAGCAGGAACAGGAAGGAGGAGATGCCCACTTGCAGATTCAAAGCGAACAAAAGAAAAAGAGAGATTAAATTTAATACTGGGTGTATTTTAATGTCAGGTGTACGTGTATTTCAGCTGAATCATCTCCATGTGCAGTCCACATGCATGACGTCAAAGCTAATGCTAACCACAGCCTGTGTCTCCTTCCTCGCAGCCGGTGGTGAGATCAACTCTGCATCTGTCGGGTGCCTCCACAGTCCAGAGGTGCGCGCTCGCCTGGAGAGCGGGCCCTGTGCCGCCGCTCACTCCCCGCTGGCTGAGCGCAACGGCTTCCTGCAGCTGCGTCTCCACGGATACCAGGCCAGCTTCTTGATGTCCACGCTGCGTAACCTGGCTCTCTTCCTGGAGGATGACTCTGCGCCGCAGGTGCTGCCCATGGAGATCAGCATCAGGGACACACACGTCAACTTAAAGGTAAAAATCCCTTTTTGTATTCAGAGTTTGGAAGCCTTTGTTTTACTCTGAGGTTGCTGTTGCAGAACTGCTGCACACCTGCAAGATTTCAGCAGGATATTAGTCCTGTTTTTCTAATCGTGTTGCAGTAATAGCCCCCATAACTCAGCGCCGTACAGTGCAGCAGCGTCTGTAACCAAGTCAAATATTTTGAACCCAGGCCTAATTGGAATTTGGATTTGAGCTGAATGTTTAATGACACAGAAAGGCCCCTCTGCCTTCTCTTCGAGTTACTTCACAGGTGAGCAGATTTGCTGTAGAGCTGATGTGGAAACCTGGATGGGTATAGTTTCTCTCTCAGCTCCCTCCTCCTCCACACACACACATTAAAACTTACCACACTAAATGTGCTGTCTCTGGTGCAGGACGACGGTCCCCGTGACAATCCCTCTGACTCAGAGCCCTCGCCGATCACCCTGCATGTGGACAGCCTCGTCATACACAGAAGAGACGATGGCGCCTTCTCTATAGGAGGTGAGAAACGCACACACATTCTCATCTGCCAGATATTTCCACCTCCACTTCAGCGCTGATTCACTGTCGTTATATAACATGTCCTTTTAAATGCTTTTAAGTCCACACTCGGTACATCCACACCTCCAAATTCCCCTCTGTTGTCTCTGCTCCTCCTCACAGTGGACACCGCAGCAGAGACCAACCCCAGGAAAGAGGGTGGGTTGATTGACAGCGCTCTGACGCCGGTTGCTGAGGTTGTTGGCGGCGTCTGTGGCGTACCAAAGGCAACACAGACCCAAGCCCCGCCCACCAGCCCTCCTCCATCGAGCAGAGAAAAGGTGAGCCACACAATGGAAGCGCACTGCAGGGGTTTATGAGAGTACTAGTATACAAGCACAAAGTGGCACCCACAACACCTTCAGACAATCTTCAAGGTGAAGATTTCAGCAAGTCACATAAAGCCACACATATTTTTTACTCCTCTTTTTGTCTTCCTCCCTTACAAACATAAAACCCGCTGAGCAAGAAAGACATTTCATTCTGACTGATTGTTATGGAGGACGATATAAAAAGATGTAGTGCCAAATTTTGGTTTTGCCAAGCTATTCCAGTTCCCTGCTTGGCTTGCATTTTGTTTACAGTGGGAGTGATATTTATTAATTTATACAGAATACAAGCATTACATTTTCAAAGGGAGGATTGAAAGTGAACAGTTACATAATTCTGTTTAAGTCATCTGATCTAAGCAGCAAAACAGGTTGTCATTTCCTTTCATGCTCAGCCATTGAGCCTTTTTTAATCTGTCATTGGCGAGACAGGTAGTACTGGCGAAATGTTTCGTACGTGCAGGACACAACATACGCCACAAAAGACACAGATTGTTCTAAATGTTTAAATAAACTACCAGTGCTGTAGTTTTTAAGATGTTTCTAAAACAGCCAGAGTTTTGGACTAAGACTCAGTGGCATCTCATAAAGTAGACACGTGGCAGCAAGGAGGCATCATGTTTCCAGGTTGTCCGTCTGTCCCATTCTTGTGAACACAATATCAGACAGACATGGATATAAACTGCAACTTGACTGGTTGGCAGAGGCGGTAAGTCTAGTTCTATAATAATTATTTAAAAAATGATGTTATGGAACTTGAAGGTTTATCATTGACCTTGAGAAATACAGTTTGACAAAAAAACGTCCAATAACTGGAAATTTTACGTGAGCTTTCATCACATCTCATAGCTTCCGTCTGTGGGTGGAGTTTGCGGCTCTCCATAACAGCTCCTAAAAGTGTTCAGAAAATGAACCTTGTACTAAACCGTTTTCATTAAATACAGTTGTAATTGTTTTAGCATGCCTAGTTTTAGTTTAATTTTCTTTTCTTTTTAGTACGCGCTGGTGATAGCTGTCACCTGAGGCATTGTGTTTTTGGGTTGTCTGTCTGTGCATTTGTACATCCATACGTACCTTTGTACATACGTCCAAATCAGTCTTGGACCGTGCGGGAAATTCTTCAAACTTGGCACAAACGTCCACTTGGACTCAAGAATGAACTGATAAGATATTGGTAGTCAAAGCTAAAAAATCAAGATCACTATGACCTCACATTTGTCACAAGCCATCTCGTTCTTGTGAACATGATATATCAAAGGGCATTTCCTCAAATTTGGCACAAACATCCACTTGGACTCAAGAATGAACTGATTAGATATCTGTGGTCAAAGGTTAAAAAATCAAGATCACTATGACCTCACATTTGTCACAAGCAGTCTCATTCTTGTGAACATGATACATCAAGAGGGCCTCAAGGGAATTTACTCAGGTTCAGCACAAACGTCCAATTGGACGTAAGGATGAACTGATTAGATTTTTGGTGGTCAAAAGTCACTGTGACCTTCGTCAGTCTCATTCTCGTGAGTGTGATATCTCAAGAACACTTTGAGGGAATTTCTTCAGATTTGGCACAAACCTCTACTTGGACACAAGGATGAGCTGCTTAGAATTTGGAGGTAAAAGGTCATGGTCATTGTGACCTCACCATACATGTTTTAAGCCATAACTCAAGAATTCATATGCTGATTATGGTAGAACTCCACTCAAATGTCTAACAGGATAAAATGATGAAGTGATGATGTGTGATATCCAAAAGGTCAAAGATCAACTTCAGTGAGACATCATTATGTTGTGCAAAAACACTTTTCTGGCCATTGCTCAACATCATATCTCAGGAACAGAAGGGAAGACATTTGGTCAGATACTGAATTGGTGACACTAATCTTGGGTGTCCACCTTGAAACTGTGTTGATTTTATAGATCAGTGGTTTCCAACTGGTGGTTCTCGGTCCAAAAGTGGGTCATGGTTACATTCTGTATGGACCACAAGTGACTTGCAAACTTCATTTTGAAGTGCCGTTTCCAGCTGTAGGGTGAGTGACTAACAGACAGCTACTTAACAGAGACAGCAAACTAGCTTAACGACATGGCCAAACTCAAGTATGACACTGAATGTATTAAACTGTGTGGACCTTGAATTAATGACTAAGGAGAAATCTGAACCCCATGGCTGGACCAGTTGGGAACCACTGGTATAGATCTTCTTAGCTGCCGGGTTGAAGATGTGTGTGAAGAATTCATGTCTTAAAATTTGTAGCTTCTTTGCAGCAACGTCCATATTTGAAGGATTGTCTACTGTCATGGCTGCATGAGTCTGGACAGATGTGAATGTAAACTGTAACTGCAACTTGACTGGTTCATAGAGGATTTTTTATTATTTTTTTTTAAGCCATCAAAATTCGCAGACACACTGACGCCTCCCTGTCGCCCGTCTTTATTTTTTGTCTACAGATGCTGATGGAGGAAAACGAATGTTTAAAAGTGGAGCTGTCGCGAGCCAAGATGGCGCTGGCTGAAGCTCAGATGGAGAAGGACTCGCTGCTGCACCGCATGAAGAGCCTCAAAGTCAACACCAGCTAGACCTGACTCTCTCTCCACACCCAGTCGGTCAGGATGGGTCAGCGAAATAATCAAAGGCAACATCAACAAGCAAAGAAAAAGAGGGATATCTTGACTAAAACGGCTCCCTTTACACGCTTATCTGTTGAGTGAGCCACCATGTGACTTTAGACTTCAAAATAATTCCCTCATAAAGCAATGCAGAGTCTGTGCGAAGACTCAAAAATACATGTTTTTACACGCTTGTCGTCTGTTTTACGTTCTCCACTTTGGACCGTGGAGACTTAGAGAAGGGAGAAATGACATTTAATGGGACTAAATTTGTGTTTGTGTGTGTGTTTGTGTGTGTGGAAGAAAGAGGATAAGGATCTATATCCGTGGTTGTGCCTACAGAAAACCCTTCCCACACTATTCCTGTTGTGCAAGTGAATACCGAAAAGAATCACAGCTAACCTTAGATGAGCTTCATTCAGTCCTGTGCGTATGAAGGAGCGCTGAATGTCGAATCTTCAGAGGAATGTCTTCTTAAAAAAAAAACAACCCGACTTATTTTGCACTGCACAGAAATTAAACTTTAGTGCTTTCATAATCAGAGGGGACGAGACAGATCACACTCTCACTCATCCTCTGAGTGTGTACAGTGTATATTGTATAAGAATGTGAACACACGACTATTTTCTTCAGAACTTTGAATGGATATATGCAGTGTTTCATGTGTGTGTGTGTGTGTGTGTGTGTGTGTTTGTCTCAGCCAGAACAAGCATTTCATTACAAGTAGAAGATAAATTTATATCTCAGTTCCACAGCTTTGTCAGCAAAATGACCCACAGTAATGTCTGTATCCTCCCCCCTCCTATTTTTCTATGTGTAAATAGCGACTTCACATGTGCAGCACTTTTAAAAACTGATGTAAATACAACCAGAACTGTGAGAGAGTAAGAGTTGAGCCGACAAGCGGAGAGAGAAATGCAGAATTTGTGTGTGAGGAATAGGAAAATTAAGGCACATTGAAGCTGCCTGACTTCATATATATGTGTGTCTTTATGTAAATTTCTAATCTGCCATGTGTAATTTTTTCATGGATAAGCGTCAACCATATCTGCTGCTGCTCCATGCTTCACGCCTGTGTGACGACTTCAGGGGAATCCCTGAGTAGATGTTAAAAACGACTGACTTCTAACAGCACATGCTTTGGCACAGCACAAAAGACTATAAAAGGACAGTTTGAGGTCTCCAAACTTTGCTCTCACACGTAACGGTTAACAGATTCGGTACATCCATCAGTCTAAATATGCAACTGTCATAACCTGTACTTTAGCTCTGCCCGGTTCATTTCAGTTTTATATCTTTAAAAGAAAGGTCTGGTTCCTGTAAAAGACATAAAACGCAAACCAGTTCTCTGCACAAATGTGGTGTCAAGACTTAAGAGCGTCAGAGGTTTTAACACGATTGTATGTGAGAGGAAAATGTTTCTTTTACATCTTGTTTTTCCTCGTTCATCACAGCCCTCCACCCCCTCGCTCTCTGGGAAACTCCACCCTCTGAAACCCCGTTTAGGAAAGAGAAAGACACAAAAGTAATAAGTTGCATTTTGTCTGTCAAAGCTGCTGAAATACTGATGAAAATAAAAAAGGTATCCAATTTAAAAGGTTTCACTTTTGTATGTTTTTGATTTGCATTAATTTGCAAACACTTTAATCTTTATGCCTTCGCCTCGGTCAACAGCTGCATCTGGAGACATGCTTTCAGGCTGTCTGTCCATCCATCCTATTCTCATGAATGCAGTATTTCAGGAAAGCCTTGAGGGAATTTTCTCAAATTTGGCACAAACGTCCAACTGGATTTTGGTGGTCAAAGGTCACTGTGACCTTAGAAAACATGTATTTGGCCAAAACTAATGAATTCATACATAAATTATGACAAGATTTCACACAAATGTCCAATAGAGTAAAAAAAATTAAGTGTTTACATAATATATCCAAAAGGTCAAAATCACTGTGACATCATAATGTTATGTAAAAACACTTTTCTGGCCATTATTCAACACCATAACAGAGATACTGAAATGATGACACTAATCTAGGTTGTCCACCTTGAAACTGTGCTGAATGTACAGATCACTGGTTCCCAACCTGAGGTCACGAAAGCCTCATGGTAGGTTGGAGGCCTTCTTGACTTTAAGGAAGAAGAAAAAAAATTAAAAAGTGGGCCATATCTCAAACTTTCACCCTCTTCTGTGAAGAAAACTAAATGAAGTTATTTTTAAAGTTTTATGTAATGTATAAACTTTAAAAAGTCTCACGGGATAAGGGCACAGCGTAGACCTGAACACAAGCTATATTCACATCAATCAATCACGTGGCAGCAACTCAATGCATTTAGGCATGAAGACATGGTCAAGACGACCTGCTGAAGTTCAAACCGAGCATCAGAATGGGGAAGAAAGGTGATTTAAGTGACTTTGAATGTGGCATGGTTGTTGGTGCCAGACGGGCTGGTCTGTCAGAAACTGCTGATCTGCTGGGATTTTCACACACAACCATCTCTAGGGTTTACAGAGGAGAATGGCCAGACTGGTTCAAGATGATAGAAAGGCAACAGTAACTCAAATAACCACTGGTTACAACCAAGGTCTGCAGAAGACCATCTCTGAACCAACAACACGTCCAACCTTGAAGCAGATGGGCTACAGCAGCAGAAGACCACACCAGGTGCCACTCCTGTCAGCTAACAACAGGAAACTGAGGCTACAGTTCACACAGGCTCACCAAAACTGGACAATAGAAGATTGGAAAAACGTTGCCTCGTCTGATGAGTCTCGATTTCTGCTGCGACGTTCAGATAGTTGCCTTAATAAAACCATGATTTCATGCAGCTCTCTTTGGAGCCACCCAGAGCTTTACACAAATTTTTCTCATGTGCTGTACGACTCCTGAAGATCTGTAAACAGTCTTTGATGTGTAAAAATCAGCCGAGTTTCCCTAGAATATCATTTCAAAGTCCCTGAGTACACATTACCACAAAACATGCCGTGAAAAAAAATAAATACGTAAGATGACCCAGTCAGCAATAAACAGGCGCTCTGAAATGGTCCCATGAGGAAATCCCACATGGCAAGATTTTGAGTCAACACAGATTTTCATGTACTGTTTAAGTGAAAGGCGTCACATCTGCTCTCTGTAGCCAGATGGGTGCATATAGAGCTGTCTTAACACCTTAAACAGAAAGAACACATTTATAAACACTGTTGCACAAGATGTTCCTTTTTTGGGGGGGACATTTAAGTGTGCGATGCCTGGTGAGAGGCAGAAAAAGTCTGAAGAAAAAGTATAGAAATGATGCAAAAGCTCAAGCAAAAACTCATTAGCTGACAGTCAGTACAGATTGTTGTGTCTCGTTTGAAGCTTATAGCTTGAGTTTGTTTTATGCAGCATTTTGTAAAATCAATTAAAAACAATGCTGAAGTTTGTGCTGCGACGAGTGGAGGAAGAGAAACTCTTTAAATATAAGTGGAGCCTCAAATGAGCCGCACTGAACGGCTGCAGGAGAGTGTTTGGACTTTGTGCACATAAATGGTCATGACATTTTACGGCTGGAGAACTGCAGTGAGTCATAGAAGGGCATTAACTGTTTGAGTGTGTGTGTGTGTGTGTGTGTGTGTGTGAGAGGGAGGGAAAGTTCTGCTCTGCTGCTATTTACATGGATGGCTGTTTACATACTGTAGCTTAATGTTTCTGTTATGATGGCTATGCCACAGTGCAGGAACGTTTATGTAGGCAAAGTACATTTATTTAGATGATGTTCATGTATGTGTGTGTGTGTGTGTGTGTGTGCCAGCACCATGCACAGGTGTGTGTGTGTGTGTGTGTGTGCCAGCACCATGCACAGCTGGATTGTGGGAAACCAGATGAAAGAGAGATGCATCATCATCAGGTTGTGTGTTGGCTCAGTGTTCACTGTTTCACTCTCCGCTTTCTGTTTTATTTCTCTGCCGGAGCCTCGTGCAAATATAGTGATCCCGCAATAAAATTAATGATGGCTGAATTCCATTTGGCTGCTTCGGTTTCAGCCACAAGAAGAGGTCTAATCAGGCAACTCTGTTTATGCAGCAGCTTTAACAAGCTCCAGCTTCTCAAATGTGAGGATTTTCTACTTCACTCTTTTTATTAAACCAGTGAAAATTAAATACGCAGCTGAGTTTGACTGTTTGTGCCAACATTTCTATGTTTGACCTTTGAAATTAAATGAAATTAAGCAATTAAATTGTACATGTTATGAAGTTATGTACAAGTTTTTGTACAAGCACCCTATCAGTTAAATGCAGGAATGGTTTGGATCTTTTGAAGTGGGACTGTATGAGGCACTTACACTTAGTCAGTGTATGACCTATAGTCAATGGCAGTTGGCATGTCCCCACTTTGGAGAAGCAGACAGGTGAACAATGTACTGCTGTGGATGGGGGCAGCAGCATAACATATTCTAGCCACCTATAAAACATCCCAGTCGTAGTGTATGCTATATTTAGAATATTTACCTAGCTTTATCTTGCTGTCAGACAGCTATTTCTGACGGGGAACTGAAGCTGTGATATTGCTCTCTTCAAAGCCAGACTCCATCGAGAAAAACTGTGATTTAATGTCGCTGAATACAGGAGCTGCTGGTCGACTGATGCCACGATCAGTTAGTTTGTTTGTGTTATTGTGTGACTTTTGCATTTAAAGGAATTAGTTTGGATCTCCTAATGTCACACAATCACACAAACAAACTAATTGATCCAGGCAGTGGTAGCCCAGCAACTCCTGTGTTCTGTGAGATAAAATTACTGTTTTTGTCAATGGAGTCTGGTGGCTTTGACGAGAGCATAGATGGAGAGGTGAATCCGTTAACAGCTTCCCCATCAGATCTGCTGTCTGACGGGAAGGTAAAGCCGTGAAAGTACTCTCAGTATAGCGTACACTTAAGCCTCATTTTCACCGAGCAGTGCTGTACAGTAAGGTTGAGTTCGGTACGCTTTTTTTTTTCCATTTCCACTGTGAAAAGTTGTGAATGGTACCAATGGAACCGTTCTGTACTGTCCCCATTTCTGGTCCCCCTCTGTTGGGGTACCTAGCACACAGATCTGGTACTAAAAGGTGGAGCTGTGAACACTGCAGTCTGTTGATTGGTCAAAAGAGAATCATCACTTTTGCTCGACAAATGACTCAATGCACAAGGCAGAAACCCACCATTTTTAAAAATCACATCAATTGCGGCAGATTCTTTTAAACACTGCAGCTTGTTTTTGTTATCTTGAAATGTTGGCTCATAACTTTTCTTGGTTGGTCCCCGAGGTGCAGACATTCCTCTCTGTTTGCGGTGGAAACGCTAGGGTCTAGGTACCATATCTGAGGGGGTACTTTTGGTTTCAAAGGTACCATACTGACAGTGTTTGGTGGAAATGGGGCTTTAAACAACTTTTTTGGATAGGATGTTTTTTAGGTGGCCGAAATTCGTTTTGCTGCCGCCCCCGTCCACAGTAGTACATTGCTTAGCTTCTGTCGCGGTACCCCTGTCTGCTTCTCCAAACTGGGGGTGTGCCGACAGACATCTACTATAGATAAGTATCTCATACAACCCCACATCAAAAGATCCGAACTACCACTTTAAATGCCACTGCAGCAAAGAAAAGCTCACTAATTCTCCTTAAAATAACTTCTGCCAAAACAATACCTTGATGAATGGATTAAGCCATCAATAGAAAATTAATCAGCAACAGTTTTGATAGGCTAATTGTTTAATTGTTTAATTTATTTTTCAAACAAAAAAGGCTTGCAAAATGTAGTTATTTGCAGCTTTTCTTTGTTTCATATATTTTTTAAATTAAACAAGAACATTATTGGTTAGGGAGACTATGCATTTTAACTACTGATATTTTTATTCACTTCATATTTCCTAAACTAAACGATTAATTAATTAAAGGCAATCAGCTAATTAATCACTAATGAGAATAATCCCTCTCTGCAGTTTAAACATCACTTAACTCAGTAACACGTTTTTACGAGCACAGGAGTTGGACATAGCAGCTGTAGGTGGAGCACTTGAAGGCAACACTTCTCTTTAAATTCCAATTAAGCAGCAGAGTGCAGCCATCAGGCGAGTCCCAGCATGCACCGGCTGCAGATAGAGGAGGGGGTGTGTCTGCTTCCCAGGCTGTCAGTGGACAGATCACAGCGCGTTAAAAAATCTGTCTTCTGCCTTTATTCTCATTCATACAAACCCTGCTCTGACATGAGAGCGAGGCTATTTTAGGATCTCACCTGTTTCCAAATTCATTCAGCTGCAGCAGTGAACACACCTCCAGAGTAGAGGGGAACTGCGCATGTGCAGGTTTGATAGAATAAGTTGATAGTTTGAGTGTGAGAACAATAAGCGCTGCTGGTGGGTTTGAGTGTGACTTTTTAAAGAGACTAACAAAGGCATCGCCTCCTGTTGGTGTTGTGGCATCACCATCATCCACGCCCAGACTGTACTGTAAGTGTGGAAGTCAGCGGAAGACGGTTGGGCGGCTTTCAAAATAAAAGTCAAGATGTGCACAAGTGGCATCCAGGGCCAGGGCTGTTGCTTAGATATGTGATGACAAATACCTAAAACGTGTGCTTACATTTGCCACATAATAGCATTAGAGGATCTTCACAAATGCATTTAATTAGTGTTATTAATAAATGGGAGAAATTCCCCAGGGCCTTGAAGCGGGTGGTCTTCTTGTGTCAAATGATTTTTCATATTTTGGTAAATTAATTTGTCTTAAATCAGATCAATACACAGGAAATCTGGGGGCAGGTATTGTTACATATAAATACCTGAATATTGCACAAAAAAGAAAAGAAAAAAGAGACAATACAGCCAGCACAAAACAACAAACTATTGTTATGTTACCAAGGGGCAGTGGTAAAAAATAAATATATTTTTTTAAAAAGTAAAAATAATTATACCAACAATAACTTTGTTCACGTACAAAAATGCAGTGGTGGTCAAACAAATGAAAAACATGCATGTGAAAAATTTAATGATAACAAATAAATAATAATAATAAATAAAAATGACTGATGATTGTAAATTTGATAAAGTATTACGCTATTGTTATTGTTGGAGCCAAAATGTGTATTTAAGATTTCTAAACATAATTATCACATATTTGACGTTATTTTTTATTAGCTTTTTTTTTTTTTTACTTACCTCACTTGAGCTAGCAAAGGAGAACGTGAAGCTGACCTCACACCACCTGCTATGGTGGCCGAACAACCAAACGTTACTCACACCTAGATCCATATGATCAAAGCTGTCCACAGCTGGATTACAGACATGCGTTATGTTTGCTCACATACCCGGATGCTGGAAACTAACGTCAAGTAGTGGTTTGGACTTGATGGTTAGATGATACACTTTAGATAACGGATCTCAAGATGGCGCCCTCATTCTACTCATCCAACACAGGTAAGGCACCGTCACCTTACCCTCGCTAGCTAACTTAGCTAGCTCGTTAGCTTGGAACGTAACTAAAAGAGTACCCAAAAATATATTTAAAAAAATAAATAAATTAAATAGTAGAATTATTTTTTGTCGGTTATGCATTATGTAAGTCGCCTATCTTTTTACCTCTCATACAAGGAGAACAACGGAAATGTGTTTTTATTAGGTGGCTAGTTAACTAGCTAGCTTGCTAATTAGCTTATTGAATTGCTGACAGTTTATTATTTAAAGGCACACAACAACATAAAAGGAATAAGTCAGAAAAGACATTAAAATGAGATATATAAGACACAAAATGCAATAAAACAGACACATAAATATGTGATATTGTTAGTAGCCATTAGCCTAAAGTTGTTTCTTGGACATATTTTACTTTTCTATGTCCAATGTAGGTTGGCCATGGTTGTTTGAAGTAACAACTTTACAATTTTATCCCCAATTATTTGTTCTTAAAACTTGGAGGCCTTAAATTTCTTTTACTTTGTAGCTACAATAATTTTTTTTACAAAGGAATGCTCCTTCTCTGGTTTTTAATATATAAACATAATTTTCCCCCTCACATATATTATATCTGGAACAATGGAGACATATTGTATAAACATAAATCATTATTCTTGGAAAATTGGTTTATTTATAGAACCCATCTGGTTAACTAGTCTCTAAATTTCAGTGGTATGGTATTCTTATACCACCAAAGGAATATGTTTTAGTCTTTGATACGATTTCCTCTGGTGTCATATTGCTTCTCAAAAACCCATGTAGTATCTGAATTGTCTTTACTACCTCTCGATCCTGTTGTCACTGATGTTGGTCAGACCTGTTTCTCCTCTCAAAAGAAAAATAATAACTGATATACTGATAAAAGAAAGTGTCGGTTCTAAATGTGGTTTCCTACTGGAATAACCTCACCTCAGACCTGACCTGGAAGAAAATCTGGTGCCTACCTTCTAATAGGGGTGGAGGAAACAATCGATATAGCGTAGTATTGTGATATTTTTGTGTGGTAATATCCTCACACAGAGCCAAGTATATATTTTTTATCATATAAATTATTATTTAAAAAGTTTTCCTTTGGGGACTTAATTTATTTAATCACAAAACATTTAAAATCCCAATAAAATTGTATCGGGACTTAAGTATCACGATAATATTGTATCGTGGGTCCTATGGTGATTCCCACCTCTACCTTCTAAAAATCTTTATGATGATTAAGATGATTCACAGTTTTTATTCCAACAAGGCATCCTTATAAAAAGGACATTATTGCAGGCTGCTCATTTTGTCAACTGATTACAGGAGATTTATGGCATCTATTTGGTTTTGTCTCCACTCCTGTATTTTTTTTATTTTTATTTTTTTTGCAAGACATCTGTTCTTTCATTTCCCAGTAGGCCCTATATTGATTTTGAATTTTATCTTTTTTATAAAAATGTATTGTTTACTTCTACCAAAGTAAATCAGTACTGTATCATCAATTTGATTTTAATACTTGCAAAAGTCACATTTATAAATCAAAATTTTCCAGTCATAAACTTTTCTTTTTAATTTTTGATAATGAACAATATATTAAGTAAATTTTACACTTTAATAATTCAATAACATAATATAATAAGTCAATTTTATACTATAGATAAAATAAGAATATATATAGCCTGTGATATGATTATATATATTCTAATGTAGCCTATAATAAAATAAGAAAGTGGCTAAAACACTGAACATGTGTACCTTATATAACATTTCATGAGGTGATATAAGGTTTTTGTTAGTGTTCTGACTCCCTGGCATGAAAAAAGTTAAGCAACAACTTGTAACACATCGGCAGGTGAATGTTTTATTTTGAAATATGTAACCGGAAGTGTAGAGTTGTATCGCTGCTAACTTGATACCTGTGTCTCAGGCAACACGGAGAGGCACCGGCCAGTGCGGTAGGTTCGGGGAAGAGAGGTGGAGAGTACAGCGGGACTGGAGAGCTTCTTGTGGAGGCGGACAGGGTTTCACCACCCGCCTGTGATCACCTGGAGCCTCAGAGCAGACAGGATCCTCTGCTCGGACAGAGGAGGAGTTTTCTTCTTGTAAACCAGGCTCACTCTTTTACTTCACACTTAAGGGATTCGCTTCGGAGCCCCCGGTTCCCCCCGCTGCGCTTGTTTGCACTGAGGTTACACCGGGGAGTCGTGCACGTCAGAGGACTAACACAAGAGGAGATTACGGAGCCGTGCGTGTGAATGGACTGAGGTTACAAGACACCGGGGGGAGCAGTGCACGTCAAACCTGCTCTGCAGCATCAATAACACCTATTTCACCGTGCAGCAGCAGCAGCATGCAGTGAGAGGAATCCTTTCAGATGCTTTCCCACTCCAGACAGTGAAGGAAGGGGTCGGAGGGGAGGAGGCAGGAGGGGGATATATGGGAGATTTGTTGGATTTTCATCACCCCGTCGTTGCAAACTTGTGTCCGGGATGGGGAAGGAGCAGGAGCTGCTGGAAGCCGCCCGGACCGGGAATGTCGCCCTGGTGGAGAAATTGTTGAGTGGGAAGAAGGGGATTCTGGGGTCAGGCTCCGGCTCCATCCCTCTGCCCAACCTACTGAGGTAAGAAGCCGCTCTCATCTCCTTCTTATGACCGCTAAAGTGTCCGGGGAGCCCGGGGGTGCTGCAGGGGATTCCTGGGGGGGTTCCCATGCTGCAAAATTAGGCATAATTGAGCTTCATCATAGGTCAATGCACTAGAAATGAGCCAGTCCTCCCAGCTGCAGTATAGTGTGCAAAAAATTTAGTTCTGTATCAGCAGCACATTGTTTTCCACATGGCGTCCCTGAGATTAAAAATAGGGTATTTTGAGAGCTTTGTGCTGCATGGCACAGGAGAGGAAAAGAAAGGTCTTGTAATGCAAAGTCAAGAGAGTTGTGTGAAGCAAGGTGCGCTGTAAGGCAGATAGAATTGCTGCAGGCTGCAAGCTAAACACACATAAGGCACATACTGTATCTCTGACAGAGTGTGTTAAAGGTTAGTCATACCTCTGTCCTCTCTTGGTGCTGCTGTGTGTTGGGGGGGCCACTGATGGCTGAGCACAAAAAGTACAGACAGTACCTTCAGCTTCAGTCTGTGACAGCTGTCAAAATGTTGATTTCTTGAGCACGGTAATGACAGAGTGTGATGCTTAGGTGATGTATGCATTTGTAACGACTCCAGTTTGTCCTTAAGTGGCTTCATGCTTATGTTGTGTGGACTTTTATGTGCAGACAGTCACGAAAAACACCACACCTTTCTGTCTTTATGTATTTTTAGTGACTGTGCTGGCGTTTAAGGTATTCTCCTCTAATAGTGTTGGTTAATTGATCCTATGGGGACGTTGCTGTGGTGTTTGCACAGCACTGTGTCTGTTCTCATGATGCTGGGAAGGCCTGGCACGCAGGATGTCCAAATTGGCTGCGAAACAGCTCTGCGTTCATGTGCCAGGAGACAAACAATAAACAAACATGGATTTCCTGAAAAGGTGATGTGGATTTGCCTCCAATTGGGTGGTGCTTTTCTAAAAAAAAATTTAAACACTTGCATCATTGCCTCCAAGAATAGGGATATGAGCGAAGTGTGGGAATGCTGTTTGTTTCTGGAACAGGTGCCAAAGTGTTTGCTTTCACCTCAGCACCTCGAACCCCCAACCTATGAATAGGTGTTCTGTGAAAAATACCATGTTAATTTCCACATTATTTTTTAGTATCTAGTGATGTGACTGCATGGTGCTGTTTATGGTAAACATTAGAAATCTTCCCAGGAATTTGCCTGCTTCCTTTCCTCTCTGAACTCGAACCACAAAGGCTTCAATCTGGCCACGAGAACAACAGCTGAGGTTATTATTGTCCCCTCCTCCCGCCCCTGCAGCCTCTCCCTCTCTCTAGTGAGGCCGAGGCTGAGCCAGGTGATTAGGTGATGAAAGGCGGGGCGTCCGGGAGGAGTACTGCCTTGGGGCCCTGAGCAGAGCGTCTCATGACTGGGCTAAGGTCGCACACTGGCAGGGAGGATGCCAACCACTTGTGCACTAAGCCAGGGGTTCATAAACTAAACTGTGGACTCCTGCGGGGCCTCAAAGGACAAGAAGTGAACTTAAAGACAGCTCAATTTAAACATTTGGCTCAATGCGCAGATTCTGATCTGAAGCTTCGCCCTCAAAACAGAGGAAGCGACAGTGTTTTGAGCAGATACGCAAACTTGCAAGAGCACAGAGCCAGAAACGGCTGTTTTCTGACATTACAGTCAGCAGCTAATGAACGTTTCTGCAGACCTTTGTTTTCTATGTTCACCACTGCCTGCAACAAGTGGTCAAGAGCATAATAGTGTATTGTTTCTGCGGGTCACCACTGCTCATGGCCCCTGTGGTTTACACTGTGTTTACTGTTGTATAGTTGTGTCCGTTGGTTTCTGTTCTTCTTTTTCTGCAAATTATTTCCTCTCTTAGATAATAAATTGTTTAGGTGGGAAGGGATTATTTAAGCCTCTTGCATGCTGGTGCTTTTTTGTTGGTTCCCACGTAATGTTTTATAAAAAGAGAAGTAGGCTTCCTACATGTAAAAGCAATCCCAAACTGCAGTTTGGAGTGAAATATATAATATATAATAGTGTTGGATGGATTGCCATAAAATGACGCACAGGCATTCATATCTCCTCTCAGGATGAATTGTAATAACTTTGGTGATTCCTTGACTTTCTCTTTAGCGCCATCATCAGTTAAAATTTGTCCATTGCTTTGGTTAATGACCAAATACCTGCAAAGCTATGATGATACCATCAGCTTCAGCTTTACTGTGTTTTCACTAATTATCAAATGTTAGCATGTTAGCACTCACAGAGTGTCATGTGCCTGCTGTCTTGTCTTATCGGCTTGCATTGGGTCGTCTTGTCACTTTATGGGTAAGCTGGCAAAATCATTATCGTTGCCTTAACTCCAATATTAAACCTACAGGGACCTCCCGCCTAAATGGAGATTTTTTTTTTGTTGTTGTGATAATTGCTTTACGAAAGTGCTCTTGGTTCTGCAAGCATGACTGCAACAGCGACCAGACTTTCCTGCAGACTTTCAAATGACTTTCACCTGACTGCATCATAATGTTATACTGGAAAATTAAAATAATATTTATTTACATGCTCTTAAGTATGAGAAATCTGAAAAGTCTTTAGTTTTGGACCCAGTCGTGATCTATTGCGGGAAGGTGTTAAAGACATAGTAGATAGTCCTAATTCTGCTCAAGCAGGGAGAGCTCCAGGTCGCTGCATATATGCGCGCTGCCATCTTGTTCTCGTAAAGATTAGAAGATAGATTAGGTGAGCTCGTCCTGGGCTCTGGACAAAGTGATTGGAGGTGAATGGGGTTGAGGAGGGCGTGACGAGTCCGTCTAAAATGACAGCTGACAGGAGCAGAGAGGAGAACAGATTTAAAGGTTGGCAGAAGCAACATGAATGGCTGAAGGAGATCGTGACAAAGTCTGATTTGGTTAACTGGGAGTCAGCTGATTGGTAGAAGTGGTGGGAGTGCCCTCATACTTGACATGCATCAAATTAACTGATCTTATATTGTATGTGTATATTATTGTGTCTAGTTTGCTTCATTTTCCTAAGCTTTAGAAATAAAACTAGCTCATAGTTTTGTTCTGCATGTTACGGTGCACACAGGTTATAATATCAAGTAGAAAACTCATGTGTGTTCACTCAGAGCATGGGCTGAGACAGTGGCAGATCTCGCTGAAGCAAATGAAGTCCATATGAACGAAATACAGATTTTTTTCCCCCAAACTAGGATAATATGCATGGTAAACAATACCTGCTAAAGTCGTCCGTTAGCACTGTAATTGTGAACTTGTTAGCATGCTGATGTTAGCATTGTAGTCCAAAGCATTGACTTTTAGCCTTGTCTATTGTAATTTATTTTGATTATCTGTACTTTCTGGAGCTTTACGGTGCATTAGTAATCTCAGAGACAGCAAAAGATCACAAGGTGCACTTACTGGAAATGTTGCTGAGCTTTCAGCCACATCATGGCCTTTATCAGGGGATGCACTTGGCTCAGTTACCATAGAGATGATTCAGTTGTTACCAAGAGCAAAGTAAGAAAAATTAAGCGTTTTAATTGTACATAGTTTTCAGCACTTTATTGTGTCAGTTTTCCTTTGTGAACACACTATATCCACGCTCAAATTTTGATTAGGATTAGTATGTAGTCTGGACTTTCACTGATGAAACGTTCGTCTGATGATGTGTGTTTGTCCTTCACGCCATGAATCTGTGTTGATAGAAGGGACTTAACTGAAAAAATACACCCAATTTGTTACTGTATGCATCTCGTCTCCCACATTACCAAACTGTAAACATTGTCGCACAGTGTGTTTGCTTTGCAAATTAGGTTTAATTGAATTTATTGAAGGTCAGTGACTATTTACAAAACACTGAATTAATTTGAAGCTCATTGAGGAGATTAAAGAATGACACGTTCAAGGAAAACTGTTGGAAGAAAAGCAGCTTTTAGATCAAGTTCAAGTGCATCTTTTTTTGGGATCAAGAACAGAACAAAACATGAATGCTGAGGTCAGATGGATGCATTATAGGTGGAAATGCATTAGTAGGTTAGAGTTATTTCTTCTGTGTTACACACATTTGGCTTCTATTGGGTCGAGACAGCAGCCCATGAGGAGATGTCTGTAAAACAGTGGGTGGGCCACACACACATCTGTACATCTGTGTGTGTGTTTATGTGTGTCTGTGAGTGACCAGTTGTGTGACGCACCTCCTAATAGAGAGCTATTTGTACTTAAGCAGATGAGTGAGTCAACAGAGAGGTCACAGCAGAGGAGTGTGTGCAGACTAATGTTATGGGAACGATCTCCGGGAATCAATGCATAGTTTCCCATCTTAAGGCCTCTGAGCCATTCATAGCATTCCTAAGTCATGAGGTTCGTCTTTTCGCTGAAAGAATTGCACTAAATCGCCAAGTGGGACATGAACACACACACATACTGTATACACATACACATACATAAGCACGGGATGCAGGGAAGACGATCCTGGGACTGTAATGCTGCTGTTCTGTGGTGTGGTGCACAGTAGAAAATCAATACTGGATGATCTCATTGCTGTTTAATGGGTCATGTTCCTTTGTAGATGACCAGTGATGTACATGGTGACTGTGTGTTTGCAGGTGTCTTTGCTGGAAAGACACACTTTCCTTTAAATGCTCTGACATACGCATCCAGCTATTAGTCAGTATCACACTGGGATGCATCCAGTAGCAATGACTGTGTTTAAAAGAGGGGAAAGGCTTCTCCCTGGAGAGTTTATATGACGACAACCATCATCTAAGATGAACTAACACTATGCACAATGTTATCATATACAGAGTACCCATCCAATACCAGTGCCCTCTTTTCCCAAATTTAAAATCTATATACTTCTGTCTTATATGACTCCCTTTGACTGAATGAATGTAATATAAAAAGCACTGAATTTTGTAATGACTTGAGGAAGAAACTGTTTCACATGAATCTGTCATATTGAAACCAATGCAGTGGATCCTAATTTTAACAAATGCGTCTCCTATCATCTGTACTGTGTGGCATTTTTTCAGCTATGATGTCAGGATTTTATTAACATGCCCATAATTTCCCTTTAGCCTTCTTTAAGGGACCCCAAAATCAAAAATACATATATTTTTCCTCTTACCTGTAGTGCTATTTATGTATCTAGATTGTTTTGGTGTGAGTTGCTGAGTGTTGGAGATATTGGTCGTAGAGATGTCTGCCTTCTTTCCAATGTAAAGGAACTAGTTGAAAAATCCGTTTAAAAAACCTCGACAGCAACGTCTCTTTCCAGAAATCATGAGCTGGTTACTTGATATAATTTACAGACCTTCTTGTGAGCAGTTTCATGTAGGAACTATTTTCTTTAAACTAAACAACACTGTCCAACCGTATCAACGTGCAGGAGGAAGCGTGCATCTACTGCTAGCTCACTAGCACCACTGAGCTAGCTAACGTTACAGCTCAGCCGAGGAGGTCGCCATTGATGTTTACATTGCACACTGTGTTAAGCATGAATGTCTAGACAGGGCGGCTGTGGCTCAGAGGTAGAGCGGGTCGTACACTAATCCGAAGATTGATGAGTCAACCTGGCTCCTCCAGTCTGCATGTCGAGGGATCCTTGAGCTGAAGTGTTAAAGGGATAGTTCGGGTTAATAATTTTAAAACATCCCCGCATTACGTCAGACCTTGCTATCAATTGGGACTATTTTCTGGCCAGTATCACTCCGCCGTGCAGGCCTGCAAGACAGCACGCCAACAGAAATCAATTAGACAGTTCATCACCACGCCATGCAGGTGCGCAGGATAGCAACGACTAACGAAAACTTCATCGGCTGTTTCCAACAGAGAATCAGTAGGCTATTATTAGTGAGGAAGAAGATGTACTAGCCCTATACTACAGCGGGAACACCGGTTCAGGCTCACGACACCCTTGTCAGCTGCTGGAGGTAAACAGAGGAATACCAAAATGGTGCGAACTTGTGATTTCCCCAGCTGTGGGAATAAAAACATCGCTGGCTCCCAATTCCATCGGTTTCCTGTTACAGATGTAACCCGTAGGAATAGTCTAACAAAACACATGCATACTTTTTTGTAGCTTAAAACCTTTTGGTTACGTGTCCCCCTTATATCTTCAGAACTACTTTTTCTCCGGTAAGCTGCGGGCCATTTCTCAGAGCAGGAGGCTCGTTGACACTAGTGACACTGTCACATCAGAGCTGCAGATGGTCAGCGTTTCACACAACTTCATGTCCAAAAACCCGAACTGTCCTTTTAAAGCAGGTAGCAGGTGGCACCCTGCATGGTAGTCTCGGCGACCAGTGTATGAATGTGTGTGAATGGGTGAATGTGACTCTTAGTGTAAAAAGCGCTTTGAGTGGTCGGATGACTAGAAAGGCGCTATACAAATGCAGATCCATTTGCCATTTACCATTTACAGGAATGAGGATTCAGTGAGGCAACATTTGGCCTTCATGCATTCATCATGCTGCAGTTTGTGGTGTTCTTTCAGGTGGTTGAACAAGTTTGTTTTGTTGGCACAGACATGCACTCAAAATCTGAAAGACTCACTCTTCGCCTTCTGCTCCAGACATTTGATTTTTGTGTTTTCTGTCTGTTTATGTAAAGAAAAAAAATAGAAACTTGCAACAAATTTAGGCATGCTCCCTTAAGATAGGGTATTTTGGGAGATGTAGAAATCACAAACCAAACAGGAGACGCTAGGACAGATTAAGGGAACAGCAGTACATCATAAAATATCTCCTGCCACACAAAGCAATACTATTGTACTATAACTATTGTAACAAATGTGGATATAAAGGTGTGTCTGAGAAGATTAAAAATATGGTTGGACTTTCTATATGTTTGAAAATGACCAATATGAAAGTAAAGATAAGAGTTTATTGATACACATGTTACATGCTCATATTAATGCAACTTTTCATAGTGCAGCCATGTGGGGAAGTTCAGTTTCCCTTTAAGCTGCTTTACATACAGACCATTATTAACAGTGAAGAGGAACTGATGATGACAGTCTGTCTTCATGTGCTTGTCACACTGTGTCTTTTAGAGGAAATGAGGATAGATGCATGTGCAGTGTGTGACAACATACTGACTATGGTGGAGTGATTGAAAGCTGATACACTCAGAGAGAATGACTCATGATACAGCAGATGGAGGCTGATCCCTCCTCACTCTCTCACACTCGCTCGCTCAATAATGTTCTGGGGAAAGCCCATCTTCTTTGTATGTGTGTGTGTGTGTGTGTGTGTGTGTAGGGGGGGTTAGGTGTGTTTACCTGCCTCCTCCTTGGCAAACAAACAACCTAAGTGAAGTGACTCCCACAAGAGAGACACACACCCAAACACACACTTGTGTATGGACTCTCTGTTTTAATTG
Source organism: Epinephelus moara (assembly GCF_006386435.1). Lineage (NCBI taxonomy): Eukaryota > Metazoa > Chordata > Actinopteri > Perciformes > Serranidae > Epinephelus > Epinephelus moara. The sequence continues at coordinate 24,052,060 of NC_065528.1, read as the reverse complement.
GCATCCTCACAGGCGGTCTCCCCAACGTTTATTTCTTGATGTCTTTCCCTGCTTGTGTTTGAGACTATCTTTGTAGCTCACAGCATGGGGCTGTGTGTGTGTGTGTGTGTGTGTGTGTTTAGTGGAGTGACTGGTTTCAGTGTTGGCCGACGAGGATGAACAGTGTGAAAGAAACCCGCAAAACTCTGTTTATTTTTCTCACGTTCTTTCACAGCCACAACACTTGAGCTCCGGAAACGGCAAATCAGACGACCAAAAACCAAGTCTGGCAGGCTGCATTTTTGTGTGTGCGTGTTTTTGTGAGTCCAACCGTGTGACATAACCACTGTCCTTGCATAACCATGGCTGTGTGTGTGTTAGTTTGGGGAGCAGTTAGGGTGAGAGCTCATGGGGGGAATCCACATGTGGTGTGGGTCGCCGAAACTGGGTCAGAGGTTAACTGTGGAGAATGCAAGTCATATTAAGGATTGGATTAAGAGGACACACACACACACACACACACACACACACACACACACACACACACACACACACACACACACACACACACATACACACACACACACACAACCTTAAGCATCTGTGTGTCACCATGTATATGGGCTTTACTGTGACAGATTGTTCCTTTTAATTATTTCTTTTAGTTTCCTTTATGTATAAGTCAAGAGGAGTGGGGCAGTACATATATAATGTGATATAGAGCTGAAGGAAAGACATGAGATTTATTGGCATCAAACAACTAATATAAATTCTCTTGTTAAAGTCTCTCAAATCTGATGATTTGGTGCTTTTGTTTCGCATATGACAGTAAACTGAATATCTTTGAGTTTTTGACAGTTTGTTAGACAAAACAAGGAACTGCATCTACGGCTGCAGGTATTGTTGTTTCGATACCAGTAACAGTATCGGAATTGCCCCCAATATTGCCAGAAATTCTGGATTGGGTATTACGAGTATGCAAGTCTATTCTTGATCCAATGCGACAATTTACTAATAATTCTTAATAAAAGTAGTTTTATACCTGGATAAAAGGCAGTTTCCTCTTGCACTTTGCAGCCACCGGCAACTACTGTTTTAGAGCAGCGAAGAAGAATTATTTTCTGAAAATGTAACATTTGTATGGCATTCATTCTCTGTATGTATTTGTTCATGTTTTAGTTTAATCTGAGCCATTAGACAATAACAGTTATTTCACGACCTTACAGCTTTAGTAATATGTATACATTCATTCATTCATTTTCTGTAAATGCTTATCCTGTTGGTGGTCCAGGGGGCTGGAGCCTATCCCAGGTGACTTAGTGAGATGCGGGTTACACCCTGGACAGGTCACCAGACTATCACAGGGCTGACACATAAGCCCCTTTTACACTGCCAGATTTTCTGCGAATGTTGGGCCGTTTTGCCAGCAAGCTGCGAGTGTTTAGACACGGAGCTGGATTGGCGAGTTGATCCGAGGTGCCCAATTTTCCGCCTCGTAGGGTAGTGATATTGGCGGAACCCTTTTAGTTTAAACAGACCGAGGCGGCCTTCCGCAACGGGAGGGGCTGTTGAAGACTTGTGGGAGGAGCTGTTGATGACTTGTGGGAGGAGCTGTTGATGACACCGCACGTGCGACCCACTGGCGGTGGATAAACAGGAAACAGCTGATAGCAGGAATTAGTGAGCAGCTAGTACCAAGAGGGAAACACAAACCTGACAGACGCTGTAGAGATGAGCAACTGGGGAGACAAGGAATTGCGCGCCCTCCTTGCCCTCGCAAACAAAGAGGCCATTAACCGTCAAATGACAGGAACAGTGAAGAACGGGCCGACTTATGAGAGAATCGCTGAAGGACTGACCAGCCGCGGCTTCCCTCCCACGTCACTGTTTACGTCACACGCTGAGCTACACGTTTTGTTACTTGCTCACGCCCCCCATTGCCCCGAAAAAGGTGCATTCTGTATAAACAAAAGTAGGCAGGCGGCATTTTGCTGCACTCCCCGATTTTGCTTTTATACTGCCAATGCTGAAAAAAGACTGATTAGTCATACTCAGTCAATCATACTGATTTACATTAAATGCTAACGTTATCTTGTGCCGCTCTGTGGACTGGATGCTTACTACTGAGATGCTGAAGCAGTTGATGTTGTGCTACAGTGGTAGGCTAGTTTGGTGTTACAGACACACTGAAGAGTTTTAATTTTATTTTAGCATGATCACAAACTTTGATCCCAATCTGCTCTTCTCCTGTTGCTATTTTCTCTCTCTTCCTCCTTTTGCAATCCCCTCTATCAAATCATGTCACATGTCCATAGCGTAAGCCTGTTGTGTCACGGTATCATTTCTGCGAAACACAGTGCACAGTATACAGTTATATGGATTAAACAAAGAGATTTAATGATCAAGTTGCTGGAGCCTCTGGAGGAATCTTTTCAGCCCTAATTGGATCATGTTGTCTTGGTCTCTGAAAAGATATAACAGGCATTTTTTTTTTTTATAATTCCCTGACATTTTCTTTACAAAATGATTAACTGACTGACGAGAAAATAGTTGTGAGAAGCAGCTCTGTCGTGATTGACATTTATTTAAAATTTAATTGAGTCCTAATTTGTTTTGATTTCACAAACTTTCACTGGAAACATTTTTTAAAGAACAAAAGTGGTTCAGAGAGGGTTTTCACACGGATTTCATTTGCCAGCCCACGCATTGAAAAGTTGTGCTCTTTTCTGCTGCAAAAAGAAAGTTTTCATTGTAGTTTGCAGTAAACAGTCTTCTTGTATCACTTCTGCTATTAAAAAGATGGGAAACTGTGGAGGAAGCTCAGATAAGACTTTGATTTTGCAATAAAAAATTCCCCAAAGGTTAATCCAGAGTCTGAGTGTTTGTGCCATGATTTTATATTTGTATTTTACCTTATTTGACAGATGACAGTGTAGAAATGGAGGAGAGGGAGAGAGATGTATGACAAACAACGAATGGCGCGCTCCATTTGCAGCAGAAAGTCGTAACTTTTGAGTTCCCGTCATTTTTCTGTGCAGATGCATCATGATGTGCAGCAGGAGCCATTCAGTGAATCCGTTGCTTCACTCTGGGCTCAACAGTGGCGTCAAGTGCATTGAGTTTGTCTGGAGCCATAGTGATCGAGAAGGAAGGAAGGTGTGAAAGTGTGTATGTAAGTGCATATATATGTGTCTGTGTGCGTGTGTGTGAGAGAGTGTGTGTGTGATCAAACTCAGAGGCTTCTTACATCTCCATTAGGGTGCGGGCCAAGCTCTGCTGCAGCACCCTGCCAAGAAACTGAGACCTCCATCCTCGCCAACACACACACACACACACACACACACACACACACACACACACACACACACACACATGCACTCTAAGCCTCTGTCTCTCTTTGTTCCACCCTCAATCTAAATCTTTGTTTTTTGCCTGAGTCTCCAGTCTCTACTTCTTTCACTCCCTCCATCTGGTGCCCTGGATTCTCTTTCAGTATATCTCTCTGGCTTTCTCTCCATCACTCACTTCACTCCACAATCTCTCTCTCCTCCCTCCACTCCTCTCCAGAGGCAGATGAGCCAGCCTCCCTACTGTCGCTCTTTATCGTTTCCTCCTCCCTCTGCTCCCTACCTTCTTCCACCTTATCAAAAAAAACCCTGCTCCACTCTCTCTCCACTTTTCTTTCTCCTCTCACTCACATCTCACGCCGCACTACATCTGTTATCACCATGTGGGAGCATCTCTTACCCATCATGCTTCTCGGCACGTGTTGGTCGACGGTGGCAAATGGGGAATTCGGAGAATCCACAGCTCCTCTGAGAACTGCTTCCCCCTGTAACTGCAACCTGAGATTTATTAGTATTGGCCAGGTCGTGTCCTCTGTCAGAAGAGGAGTATAACATCGGTGATGTCCCAGGAAGGGGAGTGATGTAGGGGTGAATAAAAATCTGACTAAGCTACGACCTCCAGGTGGTGACTGATGAAGCCAGTCACAAATAAAGACAAAAAAAACTTTAAAAAGATTGTTTGTTAGGCACATGTACTCACTGCTGAATGCCTTTTTATCTCTTTCTGTGCAGTTTGTATTGTATGGTATACTGAATAGTCACATTAGCAGAGCTTAGCTTTACTAACTTGGTGTCCAAGTGATAAAGTAGCAGCTCTGCTCAAAGGCCTTCAACAACACTGTCAGATTAAAGGTCTAGTGTGTAGGATTTAGTGGCCTGTAGCCTCTCCCGGGTGCCAAGCGTGTAGGAGAGCAAGGGTGGCTGGTAATGAAAACATCGCAATTCTTATTTTCAGGTGATTATACACTAAAGAAAACATACTTATTATATTAACTTCCATTTTTGATAATATATCAACCTAAATCTTACACACTGGATCTTTAATAGTTGTAGTAGCTTATTTTTTCTCTCTACAAATGTTCTAAAAAGTGCATTTAACTTATAAATAAGTCAATTACTAGCAAAATGTACATCATGATGAACTCACCTGTGCCACTTGTTTCTATATAAACTTGGCACTTTTTGATTCAAATTAATGACTGTATGGAAACATAACGAAAAACAAGAGAGACTGGAGGAAAGTTCTGAGGTCTGTCATACTAAGCTGTCTCACAATCACACACAGACAGACGTAGACTTTGGAGGGACGCAGGGAACACGACCCCCTCGATATTTAGAACGTGCTTTTGTCCACCCCAATAAAAACATGAAAATAGCTGAAGTATTTTCTTCTGGCAAAACTCAAGACATTTATACTACAAACTGATGTAGTAAATTTCACCAGAATGCAATAAATTAAATGTTTGATCCTCTAAATTTTCTGACACAGGACCCCCAAACCCCTTTTTGTCTCCACACCATGTCGAAATGAAACCTACGCCTTTGCACACAAACTTGATTAATTGTGAGGGAAACTGTTGTGCAGCAGTTGCAGTAGTAGTGCTCTAAATGAACGAACAGTATATATACGCATGTATACATAAGGGTCCAGTCCAGAGAGAGAGGCACGTGTCCAAAAATAGAAAATCAATATGTCATGGCTAATGCTGATATTGTAGCGGACTGCTGCAAATAAATAACTGTGCGGAAAACTCTGGCTGTTTGTGGCCAAAACCAATGCCTAAACAGGTCAGCAAGCCAAATTCAGATGAATAAGCAAGACAAAAGTTCACCCTACTTCCTGTCTACATTAACCTTTAGAGTGTACTAATGCAGTGTAGAGACACTGCTCTATAGATGCTGTAGACATCCAGTAATTAGGCTGAGAGACAAATGCTTTATTGAGTTTGTCTGACTCTGTGTGAGAAGCTAAAATAGTGCACTTCCTCCAAAACAGAACAAGTTGGCCCAATGTAAAGTATGGCTGCCAGAGCAGGCAGTGTGGATTTGAGAAATTTAACTTTGGGCTGACTTTGGGCCAGAGAGGACCCTCGGAGTTTTGGCACATTTTTAATTATAAGTCTGGCATAACTGTGGCAACAAGATGTGCAAGATGGCACACAGCATTTTTGGCTGCTTGGGTCGTCAATTTCCCCTTGGAATTTTTTTACATAACCCATAAAGGAGGATGTACATGTATCTAATTTGCATTTTAAAAGCTGAGCAAAGTGGATTTAGGTAGCTTTATTGTTTGTTTTTGACCTCCCAACCTCTACACAGATAATCTCTCTCATATTTGTAATCATATACTCAAACCTTAGAGGATCTAACACACTTCCCAGGGATGTGTACATGAATTTGATTAGCTGAAAAACGTTGGGCCTCGTAAACAGATCAGTTAAGTAAGAATTATATATTACAACAGTAAATAAACTGCTGTAATGACACTTCTATGTCAATAAGAAAGCATTTCATGCAGACGAAGAAATGTCTTTTATTTTAGACTGATAAGACATTTATAATTCATGCACACAGTAGTTTTAGAACAATTTGTAAGGTTGTAAGCCTTAGCTGCTGCGTCGATCACTGCTGTCGTGACTTGTTGCATAAATACGTAATGAAACACCTAATTCGTGCTGGTAATTTGCTAAATCCGTTACCGGGAGGGTGTTGCTGGGAATTTCTTGTTAATTCAATTCTCCCATGACTTTCCCCCTTTGTTAGCTTCAACATAAGTAGATTTCGCACACTTCCTGTTCTGGTCATGTCGCGTTTGGTCCTCAGGAGGCAAACATGTTGATACTGAGTGGAGGAGACACAGAGGCAACATGCTGCTGGAGGACGGAGGGAGAGGTGTGACGTCCAGTCTGTCACACTAATCTACAAGTCTGTGACCCCACATAACACTGCAAGTGTTGTGGAGACACACACACACAGCCACACACAGCCACGCACACACATTCCTGGCGGCTCCCCGCTCTCTGATAGATGGCAGTAGTTAATGAAGCGCTGCTTTTGAAGTAGATAAGATGTGGAGAGAAGAGGGCTAGAAATGCTAATGTCATTATGCGGTGAGGGCAAGGGCTACGCTGGAAGGCATTGGGGGGAAGTTATGCATGTAAGTGTGAGTGTGTGTTTCGAGGGGTTAGACTCATATGGGCTTTTGAAGTCTAATCCTGATATCTTTTTAAATGAAACTGACAAGCCTGTGTTCTGTGCCCATATTCAGTAGCTCTGAGCTTGGCCTTTTTCATGCCAAAAGCTCCCACCTAGACTTGTTGCCAAATTCTTCTTGCTGTCATTTGGGCCATAAAACTTACAGGGGCCACTACTACAACTGCTACTGCTATTAATAATGGTGATAGTACACTCCCATGCACTCGAAATTAATCTATTAATCAGATGTTTTTTCAAACTAGGACTTTAATTTGTCAAAGCGTTGGCCCTCTTTCCTTTTTATTGGTTATGGTAAAATTTTAATAACTGGCTTAATGGCTTTATACATGAGGACCAACTGGCTGTAACAGAGTTACGTAGGTTAAGCAACACAAGCAAAGTTGTAAACAGTTCAGCTGTATTATCTCAATCACTTTTCTGGAAGTAAAAATTAAAGTCCGTCCCAAACATTTAAAAGAGCCATATTCAATATTCAGAGTGTATTTACGGCCTTGTTCAGACTGCAAGCCCAAATCCTCTTTTGGCACATTCACACTGTATCCATATTGATTTTAGAGTCTGGACAGCAAAACACACATGAAATATGATTTTTGCAAATCCTGACCATATTTAGAGGCAATGTGAGGTGCAATCCCAATTAGATTTTAAAGGATGCGTCGCAGTTTGGGCGATATGGCTCAAACTGCTCGAACTGGATTTGAATATTTCTTTCTTTGATTTGTGTGCATGAATCTGTCTCACCACCAAGTGCTGAACAGGACTGATAATAAAAATCAGACATACTGGACACTATAGAAGTTAACTCAGGGGTTGGCGATGTTGTATACGATGCAATGTTACTATGCATGCAACAGAGACTTCTGTTTTCGCCGAGAAGCTAATGTTAAGTCATGAGTTAACGGACTTGTCTTTCTTTTGATGCTCTTGTTGTGTTTAGACTAGATTTAGTAGCACAAGAGGACAGTGTGGGGGGAATGGATTTGAATAGGTGTGGCAACTCAGGCCCCTGGCATGCAGGTAGAGAGACAGGGAGAGAGGGAGAGAGGCTAGCTTTGATTGGGAGGATCAGCTGGGCAGGTGTGCTCCTTTGTCTGCAAAGTGTGGCCTGCAGGGAGAGACAAGCCAGGCAAATGTTTGATGCATCAGTGCTTAGATGACTGCAGCGACGCTACTGGTATATGCTTTGGATTGATGATAATTAATTTGATCTGCAAGTAAAATATATGTTAGTGAGATGTGATGGTTATTAGGGAAAGTGAGCAATCCATTAATAGTTTCATTCATTCATTCATTCATTCATTGTGGTGCAGGTTATTTTTGGGTTTGTGTGATGGCATCTCATCAGGTTAAAAAAGTTTGTTCACCTTATTTCATGTTTTTGTGGTTATGTCTGAGTTGTGTATGGTGGCTGAAGATAGTTTAGTTCTGTTGATGGATTAAATTTGATTAGCTTGATATCAGAATCTGTAGTTCAATGGGGTAAAGGTCAAGTTGACATGATCCAATTATGAGTTTGTTTGCTGTATGGAATGTGATTGGTAATAATTTACTGATTTGATTTGAATTGAATTGCTTTTTGTTAAAAAGTGGAAGTAATAAAAGAGAATTTCCAAATTTAGAAAAGTGAGATTAAAAGTAATTTCATGATTGTTTAAAATAGGTAAATAAATGAAACTTATTTAAAAGAGTATAAATATTTATATCCATAATGAAAAAATCTTACACTAAATATCGTCTGTGATTATATATCTATCTTCCATGTTGAAAACACTCATTGTTGTTGGAAGCCTCTATTTCTCATGCTTCTGCTTTGGAAAACCGCAGCGTAAACCAGCATAGCTACTTACTAACACCATGTTGTTACCACAGCAACCCATGCAGAAAGTTGGTGATGTCTGGACACAAAAATCCAATCTGGACACTTGAAAAGTCTCCTGACAGTGAGGACAGTCCTGATTTGCCTGAAGTCTAAACATAGCCTATGATTCAGAGGTTGTCTGCACACAGTCCTCTACATGGAGGTGGCTGACCCCGCAGCCAGAAGCTAACAGTGCAAACAGCAGTAACAACCACAACAGTCCTGACACAGCTAACAGTGTTAACCTGGGGGGAACCGGAGGGTGGTCTTTACAATTTTGTGCACCATCCAGATAGCAGCGATGAGAGCTGTATGAGTGCAGTGGTGCCGATTACCTAGCCAGTGCAGGGACTCACATACACTAACATGCATGTGCGGCCAGACTGTCTACCACAACAAAGAACAGAGAAGCTCAGATTACAACACACACAGAGGTAGTGCAACTTTTTTTCTATGCTCAGAGCGCCATTACTTCACTATATCTTTACATAGAACATAGTGGTTTACTGCTACATTAATGCTCTGAATATCGTGAAGAGCTCCTATCCTTATCCGTATCCTCCTCCCTATCCTATCCTTTAAATCTGTTTGTTTGTGAATATATTTTACAGAGCCGTTTTCTGGTTCAACTTTGACCTGCTGTACTTGTGTATGTTTGTTCTCAACCAAAAAGTCCCAGCAACTTCAGTGCCCAAGGGAGGTAAAATCAGGAGCTAGCCAAGTCCTCTGGCATTTTCACAGCATCTGGAGAAAATCAGGCAAATTAAGATGATAAAGAACAACAACAAAAAAAACAGCATCTTTTCTGAGACCCAATTTTGGTGCATGACAAGACAACAAGACAGAGTCAGAATGGTGTTATTTGTAATTTTTTTTGGAAACTGTGTGCTGGTTAAATTGATGTTGGAAACGAGGCATTCAGAGGTGGAAATTGGGAACCAAAATGCTAGAAAGGCTAGAGGACTATCTTCAAAGAAGCAGCAATCTGTGGCAAGTGTTTTCTGATTATTTTTCAGCTTTAGTTTTCATTTCAGCCACAAAACAAATGGTTACAGTTGGGGTTTCTTTAAAGATAATCTTTTCTTCATCTTGTTCTTTTTTGAGATTAGTCGAGTAGTCAGCAACATTGTTTATTACACAGCTTTGTTAACACTTGATTCTGATGGGTCAATTATGGCATTCTGTGGTCTGTTATTTCTGAATAGCAGGCTGTTGCTTTGAATAACAGACCATTATGGATGCAGTTCTGGTTGCAGATGCTAAGCAGAGGCAATACAATAATTTTGAAATCTATACATTCTGTCCAATTATTGATTTCTTTAGTAAGTAGCTGTGTAATGAGCGGTATAATGCACAGAGAGCAGGTTTTTATTGTGAAATAAATCCCTACAAGGTGATTTCTGCATCATCCTGACAGTTTTTATTTTGCAACAATGACCGACTGGCTGTACAGTATCCCTTATTTACACAGTGTGTAAAGTAGTTCCTATCCCAAGTCTAAATATCAGTTATAGTGAAAACCAGTGTAACCAGGTTAGTCCTGTTAACCACTGGGGCGGTTTGCAGCCCAGTGTGAAGCAGGTGGATGAGGGTCAGCACCTCCAAATCTGAGGCGAAACCGGTGGATTGCCCCCTCCTGGTTGGGAGAGTGTTACTGCCTCAAGCGAGGAAGCTCATGTATCTCAGGGTCTTGATTATTAGTGAAAGTAGAATAGAGCGCGAGATGGATCGGCGGTTTGGTGCTGCTTCTGCAGTGATGCTGGCACTACGCAGGACCATTGTGGTGAAGAGGGAGCTGAGCCAGAAGGCAAAGCTTTCGATTTACTGGTCCATCAATGTCCCATCCCTCACCTATGGTCATGAGCTCTAGGTAGTGACCGAAAGAATGCGATCGTGGGTACAAGCAGCCCAAACGAGTTTCCTCCGTGGGGTGGCTGGGCTCAGCCTTAGAGATAGGGTGAGGAACTCCGAGTAGAGCCGTAACTCCTTTGCGTCAACAGGGGTCAGTTGAGGGAGGGATTGCATATCTCATCTTGCCTGGGAACGCCTTGGGGTTCCCCAGGAGGAGCTGGAAATCATTACTCGGGAGAGGGACGTCTGGGGTGCTTTGCTTGGCCTGCGGATGAAAATGGATGATCCTGTTAAGATCAACAATGTATTTTTCAAGGGAGGCCTACCAAAGACAGAAACATAAGAAGTTACAAACAACAATAACCACAATAAGAAACATTAAATATATACATTGACATGTCAAATATTGAAATACCTCTGCGCGATAGCAAGTCCTGACCGATTCATTCACCCTTATACTCACAAGAGCTTTAAAATCAGGCAGAGAGACCAAGTCTATTTGTTTCCAATCCTTTTAAAGGTTATTCCAAGTGAGAGGAGCAGAGCACAAAGTTTTCTCTCCCAGCACAGTCTGTGCACTAGGGACAGACAACAAGACTAAATCTTCAGATCTCAGGCTATTAGTAAAGTCTATATGTTCTCTGTTCTGTCTATATGAATGTACTGTAGACATGTAGTGACATTTAGAACTCTAGATCTCCAGATAGTTTCTGGTCCATTTGAAAGTCCTCGTGAGCAGGGACTACGAGCCAGAAACAGAAAACTGGAACCAGGTTCCTGGAAAAGTTTTGCGGTCAAGAAGAGCCTGTAGATACATTTTGTAACCTATACTTGCACCAGTCTCTTATACACACACAGTATAGCTACAGGTATGTTGACACTTCCCTTTTACTTCGGTGTACTTGTGGTCTTGGGCTGTTTTTCATGGTTTGAGCTTGGCTCCTCACAGTTAAGCCTCTGATGCTCTTTTGGCTGAAATGGAGCAAATTCCTGCAGCCAGGTTCCTAAATCTTCTGTCTCTATTTTTGAAATGAGTTGTTCATTTTTGGGTGTCCACATACTTTTGTCTGTGTAGTACATTCATCATCTCTCCTTTCTCCACAACCGATGCAGTATTGCCTCTGAACCAGCCAGTGCCGTGACAGATGTGTATGGAAACATTAAAAGGGACATGATTGAGCATCATGAATGCACATCCGCTGCACGCATAGAAAGACACACTAAGACATACACATGAAATATACATATGAAATGACATGGGAAATGGGAGAGGCGGAGTGAGACAGAGACTGTAAAAAGGGAGCGATTTCAACCATATTGCGCTGCAGTTTAGCACATTCATTGATGAAAAAGCTGTAAAAAACACTTTCATCTATAGTCTGTGCAAATGTGGAGTTTTCCCAATTATGCTGCACTCCCTCGGCCTCTTTGTCACTCACATGCACACTCAGCTAATCACCTCAGATTAGTGTGTGACTGAACACCTCCCCAACCTGTCACAAAGAGACTCCATATGAATATTAAACACAAATTCAGACTACGTGTCTGTGCTGTCCTGACATATGGCTGCTTACGGGTGCCTTATGTAATTTGTCACCAAGACTGTATAACAATGGCCTTTACCTGTATGAGTGATAGAGCTGAAGTTTACAGTGTGTGTGTGTGTGTGTGTGTGTGAGATACCTAGACAGACTGTGATGGCCTCTTTAATTCCTTCTGTGATTGATTCCCCACTCGTCTTCTCCCTCAGTGCTGACATCGAAGGAGCGCGTGCAGCGCGACCAGGAAGTAAATTACCTTGAGCTGACAGCCTCTTACGGGATACACATTTCCCAGCAGGCTTTGCTGATGCCAACAGATTGCCTCTTGTTGTCTTTTTCTCTCACGCTCTCTGTCTCGTGTGCACACAGAGGCGATGCGTTCTCGGTGTATGATAATAGGTGCTACAGGCTCGTAGCTGCAGCATCATGAGGCTGTATGGATGTAATGTATTCAGACAGTCCATGTCCACCCACACGTAGCAAACACGACTCATACATGTATGATTTAGTGAGCCTGAGCCAGAACCACTCAAGTGTTTTTATTTTTGCACAAAACTCCTTTTTTGCCAAGAAACCTCACAGAGATGTGTTTCAAGGTGACCATTTATACTTTTTCTTATTTTCTGTCACGTACATAATGGTTTTTTTTTTTTTTTTTAAAGATATTTTGTTGGGCAGTTTTGCCTTTAATTGATAGGAAAGTCAAGTGTGAAAGGGGGAGAGAGAGAGAGGGAATGACATGCAGCAAAGGGCCACAGGCTGGAGTTGAACCCGGGCCGCTGCGGCAACAGCCTTGTACATGGGGCGCCTGCTCTATCCACTAAGCCACCAACGCCCCGTACATACATAATGTTGCAGTTTCGATGTTACTATTAAACATTGCCGAAGTTTCAAATAATGAGGTAAATTTATGTAAAAGTAATCCCTGTGAGCAAAAACCTCAGGCTTTAGACGGCTCTGAATACTCAACTGCTCAGGGCACGCTACTCCAAGTGTTAACTTTACATACACTGCTACATGTAGCTTTATGTTAACGTCAACGAAACATGTAATCCAAATTGCAGATGTTCTTAATTTCTTCCAAATTCATATTCCTGCTGGAACATGTCCATCTATGTTCAGCAGCTTTTATAGGTGATTTTTCATGGAAAACTGTACTTGCTACATGTAGCAAGTACACTGCTACATGTAGCTAGATGCTAATTTAAGGAAAATACAGCCCCTCTTGGTTGTAGATGTTGTTAATTTCTCCCTGATTTTGAATCATATTCCTACTGGAAGTTGTCAAGCTGAGAAGATTTTGATTTAGAAGCTTTTATTGGGGATTTTTCATGGTTGTAAATTTCGCTATACCCAATTGGAGCAGACTGACCTTTTTTGGGAGGGCTGCTTAAAGTGACAGGCACTAGAATGGAGCGTCTTAGACAGAGGGTGAATACAGGTGTTCCAGCACAAACAATATGAGAAAAACAGTGTTTTTTAAACATTAAGACATTTAAACATGTTCTACTAGAAACCCAAAATACAATTACGAACCTGAAAATGAGCACAATAGAACCCCTTTAAATAAATAATAATTTACAGCCATGCTAGCAGCTCTGTGAGGCTGTTCTTAGACATGGTGGTGCTTGAGCTAAATGCTAAAATCAGCATGCTAACATGCTGTTGTTAAGTGGGTATAATGTTCAACATGTGCACTCAGTTTGAGATGTTAGCATGCTAACATTCGCTAGCAAGTTTTATTAAAGATCCAGTGTGTAGGATGAAGTTACATCTAGAGGCAAGGTTGCAGATTGCGCAAACTGAAACTTCTTTCATGTGCTAAGCGTGTGGTTGTTCTGATAAGGCAAATGGTCCTGTCTAGAGCCACTGTTTGGTTTGGCTACTGTAAAACAACATGGCGGACTCTGTGGTAGAGGACCTGCTTTCTGTGTAGATATAAACAGCTCATTCAAAGGTAAAAAAACCCAAACATGATTCTTGTTTTCATGTGATTAAAAACTGATAAAAACATAGTTATAAATATCATACTGTCTCTGCCTGTACATCCCCCTAAATTCTACGGACTGGCCCTTTAATTTGTAAAAAAGGTGGACATTCCCAAATGTACATGTAGCCTGGGGTTCAAGCAAAAGTTAAGATCAAAACTTATTCCTATAACACGGCTTTACCTTCATTTTTTTTTTTTTTTTTTACAGATGGGTTCAAGTAGAGTTTATTGAAGAGGTTGACCTGCAAGTTCAAAAAGTTATATTAGTTTCTGGATTGAAAAAACTTTAAAGCTCAATATCTCCGCCTTAAACTCTGCTTGCAGATGGAGCCTCATCCAGCCCCTCGATTTACCCCCCTCCTCTCCCATATGATTCTAACTCCACCACCACCAGCACTTTATCTTCTTGATAATGAGCCTCAATAACTGGACGCTTTCCATAACTATGTCTCGCCATAACTTCCTCCTTCGTTTTCCCCTGGCCAACGCCAACTACGTGATGAATGAGTCTGTTTAAAAAAGATATCAAATATTCATCTGCCCCCAAACTCCTGAATGAAAAATTGAGAATATATCATTCACCGAGCACTCGTTTTACTTTCCCCTACTCCCAAATTCAGAATTCACTTATCCCCGACAAGCAGCGAGGCTCAGAAAGCAGCCGGGTATGAATTATCCTGCAGATTGTTTTATGCATGATGGTTAAGTGCGAGATTCTTTTGACTGATGGAAGGCAAATCAGTATCCAAAAAAGCTTTCGAAGTCATGAGTAGACCCGTCTGTGGTGCGTTATTTGGGACCTTCATTTAGATTGGAGAGATGGGAAGAACACAGGGAAGAGATGACATGGTGGGAGAAGGAAAATTCTTTTACATTTCACTTTTTGTTTTTCTCTTTTTTCTCCCTTTTTGTTCCAAACTGAAATAAAGTGTCTCCCAAATAGTGAGTGGTGGTGGTTACCCTCCTGCTGAAAAAACAAACAAACAAACAAACAAAAAAATGAAAGACCAGGCAGGAAGCATGTTTGTAAAAAGACTTTAATGTGTTTGTGTGTTAGGGGAGGAGGAGGAGGAATGATAGCAAGGTCTGAAGGTGGATATGAAAGTGTTGTGTGTCTGTGGCTTCAGGCTGTATAGGATGCACATTCACACACCTGGCAACCCCCGAGGGACAGGTCCGCAAATTACAAATCTAACCTCAATACAACCTTTTCTCTAAACCCCTTCTCCCTCATTTTGTCAGTTTTCTTCCCTCTTCCCTTCATTCGTCACATTTGAAAAAGGTTCCTCATCTATTATGTAGAACTAAAAATCATTTCAAGGATATTAAGTAGAAGGGAACAAATGGAACAAGACATGTAAATTTTAACTTTAGTTTTTTTCACCATAACCCTACCATTTTGACCATCCTTTTATATACAACAGTTGCATATTTATGGTTTTATTTCAGCCCGTCCTCTAAAAATAATACCTACATATAATCATTTTCATAAGAAATAGGTTGTATGGGAAATGTAATGACACCTGGATTGTGTTTGGTTTGAAATAAAGTATCTGCAGCACAAAATGTTCCTGCTGAACACACCTGTAAAATGTTCACTTGCAGTGTATTTCATTGGTCTTCACTCCAATATCTTCTCCTGGCAATTCAGGCATGATTAAGGTACCTACTTTATGTTCAAGTAAAAAAAAAATCCCAGTGTGAATCAGTTTATTTTCACTGTGAATTAGAAAATGGCTGGTGAGCCATCCGGCACCTTGTTGAGCTCCTTAGAATGTCTTTAGCACAACCAAACACTGACCAAGACAGCCAAAATACATGAACTGAAAACGCACGGATATAGCAACACATTCTCACTCCGACCTCGTCACATATGACGTTTGGTCGTGGATTTTTCGTCTCCAGATACAACGTGAAAGGTACCCTGGGTGCATTGGTTTGATGTTCTGGGACACCGTGTCAAGTTCTGCCTGTTACATGCATTGTCTTCTTTCATTATACACTTCGTTTTCACAGGAAATTTACAGTTTACATACAGTCTCTTTCAAAATAAACGCACCACGTCGGTACAACCCCAGGAATTGACATTTCTTATTCCTCCAACAACTAATGCATGTGCTTTGGGTTTAGGCAACAATAGCACGTGGTTAGGTTTGGGAAAAACGAACAAGGTTTGGCTTTAGAATCTTACGGAATGCAAATACCGCTCTCCTGGGTAAAAGTTTGTTGGACCCACCCGCCCTACTCAGACTTTCGCCGCCATAACTTTTGTCCTTGTCCCGCCGCGTTTTCCCTTGGCGCCTATCACGCCAACGTTAAAGGACGGCTTTTTTCGTCAGTGTCTGATGCCACAAGTCACTGCCCAAGCGTTGGGCGACTTGAGCGATTTGACGACTTCGGAGTGAGAGCGCCTACACCTGTATTCTGTGAATATGGGATAACATCATGGTTATGTTATTGGTGTGGTAGCGACTTGTCAATGGACGGCACCTACCTGTTACTCAAAGCCTATCACACCCTTAATTATGAATAACATTAAGCCTTAGTAAAATTTAGATAGGTGAGTAATATAAAAATTCAGTTGTTATAAATGGGGAAATTAGCCGTAGAGACCAAAACCATCTTTGTACCAGGCTGTAAACATGTTTACTTCTGCTGTAAAGTTGGGCATTTTAACATTGGGGGTCTATGGGGATTGACTCGCTTTTAGAGCCAGCCTCAAGTGGCCATTAGAGGAACTGCACTTGGTGTTAATATGGTTATGTTTGCATGCTAGTTGCATTAACACAGGTAACTTTAAACAACTGCCGGTATAAAGTTTCACATATTAAGAGGGAGTGGAGGACTCAAGCAAGTAACAGGAAATGTGTTTGTGTGTTGTTAATATGGCCGCCGCCAATTTAGGAGCAATTGAATCACCTTATAAAGTTGTTTTCATGATGAGCAACATTTGGCACTTCTGCTTTGGCTTCATTTTTTCAGCTCTGCAGGTAGCAACCATATAGATTATTCCCATTCTTTTTTATGGTTGCCACTTGCTCACAATTAATGACTCCTGTTAAGTATGCGGCTGCTATACTTCCTGGATTGGAATTAATGTCGCCCATGAATGTGAACTAGGCCACCAATGCACAAAAAATGTATTAGTCAAAGCAAATTAGCAGTGTATGACCAGATAGGAAGTTTTTTATGTTCTCAGCAGATATTTGTCTCTTTTATTGACCATTTATCTTGGCGAGTACAAAACAATCATTAATGCAAATCCCTCATAAGGACTTTATTTCCCTCCCCCCCTTGTCCCTCCTTCTCTGTTTCTGACTCACTCTCAGTATAACAGGGAGACACTGGAGCTCTGCTGAGTAAGCACTCCTGAATCTTGAACTAGTGAATACAGCAGAGCCCCCCTGCAGACTTCAACCTACGCACGAACCCTTTGTGTGTGTGTGATTATGTGTGTGTGGCTTTCTGTCTACGCCCACCTGTCTTTCCTCATGTCCTCCGGTGTCTCTCTTTCTTCTTGTCTCTTTCTTCTTTGCCTGTCTGCCCGCTTGTATCACTTTATTGT
Source organism: Epinephelus moara (assembly GCF_006386435.1). Lineage (NCBI taxonomy): Eukaryota > Metazoa > Chordata > Actinopteri > Perciformes > Serranidae > Epinephelus > Epinephelus moara. The sequence continues at coordinate 24,034,713 of NC_065528.1, read as the reverse complement.
TGGTCCCTGCATTCTTCTTCCTCGCTTCTTTGTCCGTATCTGGCAGCATGTGTTTGTGTGTCTGTCTGCTCCCTGTCTGTCTTTCTGGCATCTCCACACAGCCAAAATGATTTTTATAGCTTCTCCCCTGTGTCTCCACCCCCACACCCCCCCATTTTTCTCTCTCTTCTTTTTTTTTTTTTGAAGTGGATGAGTAAATGAATCTCTTTGTCTTGCACTGTAGTGTAACCCGCTAATCAGGCCATTCACTGATTACACGCTTCACGCTAATCACGTATGCGTGTGTCTGACTGTGTGCATGTGCAACGCCTTTGTGATGGTGTACATGTTTGTGCGTTTGGTGTAACAGCAAGGGGCATTTGTTGACACTAAGCCTTCTCCACAGTGTCATTGTTTGGTGCAAAAATGCAAAATGCGACACACCGAATCCGGAAAATGATGTATTTACAGCAAGTTCTTGCTGTGCTTTGTGTTACCTGCATGGCTGTGTCTGTAAATGTGTGTATTAAATTGTGTGTGTATAGAAAATGAAAGAGAGGTAGAGGAGAGAGATGGGAGGGATGAGGAGGAGGAGGAGGAAGAGGAAGGATGCGAGAGGGGTGGAGGGGCGTAGAGGGGAAAACCAATTATCGTCCTGATAACAGGCAGGCTATGGATTTTATACCAGGCCTCTTCTGCAGCTCTTCCATCCTGCGTCTGTCTCTCGCTCTCTGTCTATTTCTGTCTCTCCTTTGCCGTAGTAAATTTAAATTCCAATTCAAGGGAGCTTTATTGACATGACAGAAAATCCAAGTGTTGAAAACGGTATAGATTCTTTGATATATTGTGTTGTTTCTGGCTCAGAGTGTGTGTGTGTGGTCTGATTAACTACAGAAGATGGCCTGTTGAAATGTGTCAGACAACAGAGACTGACATTTCGTCAATATGCCCCCGTCTCTTTGTGCGTGCGTGTGTGTGTGAGAGAGTCACTGTGACCGGCAGGCAGTCACATTATCTAACCTGCATTGTCACGTTGGCCTTCTGCATTCAGGGGTTTTGTGTCCTTGACAGTTTGTATCGCAGTTTACAGCCTCTCAACGAGGGAAAGAGTTTTTCCTTTTGTGTCAAATATCAATCAGAAATGTTGCTGTCTGTGTTTATAATCCATCGATTAACTGTCACAGCATTAGACTATTTGTAGTTGTGGCAACAATCACCGACAGTAGCAAAGCTGGCACCATAAAGGTCCAGACACACCAAACCAACATCAAAGAACAAGTGACGACAAAGGCAGACTGTTGCGTTGCCTCATGTTACCTGTATCCTGGCCAAAAAGTTGCACTTGAACACAAAAAGTGCCCAGCTTTGACAGTGAGCTATGTCTCCGTGCTAACAAGGTATTTATAAAGAATCATAAAGAATGTGGTGACAGAGACATGTGCTTGTTTTTCTTGAGAGGCTGCTATGTTTGAATAGTTGCTGTTTTATTGTGGATTTTTGCATTACATGTTGTATTTGTTGCATTTTAAATGTGTTTTGATTGGCTGCTACCTTGGCCATGTGTCTTGTGAAAGAGAATTTCAATCTGGATGAGACTTCCTGGTTAAATAGAGGTTAAATAAAAATGTATTTCCTATGTAGAACAAAAATCACAAATGTGAGATGGTGAACTGCAACCTGTTAAAGATCTCGGATATAGTTGTTAATTGAGCCTATTTATAATCATATATCATTTTGGATTGGCATAAATGTGTGTGACAACATGTCATCTCATCATCATTGCTGTCACAGATGTGACATATGCCACCAAATTAAACAAGTGACATGCTACGCTAATTTTATTTGAAAGCATCTCAGCACTCACACAACATCTGGAACAAACAGTGCCCAGTGTTTGTCATTTACATATGCAAAACTCAGTCTAATAACAAATGGAGGATGAAGATGAAGGGAGAAACAAAGTAAGCCATCAGAAAAGAAAAGATGAGATATCAATTGAATACTGGTTTTGGAATAAACATGTCTAGGGGGCAGGTTAGCATATGTCCCACAACAGGACATGCTAATTTAAAAATAAGGCTTAGTATTGCCACTTTATCTTGAGCAGACTTCCTCCAACCATAAAAGCAGTTTATTAGCTAAAGAGACTTTATTTAACACGTTATCTACGTTTAGCCTACTGATGTGGCTATACTGTTATCAGTGTAAGTGTCATCGGGTCTTCCAGCAACAAGGGTGTTTATGTCCTATCTATACATTATTCCATGGGCTATAAGTATTCAAGAGTTGTCTAAGAAGGCTAATTCCATATTAGGGTGCTTTCAGACCTAGAGTTGTCTTGCTTTGGTCTGAATCAGGGACTAAGTTTTGTTACTAAAGTGCATAATTGCCTAGAGTTGGTTCATGTTCTCACGGCAGCATTTACAAGCAGACCAGATCAAATGCCTTGTGCGAGAAAGCTGCTCTGGATTGGGAAATCCAGGAAGTAAACAAAACGGTGAACAAGAGTACATTTGCAAGATAAATGAGACACTTTCTAATGTCACAATGGAGGGACAACTACGCAGGTTGATGTTAGCGCTGCTCATCGTGGACTATATTGCTGTCATTGTTCATTTTAGTCAAACCATACAGTTTGAAAACGAGGTACGGCTCCAACTAGAAAACAATGTTTTGATGCATTGGATGTGCTGAATGTGCATATTAAGGCAGTACAGGAGGAGGTGCACATTAATAATCCTCCAGGACTGTAACATGCTCATGTTTAACCCAAACAATGTGTCATGTGACTGCAGTTGGTTCAGGTCGAGGTCGGAACACGTTCGAACCGCACCAGAGTTCATTTGTAACTGGACTGAGACCACCTCTTCAAGAAGGTCTCAGTCCAGTTGTTTCAGGGAATAAAATAATATTTAATAACTGGTAAAAATGGCATGTTTAACAGCTGTGGTTAACACAGTTTTGGCATGGATATGTGTTAATTTATGATTTGGATTAATTCGTGTCCTTTCTTTTGGCTCGTTTCTGCCCATTCCTCTATCGTCCCATCTTTACAGCTGAGTCACTGTCCTCTCTCTTTTCCTGCTTGTCTCTCGCTCCATCTGTCCCCTGGGCCGACTGCTTTTAGACTTTCATAAACTCTTTAAAAGGCTCTTTCTCAAACACACACTTGACCTCAGTGCTCTTTGATAGTGTCTCCCTGCTCTGGACACACATCTATCTGCGCACACCCACATTTGCACTCTGCAGTGTTTACACACTTAACTTGAAGCAGCCTTAATGCGCCCGCATCGGTTCAAATGTATCAGGGTGAATGTCAGTGATATTTCAGTCTGTTGAGCATCTAAAGAACCTGAGAGACAGAGAGGCAAAGATCTGTCGGCCCTTTCATCTGTTTCAAAATGTTATCGTACTGCTCTCCATCCCTTCATTGAGCTGTCTGTCTGTCATCCACCTCTGTAATAATAAACAAATCATACTGCAGTCGAGTTTAGAGCACAGTGGGATCTTACAGTTAAACAAACTCAGTATTTTAGGTTGCAGATATTATGATTTAAGATTCAGCAGTGTCAACAACGTGAAATATACATTGATGTTGTGTTTGCACGTACAGATGGATGACAAATTAAAGAGAAAAAGTAATGTGAGCCACCATATGCCTGAACAGCTTCAGTGCTCTATGATATTGATTGCACAAGTTTCTGTAACTCTACTGGAGGGATGAGCACCACTCTTACTTTTGATGTGTTTTGATGATGGTGGCGGAGAGTACGTTGGTTCGAAATCTTTCATTGGCGCTCAGTTAGGTTAGGGTCTGGTGACTGTGAAGGCCATTTTAAGGGCTTCTCTGGGTTGTAGGTTGTAGTATCTCAGCTGCAGGTCATGATGCTTTTCAATGAAATATGGCCAGGAGACTTTGTACAACCTAGTGATTGTAATACCATTCAAATTAGGGTTATAAGGCCCTATCATACTTCTGGTGCAAAGTGGCATGGCAGACACTAAATCACAACAGCCATTGCTCGTGTCAGTCTGACACAGTTGTCATTTTCACGGCCAGTGCCCACGTTGTGTAAGTAGCAAATGTTCTTGTAGATCTGAGTCGAGCGCATTGTTGTTGAATAGCTATTTTTAGGCGAGAGAAAGCGATTGCACCATTGACCAACAAAAACCTAGCCTGCTAAGATCATCCTGTAGACATGAGCTCCATGACTCCACGTTAATAGAGATGTGTGGATTTACACATAAAGAGCAGTGTTACCTGATTGATTATTTCAGAGGCTAAAAGTTTCGCTCTGTTTCCTTTGTCAAGTTTATAACTACAGTTTTTAATTCGCTGCCTAAATGTCTCACAGTATTTGCTGCAGTGACATCACTGCTCTAACTGCATTACTCTCAGCAGAAATCCATTTATTATGAATTAAGGGGCTGAGTCCAACCCCTTAGCCCCTTGGGCCTTACTTTGGGCCCAGATTTTATGCCATTTAACCAGCAAAATTGGAGTTAGACACGCCCTAGATAGATTGCACCATGATAGATAGATTGTTTAAATATGGCCTCTTATCTAAGAAATATAAACTCTTCAATTTTTTATACAGTTAAAATGTTTAAGGTCTTTTCATCCTTCAATCCAGCTTCATTGTTTTTGGCTGCTGCAGCAATAAACTTCAACTTCAGAACAGTAAGCAAAGCAAACTCCACAAGCCTCACCATTAAATCAATTCCACTGCTGAAGATAAGCGGCCTGCCGATGATGAGCCGTGAAGTCAGTGTCACCATGACGGCTGCCTGCATTGTAGGCCAACACATCTCTTCCTAGCTGGGTGTTCTCTCCATATTTCTGAGCTGAAATAATACTCAACAGTTTCACATATTTATTAAATTATGTGTTTCATCTGATTACAAAGCAATAAATTAAATGCAGAGTATTTACCCAGACCCAAACTGAAGGCATTTGCATTTGTGTTACTGCTCTCATTTATTGGGACTTGTCCTTTAATTTGTCTGCCGTCTGCATGTGTGTTTTTTTCCGTGGGATTTATTGGAATTATCCCAAATCTCACTGTCACGTGTTAAAGTAATCATGAAGGCAGATGAGAATCTGCTTGTGCGTCGATTGGATTGGAAATTATTTGTCAACTACTGCAGGATATTGGAATGTTTAATACGTTCAATTTCAGATTAATCTCACTTATTTTTTTCCAATCTTGTTTTTGTCTTCAGTCTTAAAGCTTTATATACTCTCCATGTCACATGCAGAAGTGTACTGTGTACTTAAGCACCATGTAGCACTGTCGACAGCGCACTGTCGCTCTGTACTTGGCTTTGTACTAACTGGGAATGATGGAAGCGGCTGACAGATGCCAGTCAGACTGTGACTTTGGAGCAGAACTGTCACGTTCAAACATCACGTGTTGAACATATTAATATTAATATTTTGCTTCTCGAGACATTGCGACAGCTGTCCACATTTTTACTTTGATGTGCTTTACATTGTGAAACAGCTGGTACTGTCTGAATCAGCATAGCTTCATGTTGTCATTTTCGCCAGTATGAACACACTGCAAACCCCAGTTAGAGTTTGATAATTACATGCAATTGGGACACCGTTTTTTGGGGTGAAATTCCAGCTGCACCTGAAACCTGAGTACCTGAGCTGCTAATTTAAACACTTTCAATAACTGCTTCATTTGAATCCTAATTTTAAAACAGAATTATTTGCCTGGATGACTTTGGCTGTGGTATTTCACCAGAACAAAAGGCTCAACTCCTGTTGATACACTGCTGAGTGATCTAACCAGAGAGATGATATTTTTACATGAATGAGGCTGTGTGTGTTTGTGTCTTTGTTTGGATGCCTGAAGAGGAGATGTTTCTGAGAGTGTGTATCGCTTACGGTTATGTTTGTGTGTGTGTTTTTCTCTCCAGTGCTCTGTGTGTGAACTCCAGACAGTCCCCAGTGTCTGACTGGGCTGTAAATAGCTATGGGAAAGCCAGAGAGAACACACACACACACACACACACACACACACACACACACACACACACACACACACATTCACACTCTTTTTGGATGTTTTCAGCATCCAGAGATTTGGCTTCGGAGTAAAGCTCTCTTTCTCCCCATCCTTTTATTCTCTTTTCTCCTCTCACACGAAAGAATCAAAGTTTTCTGATTTCTTACGAGGTGTTTTTCTCTGAGAATGTCTGTATGTTTTTGCGTGTAGATCATTTTCACATGAGCTGCTCTCTTTGTGTGTTTTTCAGAATTGCTTTTCTTGTCATGAGAGCGTATGTGTATTGTTGCAGTGGTTTCTTTTCTTTACACTGCATTTTTTCAAACACATCAAACTATGGAAAAACAGCAATGAATATTCAAATCCCTATATTAAAGGGCAGCTCCATTATTATTTGATTATTATTTTTATTTAATCATTCTGTAGCTTCCCAGTCGTGCTTCCACCAAAGCCTTTTTTCTTAGCTGAAATGCCAGGTGCTCCTCAGGACACGCCCAGCTGGGAGCTTTTGAAAGTGCTTTGGATTTGCAGCGTTTTTCAACTGAGATGCTTTGGTTGCATCTGGTTGCTATGATTCGGAATATCTGTCGAAAGAAACATGTTGGCACAAGATAGAGTACTAGCTTTGGGTGAAGGGAATGCTTAAGCATGCAGGTAGAGAGGATGGATCCGCCAGTCTGTGTGGGTGCATGGAAGCAAACAGTAGCCTGTATTGACAGATTTGTCCTCCATTGTTGTTCAGCACTTGTACATGCAAGATGTGACAGTTTGTCTTTGCAGTATTTGTCCCGCAACTATTATGAGAGGAAAACCATGTTACACAAAATATTAGTATTTTTTTAGGGCTGCACCGATTGTGAAATTCTGAGCCGATACCAATACCGATGTTTAAAATAACAATAACTGATACCATTGTTTTTGTTGTTTAGTTTGTATTTGTTGGTCTTTATTTCCCCTTCATTACTGTATAAAAACCCCAACTGTTTTAAGACATTCAGCTCTTCATTATACTACCTTTGAATGAGCACAAATTTAATTATACATGTTTATGAAACAACCTTTAATATGCGTCATAAAGCTTTGCTTCAAAACCCTTTTTACGATATATAATATACCATAATTTCCTCTCAGATATCTGTTTTATATTGCCGTGAAGACATCAAAAATTTCTCTTTCAAACAACTGTATTTATTAAAGTTTCTCACCAAAAACTACACTTTACAGGATTACATTTGTACATATCATGAGAAAACTAAAATTCACCTTCGCCCAACACTAATTTTTACTGAACACAGCTTGAACGCATCATAATGTATCTCACTGTAACCTTTGTCAGCAGTTAGTTCTGTCCACCGCCGACCAACAGCTAACGTTAACTAGCTCTCCTCCTGCTGATTTCAACATGGATTTTTGTTCATTAAGTAACATTATCAGAAGAAACAGTTGGATGTGTCCCATGGCAGGCATGTTGGTAGTTTACTGCGTCCTCTCGTCCCGTTAGCGCCCCAAGGAAGATCTCTGTTCATCCCAAACATGTTTTTCATTGTCCCCCGGACGACAGGATGTTGTAAGTCCTGAGATGTGCTTTTAGCCTGTGCAAATGTGACACAATTGGAAAAACATTTGCCCCTGCAATTGGTGAATGACATCTCATTTACTTGGTCGATCTCAGTCAACAAGGGGAGTATCGGCTGATACAGATGTGCAGCAGATTAATTTGTGCATCCCTTGTATTTTTGCACTTTGAAGGGTGTCTGTGCGAAATTCAGAGAGGGGGTAGACTTCATTTTCTGCTCAGGACGCCATAACTCCACTGTATCTTTACATAGCAAATATTGTTTTGCTGCTATATTTATCCTCTGAATGTCTCATACCGATCCTTTAAAACATGTCTAGAGGGGGACTTTTAGTAATGTTGTATCATTAGCAGCCTCGTACTCTTTGTTTTTCTCAGAACAAACACCTACTGAACTAACATGGTGAGCCTGACCTGATTGTTTCCACATTTAGCTCGACTTGTTCTTAAAAATGTTCAAAAAACACAGTCGGCATCTTGATATTCAGCAGAATAAGCTCCCTGAGTATCACAAAATAACACTTCTTACAGGCAAATTCTTGAAATAAGTTGAAATGAAATGGAACCAGTTGAACTTATCTCAGCCCCACTGGGAGTTTAAGCCTCAGCATGATATGAAATGACTTGTTAGGGGGGAGAATACATTTGTGCTGCAGAAACAGCTGATATTCATATATGGAGGGGAAGGAACACAAAGTGTAGAGGGAGAGAGAGATGTGGCGTAGCTGATAGATGAATGGAGAGATGGCAGAATCATTATGGCGATGCTCCCTCAGTTGCTCTTTTTCTGTCTCTCATTTCTAAACTAAAATCTGAACCTCAGATTGCTGTTTCCCTGGCCGCTCAGACAGCTGTCGCAGACATCCTGATAGTGACTGGCATGCAGGCCATTTTCACAAATGAATGGAGCTTTCACAAATGATCTGTCATTCCTTCTCTCCATCTCATCTCCCCATGCTCCTCTTGGTATGATGCCGTGCCTCTGCACCCAGCTCGGACACACACGCATTTTAGAAACACACACCCGCAACTACGCACGTCCCAACCGTCATCTGCCAACCCGGCTCAGCAGGAGCAGTCAGCCTAGATCTCCGTGCTCTGCTTCCTGAGGTGTGTTAGCTGGATGAGGGGAGTGTCTGACCGTCTGTTACTGTCATGGAGGACACTGGCTGGGGCACGACTGGGCACCGGCAGGTCCCAGCGGGCGTCACCCTGCCTGCCCCTGACCAAAGACTCACTGCAGGGCTGCTCACGTGTCACAGACAGGCCTGTTTGGTACGTTGATACTGTTGACCATGTGTCTCTTTTGTATACCATAAACTGTGCATCAGTGGCATGATTAAAAGCATTAAATATATAATGAAGATGTCATAGTACCTCACATGCTGCTGGTCACAGTTCAAGTCAGCTAACACCATTCATTTGCAACCCACGTAGCCAATCTGTAATAAATTATCAAATTAAAAGTGTTCCTCCACCTTTAAGGCCCAGACACACCAAACTGACATCAAAGAACTAGTGGTAAGGAAAGCCGAGCGCTGCGTTGCCTTATGTCGCCTGTGTCTCAGCCAAAAAGCTGCACATGAACACATTGCAAAGACAACAGCTGATGGCCAAGCAGCATGTCCGTTTTGCACCTGCGTGAGAGGAAATAACTCTCTATACCAGCAGATGGTTGTTGTCTGTTGTTGTCATTCAATAAACAGAAACTGGAAGACTGTCATGATGCTAGTTAGCAAGTTAGCACATTAACAACACAATCCAATGTAGAACAATAACACAAACCATCATGAAATGTTTCTGCTAAAGAGCTCAATGGCTGAAGCAAAATAACAAGTTTGTTTTGATCTCACTCTCTCTTGACTTTAGTTGTTTGTTTACTTTCCTCACTTCCGTTTCCTCTTGTGCGCTGAGCTAAACTGCCAGTCAGAGTGACTTCATTCACCAACAGGCTCCGCCGTCACCAACACCTATTTAGGCTGAATTGCCCAAAAAAAAGGCTGACGAGGGCCAAACACTGCAGGACCCACCGCACCAACTAGGGCAGCATGACACTCACCAATAGAGTGCCGAAGTCACACCCCTTCCGGTAGAGCTCATGGGACCTTAGATCGGAAAAAATATGAATGGCATTGAATGGGGAGAGCAATATTATCTTTTGTTCCCGTTTGAGTTGCGACATGAAATCTAAATATGTTGTTAATAAATTTAAAATATAAATTTTAAGGTCAAGAAAGTCATACTTTGTGGTAAAACTGTTGAGATATAAGCTTTTTAATTAGAAAGACTCAAGAGTACACAGGAGGAGGTCGCGTATGTGACGTCATAGCTTTCGCTCGCTTCCTGCAGCTTGGCCTCCCCGCTGAAATTCCACTGTTTTATGATTAATCGATTTATGATTGAAGATGTCTGTGTGTTTTGTGCCAGGTTGCAGTCACTCCAAGCTGCAGGAAGTGAGCGAAAGCTACGACGTCACATACGCGACCGCCTCCTGTGTAGCTTTTCTAATTACGTTTTTTTCCAAAGCTTATATCTCAACAGTTTGACTGAACAGTATGACTTTCTTGACCTTAAAATTTATGTTTTAAATTCATTAACGACATATTTGGATTTCATGTCACAACTCAAACGGGACCAAAAGATAATATTTCTCTCCTCATTCACTGCCATTCATATTTTTTCCAATCTAAGGTCCCATGAACTTCACCGGAAGGGGCGTGACTTCGGCACTCTATGGCCCTACATTGACTGAGAGCTGAACGTTGGCTTGGTGTGTCAGGTGCATTACATAATAGAAATGGGGGACAGCATTTCTCTGCCCTACTACTGTCTCCGTACAATCTATATTTATAGTCCTCAGCATCCTTGCCAATCTTGAGACCTCAAAAAAAGTGAGGATTTCAAAGCCAAAGTGGCGGGTCTATGGTTCTTTCCCCAGAAAAACTGGAGTTTCAGAGAGCTTATATCCTAATTTCCTTACACTGCAACAGCATTTTATGTTAGGTACTTTTAATTCTCAGGAAAATGCAAAATAAATTGCTTTAATATGGTCATCAGTTTCAAAAAAGCCAAATACTTATTAACAGCAGGGCAAGACTACGCAAAATTCGACCAATCTGCTGAAACTCTGAGAGCCAGTCAAAATAACGTTGCTATCTTATAATCTTAATGTTTGCCTTTAAGACCACATCAAAACTATATACCGACACCAATTGAAACATGTGTTCCAGTACTAAAGATACATTTTGCTTAGCCAATGTTAGATGTTACCTACCAGTTTAAAAGAAATGCTGCGAGTTCAGCATCAAACCTCTCTCTTCACTTAACAAGATCTGTGTCCAGCGGTGGAAAGCTGTGCCAGTGTTTACTCTGGTTTTGCTTCTTTTTAGCGTGTTTCAGTTCTTTTCTCTGCTGCGTGATTTGTTGACCGTGTTGCTAACTGGTAGCTGTAGCTCTGTATCCTTGTCCTTTCATGTTGGATTGAGGACAGACTGGACGTTACAGTGACTCACCGCCATCTCTTAGAAGTGGTATTACATGACAGTATGGGGCGAGGCTAGCTGGCTAGCTGCTAATTTCAGTAACTATATGTGCAACACAAAAGACGTCTTTGGCATAATGTCAAAGCTATTACTTCTTTACATTAAGTTGATAATCTTAGTTTATTTTCTAAATGTTTTACACAGAAATTCTGGTCCTATCTTACGCATTGTACCTTAAAGTCATGGTGCTCCTGCTGTCTCATTTAAGCTAACAACAGCGTAAAGCAGTGGCAATTTTAGTCAGCAAACAGCCTGACCTATCTACACTTGGTCCATTTATGGTGCCAAATTCTAATGTTTTTTTTTTTAAAGTCTCTTCTCAGATAGTTTGGTGTCAACATGGCTCACTAGTTTTCTACTTTTTGCGGTAGCGTCAAGAACAACAAGCCAAGATAGGACAACAAGACATGCAATGGATCAGACAGTCAATGTATTTTAGAAACATCTCTCGCCGAAATATGATACAAGGTGTGTTGTGCTTATACGATTAATTTTTTTTCTGCTTTTGAACAGCTGTTTGAATTTTGAGTAAAAAGAAACCACCCTAGTATGTGATTTGCATGCATGTCATGGCCTTTTACTTTAGAGTATTTTCCATACAGGCCATGTAGCACTAGCCTCCTGTAAATCTGTATTTCTACCTTTAACACCAACCCAAAAATTTTACAAGGACTAAGAGATTTAGTAATTCTTCCATGTATATGTGACCCATGAGTCATTCTTTTCTGATTACAGCATGCACCGCTGACTGCTGTGTGCTATGGTTGCATAATTCACTTGTTTTAATTGGGAAAGTGGCTGCTTATGATTCATAATAATGATAATTCACAAAAATGTTGAATGCAGTTGTTACACTCACAGCACTGTGTGACAGGGAATGGCGATGCAAGAAAACAGACTGACAAGCAGAGGTGATAATTTATATGTTATGTTCTATGAGTCATATGCTGATATATAGTATTAGAATATAGATTTTATTCGTATTAATCACTCCTATGAATACTGAAAGTACATTAGACTTAGTTATATGACCTCAGAATGCACCGTAGTCTAGATATTATATTACTGGGACATATTACTGAACTTTAAATGGCATTTGTAGCATGCAAGCTGTAGAAAAAACAAAAGAGGAATGTCCTCCAAAACCTTTCTGAGGACATTTGAGAGCTAATTTGGCATTATTAATAATTTTTATAGACTTTGGAACGGCTTACCTGAGGCGGTCAGGTCTCGCTGCAGTGTCAGATTTTAAATGTCTTTCAACAGTTCAGTTTTAAAGACTCTTACGTGATGATTTGTATGAATTGGCTTTACTTTCCTCTGTTGGGGTTAAGCTTCACCTTGCTTTTATTGTTAATAATCTGTATTTTTTCTTATAGATAAGTTGTTTTTGTGATACCTGATGCAAGACTTTGTGGCATACAGATGTCTGTACATCTGTAGGTGCATGTTTTGGAGCTCTTTGGCCTGCCCCGATCGATGCACTTGAACGCCCCTCCCAGCTTAGCAAAGTACAATGGCTGCTCAAAGGTCACGACCTTCCTAATGAGCATCTAATTTGTTGACGCAGTTCCTCAGACTGTGATGTCACGACAGCAGGCAGGCAGTCGTTTGGCTCTGCTTGCTCTCCCTCCCCGAGGCTATGAGTTAGCATATTTAACTGTGTGTGTATGTGTGTGTGTGTGTGTGTGTGTGTGTGTGTGTGTGAATGCCCAGGAGGTGTTTCTGTCTCAGCAGTTATGTTTTAGCATGGGAGCTTTAAGACATGAAGCGTGGTAGTTGGCACCGATCCCATATAAAGATTATATTGAATATGTAGTATGTGCGTGTCATGTCTCTGAGGCTGCAGATATCCATACATACTGCCTTTGTGACTGCTTAAAGCATGCGAGGATTAGGGCTGCCAACTCCCATTCAAGTTTACTTTTTGGATTAAAGCTAGGGTAGGTGTTTTTTTGTGAAAAGGCAACAAATCCCTGCCAGAAATTGAAAATAGACCCTCTACCTGCAGCTCTCCTCTGTCTGTCCTTAGTCCCTTCCACCAGACAAGCACCTGCATATGCACGTGCTTCATACAGTGACCTGTGCAAGTACTAGTCATTCATTTCGATCAATCCCGATCCTGACTGTGCTCTGATGTCATTATATAGCAGCAGTCCTATAAGAATAACTTTCCTTTTTTCATTGCAAACTTGTGGAACTGTAAAGCCCTGTGAGATGACACACTGTGACTTGAGGCTTGAGCGAGCTGACGATAGCATACTACATAAAATCCCCGTTTCCACTGAGCAGTACGGTACAGTTCAGTTCAGTACGCTTAAAAGTTGTTGATGGTACCAATGGAACCGTTCTGTACCGTCCCCATTTTTGGTCCCCCCTCTGTTGGGGTACCTAGCACACATATCTGGTACTAAAAGTTGGAGCTGTGAACACTGCAGTCTGATTGGTCAGTAGAGGACGGTCACTCTGCTCAGGGCTGAGTTGTGGCTGGTTTTGAGGCTCATGTAACCACTGTTCATACTGTGGAGAGTTTTATTAGTAAACTGCAACTATAAAATAAGAGGATGTTTTGCTGCCTCTCACAGCAGCTGGAGTCGGAGAAAAAATAACTTAATTCACTGGGCCGACTGCCGACGACTTTTAAGGTGGAACGTAAACTTGTAATGTTACTCAGTGCATGAGTGTGTTTGAATCCAAATGGAGAGCCGGAGCTAGCTGGGAGCGACTAGCCGCAGCATGACTGGAGGGACGCACAGCCAGTTAGCCTCTGCTAGTCTCTGAGCTAGCCCCGGCTCTCCGTTTGGATCCAACCGGAGCACCGAGCCCTGGTTTGTTATTCAGGTTAAAGTGGGAAGAAACAGCGGGTTTATCGGGCAGCTGAGTGAAGCTGAGTGAAGTGGAGCCTGCGGAGGAAACACCGGGACCGTCTGAATGTAATAGTACGTGGAGGTGCTGCGGTGCTCGGCTGCACAGATAGGTAACACCTCGGCTGTCAGGATGTACCACTCTGTCACTCTGCTCTCTCTCATGCAGGCGCAGAACATACATGCCACTTGGCCGTCGGATGTAGTCCGTGTATTGTGTTCAAATGCAACTGACATAGGGCGACTAGAGGCGACGTAGACGACGCAACAGTTGGCTTTCGTCGCCGCTAGTTCTTTGATGGTGGTTTGGTGTGTCCACACCTTAAGGGTAATGTTTGCAGTGGAAACGCTTAGGTCTAGGTACCATGTCTGAAGGATTACTTTTAGTTTCAAAGATACCATACTAAAAGTGCTTGGTGGAAACAGGGCTAAAGATGAGCTTGAATTAGCCATAGCCCCGAACCTTTGGCTCCAGTTAGCAGAAGGCTAAGCTATTAGCAGCATTTTCTCTCCATCTCAGAAACGCTCCATCAATAATTACGTGACTTATTTTGTTTACTATTAGACTCTTCTTATTGAAAAGTCTGTCTTCTCTGATTTTTTGCAGTGTAGGCGGTTGTTGCCAATGCTGGAATAGAAACTTTCTCTGCATGATTCTGCGCCATTGAATCAGCCTTTCACTAAAGGGATGTGCACACACATCTGCATTTGTAGAACAGCCAGTAGGAACACCCTATTGCGGAAATGCCCTATCATTGGTCAAAGTCTCCTGGCATGGGATAGATTTCTAAAGCCTGAACATAAAAGCCAAGAGGAAGTGCAGAAATGTAGTTTCCTCTCAGAACACTTGAATTACAATGTGCTCAAAATTTATTATGGGATTTTTGCCCAGTGATGTCAAAAAAACATCCTGCCTTCGCCAGCTTTAATTGTGCTGTCTGTGAAATGTGACATATTCAAATTGCTTTTCTTTTCACTGTCATGTAAGACAAAGAATGGCAGATTCGAGAAGTTTAAGCCATCAAATGTTTCGCATTTTGCTTGAAAAATGATGAATCGATTATCGAAAGTAGTGGCTGACTGATTGTTTGTCAATCTGCTAAACCAGTCGCTCCCAACCTGGGGATAAGACAGAAAGACACACATTTCTCTTACACAAAATTACCTTTTTATCTTTTAAATTTTGCTCACTTCCACTTCCTTGGGTCCATAAAATCACTGAAATGAAACAATCTCAGAATCTCTTTGGCTGAACTTTCTACTAATAATATCCACAGTAAGGCCAGAATGTGTTACTGGGTGTTGAAAGTAGGTTTTGCTTCGTTTGAGTCTTACAGGCCAAAAAAGTTTGGAACCACTGGAGTAATCATTTCAACCATAGAAAAGAAGCAAATGTAAAGTTTGTGAGCAAGGCTTTGAGGTTACTCATATTTAAACCCTTATTTGTAGAGCTATCATGTATGATTAATGTTGATTTTAATTAAAATGTCAAGTGGCATCTCATTCCAAGGTCACAGTTTTCTCTTAATTGCTGGTAGATGATCAAACTGCTTTTGATTCATAAACGAAGGAGCTTTTAAATTAGACTGTGCGGCATTTTCTTTGGGAGTTGTGTTTATCAAACAGAACCTGCACCACGATTCCTTATGACTTTTAGTCCTCTAAGCATCAATTCATTTGATCTCCCTTTCTAAGAGGCTGTATTTAATGAGACTGAGGTCTTATATTAGTCAGACCTTTCTCGCGTGTTTGTTTTAGCACTCCGGGAGAGCAGGAGGAAAATCTGGCGGAGCTTTAAAATAAGCTTGAACTCCAGAGAGAGTTTTTATTTGTACCTGCACCCATAGTTCAGGTTAGCATTCAGAACAAACACCCAGTAATTGATTTGGGAAACACAGGGTGACATTTGAGGTCAAAATTAAAGGTTGAAGGGAAGATTTGCAGTGAGACATCAGTAAAAAGGCTTTTTTATCCAACCTGATTGTGCTCCTCAAAGCTAAGGTTTAGGTGTAGCTCTGTAGTCAAAAGGTATAAAAACCACTGTGATACAGCAAAACCGAAAGCCTCCAATCCTTCAGAGTTCTCCCACAATCCAAAGGGCTCTCCCTCTCTCCTCCTACTGTGGCAATGGCCATGTGGGAGTCAAGTCACTGCTTAGCTCAGGATTTTATTGATCGGTTATGGAGGAGTCCTCTCTGGCAGCTTCCCTTGTTGCCTATGAATCATCAGGGTAACTGCGTGGTGCAGCACCGGCCTGCCTGGCACTGTAATGCATCAAAAAGACTGTACAGGAAGGTGTGCTGATGGTACACGGAGCTTTCCTTCACATAACCTCCTGCCCTCTCTCCTTTTTTTAAACCATTACTGTAATGCTGAGCGTGAATAATCACTCTGCTGGCCGGCAACTCAACACTCTCGTTAATTTCACTGACAAAAGAATTGATTACAACTGTAATTTCAGTATTCACACCAGCAATATTTTATCTTGCGGACGACTTGAACAGGCAATTCATGCGCTGCAGATAAAACGAATAGCGCCTTGAATGGATTTATATTTGACTAATTGCACAAAAGAGCCGCTTGCATGAAAGAGCAGTGACGGGGAAACAAAGAGAGATTTTTTAAAAGGATACAAAAGTCAGGAAGGGAGGCAGTATTGTGACGGATTGTTTTTTACACTGGTGATAACGGTGGAGGGAGCGCTTTGTTCTTTGGTTTGCCATTCTCCTCCTCTCGACTAGTGGTTGCTGTTAGCAGACATTCACTCCCAACATGAGATCATCTGCAGCAGCGCTCATCAAAGTCCAATTTTATGCTGCAAAGCAGAAAAATGTGAACTGCTGCTATCATCTGGAAGCCAGCATGCAGCGTGGTGTGTTGCATGCTGTCTACTAATGGAAAATAAAGTTCAACCAACATTTAGGACTATGACATGTACTGTAGAAATAGAGAATGGTCTAAAAGCCTATGTTTTTTTTTTTTTTTTATACATATGTTTACCTCTTTATATTAAACTTTGGCCACATTTGATATGATGATATGAACATCCAACATTGTAACATTACACATATGACAGAAAATAAGGGTAAGCATAATAGGTCACCTTTAATTTGATGTTAAAATTGCTTACAAGTGCCATGTGAAGTTTTTAAGCAAACAAAAGTTACATATATGTTTAGTGTTACCCTCCAAAATTGAGTATACAGTGTGTCCTTGAGATCTAACAGATGTGTTGAATGCATTTCCTTGTTGTTTTAAGTATTTCATATACAGCATTGTTTACAATTTACATGTTTACTCACTGCCAGTCTCAAATAGCGCAAGATAAACAAGACAGGCGCCAACTCATAGACAAACTCCACAGGGAGAGACTCTAAGCTGCGTATAAGATAATTAGGATGTTGGTTTCATGTGCGTGCAGCGTCACCATGTATACACTCAAGTCACTCCGAGCTGACTGACTCATAAAGATCTTAGGAATTTGTTATGTTTGGTAGTAACATCCCAGCGTGTTTCTCTGTGCTGCGTTACTCCCCGTCTCTCCCGCCTTCTCGCTCCCTGTCACTTTGTCATCCGTGGCCCTCACACATCTGCCTGGTTGCGATAATAGCTACCCCTGTCAACAAGAAGCAAGGGAGGGCAGCAGAACGCCGAGGGGCCTCTGCAACACACACACACACACACACACACACACACACACACTTGCTGCACCAGCCACACAACCTCAATTAAATTACAAACTGTGTTCCCCCGGCCTGATGATCGCGGGATCGGTAAATGTTTGCCTGCTCAATGAACGCTTGGTTGCTGCCCGGAGATGTCGAGTTAGTTAGCATGCAGGATGCTCATGGAAGGCTGAACAGACGAGTGGAGGAAAGAAAAGACAAAGAGGATGACAGGAGAAGAGGAGGAAGAGGGAGAGAAAAAGTGCAGCATGAGCCACCACTTTGACAGTGTAGCATCACAGCCCAACACCAGTCTTTTGCTGTCTCTTTTCTAAAACACATGCACATTTTGAGGGTGGTCAGTAATCAGAGACACCTATGTTTTTTTTATGCACACTCACTGGAGACCACTAAGGCTAAAATCATAGTGACACTCTGCAAAAAATGTCCATTTTTGACCAGTAGTAATCATTTAGGGCCATTAGTCGATGAGTCACCCGCATTATTACGATATTAATTTAATCATTAAATGATATATTTTGGGCTAGGCAACACAATGGTTTGAGTTTAAGGTGTGAGAAAGAATAGTATCAGTAACATTGTTAACACTGTGCTGCATTACAGAGAAATACAAAACTGTACTAATGAACCTTCATTAATATAGGCCTATATTTTATCTACAAGTGCACGTCACACACTGAGCGAGCCGCCTGTTAATGACGCTGTGGGCTAATGGGCATGTAGCTACTTCCATGTTTCAGATGATACGTCATGTTTGTAGTCGACCAATGAAGATGAGTTTACATATCACCTTGGGTTCGTACCTTCACCTTCTCAAAATGATCCCACACTTTGGATTTCCTGCCCGACATGTTATTAACTAGCCTGTGGAATAACTGCAGGTACCAGCTCTGGAAATTAGGGGCCGTACACATGCTGGAATATCAGATATTTCTCAACAACTGTTGTTGGATTGACATGACATTAGGTACAGACATTTATGTTCCCGTCAAGATGAACTTTCGATTGTGTTCTTGGCAATGATTTTAGCTCTCAGGTCTCTCTTGAAAAGAGATCTTAATCTCAGTGAGACTGCCTGATTAAATAAGATAAGATAAAAAATGTTATAGTGTAGGAATTGCTCCAATAACTGTACTGTGTTAAAATAGATCTGAAGAAATTAAAACCTGTCCTTTGAGAAAAAGGCTTCATGTTGCATTGAACCATTTAGAACAGACACTTTTTGCAGTGTGTAAAATTTGTAAGCGATACCATCCATCTTTGCCGCTTAGCGTCCCTGTGGGTCTTGCTGAGTCACATATTCCAGGTCGTCTGAGTGTTTGAGAGAGGACGCCTGTGAATGAGCATGCATTCATACCTTTGTGATCCTGTGTGTGTGTGTGCATCTGTATGTGTGTCTTGTTTTGTGTGCTTTCTCGTTCTTTTTAATGGAAAGGTCTTTGGCGTCAGCTGCGATTTCCTGGCCCGATCTAAACCAGGCAAACTAGACAGGCTGTTCTGTCTGCTCTGTCTCCCGGACAACCACTGGGGGTGAAACTGAGGGGTCAGAGGGATAGAGCGACACAGGGAGAGGGCTGTGTGTGTGTGTTGCTGTCCCGAGGATGTTTTGCTGCTGATTCAGAAGCCCAATATAGAAAAGAACACCCATGCTTTTTGTGTTTGTTGCTGCACGTGTGGCATGTTTTGCTCAATTTCTAGGGGCAGGCAGTGTCGATCGGTTGGTGGGATACTTTGAATTCATAGTGAAATATTTCGAGAACTACTGAATGTGTTGTTGGAAAATTTGGTAAAGACCCTCATGGTCCCCAGAGAATGAAAACTAATGACTCTGGTGATCCCTGGACTTTCTTATTTAGTGCTGCTATGAGGTCAAAATTCCCATTAGCCTCAAATGAACTGTAAGATTAAAGGATAAAGCTGGTGGTGATACTGTATATTTTTATCCGTGTGAACAAATCCCATCAAAAGACAAAACAAACAATGCATTAGTCCTTGTCTCTACTTTATGATTTCCTTAACATATCTGTGGCTCTCCGCTCCATACCCATTTGTTCCTACTGCAGACATTATTCTAATAAAAGCAGGTCATGAATTTATTGTTTCATATTTTTAAAAAGCTAAAGAATTTCTTAAAACAGCTGGGCACTGTAGTTTTTGGCAAACGTTACTCCAACACGAGTTACAGGTGCATTTGTCGGGGACTATTTTCAGCTGTGGAATAATACACATTTGTCGTCCTAGTTTGTATTTCCAGCAGCGGGACATATGTTTGTGGGACTGGCTCAAAATAAACTACAGTGTGTGTGTTCATGGTAATGCCCAGTGCAACACTGTGGCTCATTGATGTGTCTTTAACAGTTGCTGCACAACAGTGTAGCTCTAGGTCACAGATGAATCACATATATCAGGCTTTGGCTACACAGACAAAACCTGTTGGTGGGATAGATTCATTGTTGATTTTGGTCCTTTCATGGATTTTGTTGACACATTAAAATATTTAATATCAGGCTTATCCTTAAATGCTAATGTAGCAGCTTGACATGCTCAAATTAGCATGATTGGTCTGGAACAGGACTAAATTGGGACTGTAATCAAGTTATCGTGCTAATGTTAGCATTCAGCACAAAGCTGAATCTGAGTACGGCTGAGGCAACAACATAGCTTTTGCT
This sequence comes from Epinephelus moara, assembly GCF_006386435.1. Taxonomy (NCBI): domain Eukaryota; kingdom Metazoa; phylum Chordata; class Actinopteri; order Perciformes; family Serranidae; genus Epinephelus; species Epinephelus moara. The sequence goes on along the minus strand of NC_065528.1, from coordinate 24,014,380 downwards.
TTGACACTAGGGATGTCAACAGTTAGCATTGTTAACTGCTGGCTTTGTTAACACAGTTAGAGCCATTAGCAATGTCAGCTTGGCTAGTGTTGCTAACATAGTTAATGCTAAGGGGTTTTGCAGCTCAAAATGAAGCCACTTACTCACTTGGGCTTCCTTGCAGGAGAGTGGAGGGTGGCCACTATGTTTCCAGGTGGCGGGACGGTGTTAGTAGTGTAACTGCAAATGAGAGGCGTCTCTAGCTAGCTCGACCCAGCCACAGGTGGTGCACAGTGGAAAGCAGCCAAGGCTAGCTAAACTTTGGAGGCCGCAGGATAGGCACTATGTTCCTGCATTTTAACGCAGCCAGCCGGCTGTCTGTCAGCAAAGCAAATGGAAAATAAGATAAAAGGCAAAACATTTAAATCAAAAAACATTAAAAATTTCCCCAACTCCAAATGGATAGCGCTTTAAAATGTGGCTTTAAAGCTCACTGTGTCAAATGAGCACCAGACTGAGAGGTCATGACTCTTGTATTTCATGTAATTTTTTTCTTTTCTAAGTATTTACCAGCTAAAGCAGAAAGAGAAAGACTTTCACATAAACATAGTTACTGAGAATAACAGCAGAAAGAAGTTAAAATGAGGTGAAATTAGATAACTGGGTGTTTTTTACTGCATCCAGGTGTTGAATTACATAAGCCTGCCTGCTTGGGACGATGACACAGCAGTTTTGTGTATTCGTGTGTGTCTTTATGTACAGTGTGTGTGTCCACTGGATACAGTAGGTAGCCTGAAGCTGTAAAGCTGAGCCATGCAAACCCTTTCTCTTTCTCTAACACACACAGATATTCCCTCAGACTTCTCTGCACCCGCTCAGATTTTTTCAGTGCGGCACATAACACGTTTCCATCCCATCTTACTTTATTACCGTAAGTCAAGAGGAATCCAACACGTGCTGTGGAGGTTTAGCCAGCAGGGCCATGTGCAGCAGATGTAAGTGTATCATATGATATCGAGAATGCTCTCAGTACCACACGGACCTTCCTTCGACATGACACACTGATGTGGGTTTGTCTAGGTCAGGGTTAAATTATACTGAGCTGTTAATGCACTCAGGTCAGAGCTGTTTACACAGCGTCTACAAGTTTTGACTCAGCATGCGTCTCAAATCCCAACACGCTCATGTTCATGTCATCAGTACTGGAGAGCTGCTGTGCTGCGGAGTCTTGCCAGTTCTGAAAAACAATTACACGCTGACTCATCACTTGATCTAGTGGCCTGCCAGTGTAAATGCTTCAAAGTTTTTGGCTTGCCGCCTGTGCTATTTACTGTAATTGAGATTTAAGATGCTGTTGAATTAGATCATTATGAGCTGATTCGCTGTCTCTCAAACACACACAGCCAGGAGGGAAACAGTTGGAGAGTGGATTAGAAAAATCAATAATGCAAAAATTGAATTATAAAGATACCATTTGCGGTGCAGATATACTGTCATTGCAGAGTTTAATTTTTCTATATACTCTTAATAAACTGGCTAATTTGGAGCATAATCGTTATCATTTGTCCGTTCAATTTTTATTCTAGGAAGCTGTTCTCGGCTATCTTTTGGCTTAGTGGATTTTGTTTACTGTTAACCATCGTGATATGTGTCCTCCTCCTCTATCCTTTAAACCCCATATTATGTTCTTGCTCTCTCCACTATCTGCAGTGGCAACTATGGTATGGTTAAGTTTAGGGAAAGGTTGCGATTATGACAAATAAACTATGCTAAACTAAGGTTAGGGTTAGGAAACAAAAACCCCAAACACTTAGATTATGTTTAGGTATGGTTAAAGGAACAGTTAGACAATTTGGTGCTTTCTTGATGAGAAGATTGATACTTCTCTCTGAGAGTGGCACCAATCTTCTCATCTTACACTTGGCAAGCATATTTTCCTAAATTATTCCCTCAAGATTTGGCAACGTAAACACACATTAAGGTTAGAGAAAGATTGTGATTATGGTTAAAGGTACTGTATGTAACTTTTTACCAGTATTACTAGTTATTATTAGTTATTATAGTTTCATTGCCACTGGGTGAACAGGTTGTAATAAAAGTTTATAACTGAGACTTTCCCCAGCTCTGCCACAGCGCTAATAATATATGCCTGGGCCACACTGCCTGCGTGAGCAGTGTGTGTGGAACCTCTTGTTTTTTATTTCCACTTCCATGTTAACAGATTAAAGTAGCCTCACTGCCCATGTGAGCAGTGCTGCTCAGGCCCATAGGTTGCTACTCAGCTCTGAAGCATCTAAAATAGACTGTGAAAATGTTCTTTTGATAATCAATTAATGTTATATTACTTTTCAGTGCAGTTTAAATTGCTATATCTGTCACAGACATGAACAAAAATACTTTTTTATATATTTTTTAACTCAAGCTTTCCTGTTCCTGTTTCAAAATAAAAGCCCTCGGACAACTTGTCTGTTGACAGAATCCCTCTACTTGCTAACACGAGGCTTTTTATGGTAAAATATTGTCCTGGCGGTGTTGCTGACAGTGCAGTGGTTTGCATGGCTTCATAAATGAGTGGAGTACCGGCTTTTAATTGTGGAAATACAGTCAATACAGCAGCAGGCAGCTCTGCAGCAGCAACACTGTCTGTGTGAACACTGCACACATGTGAGCTGGAGCAGTTCAGTGAGGTAGCTGTCACGCACTGCTCACGCATAGCTCGGGCATATGCAACACTACCTAACCTTAGCAAAGAAATGGAAACCGTGCCTCCTGGTAGCCCGGCAGAGACTGACCTTCACCTAGTTGTTAGTTGCCAACTGTTCAATTAATCAGTTTTCGTGTTTGTTTTTTTTAGAGAAATTCTCTGATTCCAACCTCTTAAACGTGAATGTTTTCTGGTTTATTTACTCCTTCATGACAGTAAACGTGGGCTTTTGGAAAGACTGATGAACATTTTCAACAATATGTTCTTACATTTTACAGCCCAAACGACTAATCGATTTATCGTAAAAATAATCAACAGATTCATAGAAAATTAAAAAACAGTATCCTAATAACAGTGACCAAAATCCTTTCAAAAAGGAAGCTTTAACGTTCCTGAGAACAATGTCAGGTGTTATAGGTTTCAGTGTTTACAGCTTCACGCTCCTCCTCCATCTTTGCCCGATTCAAGTTACCTCGGAGGCAAATGGATTAACAAGAGATCATGTGACAATCATGCGAGAATCTCATCTGATCACGCAAGAATCCAGCCCTGATTTGCTACTTAGCTTGCCCTGAATAGCCCCCGTGGTAGAAACAGTATTGCTAAATCTCCACCGGTGGACACATCTCTACTGCAACATGATGAATACCCTCATATCGCCCAACCCTAATAAATAGGCAAGCATTAATTGCAGGTCTATAGCTGGATGCAAACTTCAGGTTCCCACATGAAAGTCCAGTGTGCTCCACACCCATCCACGAGTCGACCTTCACACCCTTACTTTCTACCCTGCTACATAAATGACACTTCTTGTCAAAAATTTCCAATATGACCTTGATTCCTAAAATACTGGGCTGGAAAATCTGTTAAAACTGTTAAAAGTAAAGCAGCGTGTGACCGGAGCTGTTAACCTGACAGTGACCCGAGTTACTGAACCGAGACAGTAAACCCAGGTCGGCCACTTTGCAGGCTCGTCAGACCTATTACTTACCGTCACAGCGTTTGACTGAGAAGGTGTGAGAGTGGACGAGACTGTGATTGATTATGTTTGTTGTTTAGGTGTATTTGGCCTAGCTGTCCCACATCAATCACGATTATGGATCTGTTGACTTGAGCTATGCAAGAAACCCAGGAGAATCATACATCACCTCAAGTGTTTCCTGTTAGAATAAACCTCAGTCCACTGTTAAGATGAGCCTTTTTTCTTCTCGGTTTGCTGTGCTGCATATGAAGTAGGTCGTACAGTGTGTGCTCAGTAAGGTACAGTACAGTGCTATCCATGTGTGCATGCATTTTTCATGAGCCTTCCCTGTGTGTGTGCGTGTGAGATGTTTGTGTGCTGTGTGTGTGTGTGTGTGTGTGTGTTTGAGACATTTGTGTGCTCTGTGTGTGTGTGTGTGTGTGTGTGTGTGTGCAGCCTCTGTCTTTGAGCCAAGCAGGGATGTCTCCCCTGGAAATCTCCCTCGGTGTGTCTTCTCCTCTATCATTAATTAGGAAGGGCAGTGAAGAAGAAGAGAGTGAATGGATGAGCGTCTGAGTGAGCCTACAGGGTGGTACAGCAAACCCAGAGAGAGAGGATGATGGTGGGAGTTAAATGAGAGGGGAAGTGATGAGCTGGGGGTTGAGAGAGAGGATGGATCATAGAGAAAGATGGGGGGAAATCCCCATGCCAAGAGGATACACACAGACACACAGCTGCAGTTACACTGCTTGACGAGGAGAATCGCAATGACTCACCACAGACGACCTATGTGCTTCGACTCTCAAATGTACCGTTTGTGCATTTTAATCTCCAGCTCAGCTCAAACTGCTGCTGCAGCGGACCAGCTTATCTTTGTGGCAAGAATGCTGAAAGAAATCTGAGTTTGGATCAATTAGGGACACAGAGTTGTTTTGTAAAAGCATTTTAACGAAGCTCACTTCTACAGAGTAGCACATGGGATGAAACTTTAAAGTCTCCCTCCACTGAAAGATGTGTTTTTCTTCTGTGTATGTCCCCTATCTGACCTTGTCTTTACGGACTTGTATCTCTTTAAAGATGGTTACTAGACGTTGTTTTCACACTCCACTTCTGAAGGGGGCGATGTCTGTGCACTTCTCTAAAATCTGAGTTTCAAATGTATGTGACGCAAGCTAGATTGGGGATGTCACTAATACAAAAACCAAACATTGTCTACTGTGGGAAAAACATGTCAGTATGGGAACAGAGTTCAACACCAGTACAGAAACCTGAAACCTCAAGCGCAGAGTGGACTTGCCAGTGCTAAGAGCAGAGTTAGCACTAGCATAGTTAAAGTTTTGGCAGCAAACATGGTGGAGCATGCAGTTTTTGGATGTAACCAGACCCTGGAGCTTCCTTCCAATATCTATTAAAACCCCATTGTAGCAGATATTATTGCATGTTTCACAACCACTAACGCGGTGTTGGCCACTGTGTTAGCCTACATGCTAACAAAGAACATAAACAACTAAAAGATGCTAACTGCACTTAGCATTTTGATACGTCTGATAGTCGCCAGTTTTGGGGCACAACAGACTCCTCATCTGAATCTGGGTCTGTCTGAGACTCAGATATTGATGGCTGAGTCTCTCCAGTGTGTCTTCGCTAACATAAACTATCTTAACGCCCGCTACTCTTTCTCCGGTCAACCTCATGTCTAGCAGCACTATAGGCAGAAAGCGAAACCGAGCACAAGCAGAGGTGGTGGCCAGGCTCAGATACAGAATTTCTCAATGAAGGAGAAAGAGTAGATCTGCTGCTGAGTAGAGCTTCAAGCCCCTTTTCAGTGTTTTCCTTTTTACTTTTCATGTGGGAAAACACTGCTAAACTATTTTCGCATACTTTGAAATGTGTCTGGAGGGGAACTTTAATGATTCCTGTGGGGAAATTGCAGCCGCAGAGAATAAAGCAGAGATATGAGTAGAAATTACTTTGTAGAAAAAACTGTTTTTGAGATACAGAATTTATGACTGTTTTTGAAGATGATAAGCATACAGTTTATTGAGAATATTGCAACAGCTGATCAATTAATGACCATGATTAAGATTAGAACAATGAATAATAAACTGTATAATTAAAGACATCGACAAATAAAAATCCCACAAGGTCTTTTAGTAGCTGTTCAGGAGCTTTGGATCATCCTTATGCCCTCAGCAAGCAAAACACACTTCTAATAAAGGTTGAAGACAGCAGTTTGTGTGATGTGATCTTTTTTAATTTGTGATGTGTAAATCTGCACATAGTAAACTATAGTAAACTTTAACATAACAAACAGTGATCAACCTAAATTGACCTTGTGGTCGCTAATACTGTTTCCTCAACTGCTGTTTCCAAAGTCAAGAATAAAGTACAGGGCTCGACAGTGCGAGCGTTTCACTCGCATTTGCGACTAAAAATAGGTGTGTGCGAACTGTAAAAAATATTTAGGGGCACATGTGCGCATAAAAAAATCAGCCGAAGCAGCCTATATTTTTGTCAATAAAAAAATATGATACTCTAACCGCAAATGTTGGAGGAACTCCAGCCGCCTTCCCTCTTCCCTCTTCCCCGTGTGACACGGTTATGGGCGGTTTTCCAAGCCACTGTCGACACAATGAATATAAGTCCCACTGTCGGCAGCGTGGAAATAAGTCAAAGTGTGGAGGAGATGGTGGATCTCCGGGGAAGCCTGCTCCGTTCTCCCTGTAGTTCAAATAATTTCAACTCTGAGCGCAGCGCTCGGGCGGAAAATCAGAGCGGTGCGCGACGCCAAGGGTAGTGGTGCCGCTTTGTCAGGCGTTGCTGCCCTCTCCATAGACAAACAATGGGACAGCCAGCGCAAAGCGTTTTTACAGCTGATCATGTGCAGAGGTCTTTAGGGACCGTTTGCCACAGTACCGCTGCAGGGCAGGGTGGAAATAAAGCCCTTTTCACACAGAGCGCGCAAAGCGCAGACCTCCACCGACGAACCCATTCATTGTGTATGTGCTACTGTGGAGCAAGAGCGCACCGCTCTGCCGCCGAGCTGAGCGGCGTGCGAGGGGGGGCATGTCGCGGCGTCTGCGCACCGCCAGCCTGCGCACTGCCAGCCTGCGCTCAAATTGAAATCTTTTTAATTTCACCACAACGCGCTGTGACGACACTTCGGCGCCGCGCGTCCAACAGCAGAGAAGAGCCTGAAGTAGACCTGGAAGCAGTCACCATGGAGCTGTAGCTCCTGAACGAGCCTGTATTCCCCCAAATCCTGTCCTCTGTGCCCTACCCCGCGGGGGTCCATGTCATTGGTTCGACAGCCCATTGGTTCGACATCCCATTAGTCCGACTGTCCGCGGTGCTGAACGGCTCGCGGCGGGCGTATGGTGCGCCGCGACCGGCTTGAGGCGGAGCAGGCTCACGGCTTATGTGTTTGTCACTTTCTTTTTCATTTTAACCCACACCATGATCTTTTCCTGACCCTAACCAAGTGTTTTTTGTGCCTAAACCTAACCAGACCTTAACCACAGGGCATCATGATGATTTCAGAACGGACTTCGGAACAATGAGTTTAATATGGTCGGAACAATGGGATGTTGAGCCAATGGGCAGTCGAACCAATAGGCAGTCGAACCAATGGGCAGTTCCCACCCCGGGATGGGCGCCGCGAAAGCTCTGTGTGAAAGAGGCTTAAGTCCTGCAGAGTTTCAGAGGACCTGGAGAATGTTTTAGGATAGTAATAACAGTATGTAAGATAATCATATTGCAAAGATAATATACATAAGATAATAACATCAAAGACAAAATTAAATTGCAATAGGCCTACTTTTTCAAAACCTGATGATTTTACCTTTCTGTACATTTTGTATACAAATTCATTAAATAATTTTGCTTGTAAATGTCTATTTGCATCACGTTTATTACGGAAAACACATTATTTGATCAATTTACATTGTGCCCCTAAAGTTCTTTGTGCGCTCCTTACTTTTTCAACTTAGGAGCACATGTGCTCTTTGGGAAAAAAGTTAGCGTCAAGCCCTGAAGTAGAAACCTAAGCCTAAGCCAACATGGACGAGAAGTCCCTACAGAAGTCCTGACAGTGGAACATTTTACATTTTAACATCTACAGTTCTGTGACAACTGCTGATGAAGATAATGTGATATGATCGAAAGAGCAGCTACTTAATGGACCTTGTGGTGAGGATGTTTTGCTAACTGCTCTTTCTGAGGTCAAGGTTGCACCTCAGTATTTTAGACGCGATACAGAAAGGAAGTGAAAGACAGCCGGTTTGAAAAGTAGTTCTTGCACTTTCGGGAGACTCTCTGTGGATCTGGAGGAGAACGTGTCGTGACGCAGGGGGTGACGGAGGGGAAAGCCGGGTCAGAGGGAGGGAAAGGGGGTGACTCAAATGGACCTTTGTCTGTCGGCATATTCAGGCTAAAATTAGCCTGTTTATGTGATTTGCAGCATTCCTACAGGCATAAACACAACCACATGACAGGACGAAGGTTTCAGTGCAGCGCTGTGAGGCGAAACTAATCAGAGCCGACCGCAAAAACCTTTTTACAGACTGATGATTTACTGTGTGTTATTCAATATCTAAAGATCTGTGCCCACAAAAAGACTGTAAGGATCATATATTCCCATTTGATTCATAGCACATCTGCTATTCTACATTTAATTTATATTAACCTTTCCCAACGATGCTTTCATTTTGATCTGCGATGCTTCTGCTCAAATATTTTCACTGTTATTTAGATCTAGTACTTTATTACAGATCTTTAATTGTAATGTGATTTAAGTCTGAGGAGCACAGATGCACTAATGCATTATTAAATAGAAATAAATATGAAACATGAAACAACTTTTTGTCTACCTTGCCTTCATCAGGGTGGTGTAAGAGGTTATTTGTTGTTTGCTTACACCGTGGATACAAGGTATATAAAACAACAGCATATTTCAATATTTACTGTCGGTGTTTTACAAATGCAAATGACCTTGAATTCAAAACAGACATAATTACAAGAAGCTTTTCAAAACAGCAGTTTTACAACATGAGTGAAGCATCTGTCAGGCTGTAATCAATCATATCTTTGTATTATCAGATTTGCAACATGTAAGTGGCAGTTTGCAACATGAGATCATTGCGTCTTGCTCCGTTTAACGTCTAACACGTACTTGTGATATTTATCTTTAAGTTTAGCTCCTTTGACAGAAGAAAATATTGGCATTGTACATTTCTGCAAACCACAAATATGTTACATTTGTGTGTTTCATACAAATCTAACTAAAGTGACGAAGTATATGAGTTGACTTTGTTTACTGGAGGTGGAGGGGATGGTGGATACCGTGACACCTCGGTGAGTTTCCCGCCAAGCTGCAGACCATCGCTTAGACAAACAAACAACAAAACTGGTTGTAATTTAGCAGGTCATTGCTGTGTGTCCAGCAGCTTTTATTTACCAAACATGGTTGCTTTGACGCCAACCATCGCTGTTTTTCGAGCAGGGATGATACCACAAAGAGCGGTTGTTTTCATTGACATTGCTGCTTTTTCTTTGAGGGATTGTGCTCCCAAAGACGGGTATTTTTAAGGTTATTTTTTGGCTTTTAGTCTTTGTTTTGACAGGACAGCTTTAGAGGGAGAGGGGAAAAGACGACATGCAGCAAAAGGCCATGAGGTGAAATCGAGCCTGCTGCTGCTGGATGTAGCCTTAGTACATGGGGCGCCCTCTCTTTCAGGTGAGCTTCTGGGTGCCCCCCAAAAAGGACATTTTAAGCCAAACATGATCTTTTCCTAAACATTGCCAAGTTTTTTTGCGACTAAACCTAACCACACATTACGTTCAAGGTTCTTGCTTAGTAATAAGTTGCAAATGGGACTTATATTGAGTATAGCGTTAATTCAGACAGGAAACGATGTCAAGCTCAGCTCACATCCCGGCTACATCAGCTGATCTCAAACAGCCCAATCAGCTGATTGATTGAAGGGAGTCAGCTGATAGATCACATGATTCCTTTCTATGCAAACAATTGGAGAATCTCATTCAGGGCCCTATTTAATCTGCTCTGGCCTGCCTACTGTTGCTGCTTCCTCTGCAAGGCGCTTTGCAACCCACCTCCACCCCAGCTCCTCCTTTTCACGCTGTGTCTGACTTATCAATGTCATTTCTGTTTGTCATTAATGCTGCTCTGTTTTGTTCCTGGGGGTCTTTGCTGCTGCTCTCCCTGCCTTAGGCTTTCCATGTAGGCGCATGGAAGGGCAGGGAGGTTTGCTCTCTCTGCCTCAGACTTTTCACGTTTGCACAAGGAAGGGCAGAGAGGAGTGCTCTCTCTGCCTTATGCTTTCCATGTAGGCGTGTGGAAGAGGCTTTCTGCGTAGGTCCTCGGAAAGGCAGAGAGGCCCCAGAGCAGAGCCATACTGCCAAATATAATACTGCAAATGGAAATAAAGTTTTCTTTTACGAAAGTGTTCCCGACTGAACTGTGGTTGCAGGGTTGTCAAGTCGCAAGATCATTTATGAACCTGATGCTGCCACCATTTGCAATCTGCTTGTCCTCATGCTAACATGCAACTTTACATTGTATTCAGTTAAAATAAATAAATAAATAAAACTTAACATCCTTAACATACTTCTTAAGGTGAAGAGAGATACTTTTAACCATGTTACACTGTCATTTTTCACATTTAAAGCCATAAAAAGTGCACACATCAAACAGGTGGCAGGCAAGTTGTATAGTGATAAACAAATGAGCCACCAGTAAGCTCAAGCATGGGGGAGAAAGTCTGAAATGTCAGTTTAAAAAAATGCAAAATATCAGAAGAGGAAGTGACATGCAGGCTCAAGCCATTCAGTTCCTGTATGCTGAGAATTATTCACTTCAGAGTACAGTGTCATACAGCTTGTTACTGAGCCTGTATCACTGCAGTGACTGTAAGAGCACGTCATATCAGATGAGTAGCAGCGTGTGGAGTTTCCCACGCTGCCCACCGTCTGTCTACTCTCCTCCAGCCGGGGCCATGTGGGCATTTCTCACGATGTCTGTGTTTGCACATGTGAGACAGAAAGAAGTAGAGTGAGAGATGCAAATGGGCCAAAATTTGCCTTGAATTCCTGAAACTTGAGTGAAAAGTTTCTTGGGGTTTTGTCTGCACAGATGGTCGATTCTGCTGTTTGGACTTGTGTTTGTGGGCGCTCTGCGATCTCCTTGAGAGCGTTTAAAAGTCTCTTAACCACGAGAGCACATTAAACACAGTCCCGGCCATCTCTCTTTGATTCAGAGTGCTTCATAAATACCTTTTAGGCCTCGTACACCTCTCCTCTTACCAGGATTTACTGAAGCATGGGGACTGATAATGGCTTAATTCATGGAGTAATATGACCCTTCTTGCTTTCGCTCTTTGTCTCCACTTCTTTCTTACATAACCGTCTGCTCCTTGTACAGACACACACGATCTCAGTGCATAATGTGAGTTTTTGTGTGTGTTGTAAGACCTTGTAAGTCATGCCCGGGTTTTTATGTACCTTGCTGTAAGCACACAGTCCTGTTGTGTTCTTAATAACCGGTGAAATGACCCATTTAGGTGGTGGAATCTGTTGTTTACAATCCCTGGATGATCAGGACACATTTCCCTGCCTCTACAGCAGCCTTTATGGTCTTGCCTGGCCATGTATTTATAGTATGTGTAAAAACTGCAGGGCTGTTTGCATATATAATAACACAGCGTGCTCACACTGTGTGTGTGCTCTGCATGGCTGCCTCGATGTGGCTGTCCGTAGATTTATATGTTGGTCTGTAATTGGCTCTTGTTTGTCTGCACCTTCTTTCAGAGGCATCTTCCTCCCTGTTACTGAGGGGATTTGTAATGACGGAGCAGTCGGGCTGTGTAAGTGTGTGTTTGTGTGTGTTTACGCGTGCGTTCATTGCCGCGTGCGTGTTAGTGCGAGACTGCGAAGTGATCATTATGACTGGGCTGTGTCCTTGTTTTTCACTTTAAACGACCCCGCACAGTCTAAATTACGCCGCGGTCTGCTCCACCATTGTGCCTGACAGAGCGACTGAGGGATTACAAGTAGCTCTGTGTGAATCAGGGCAGAGCCATTTGTTTCCTCTGTACTCGCTGTGTCAGTCTTGTGCATCTGTGGGTGTGTTGCAAAGTACAGCTCTATGAAATAAGTCTGCAGAAAACTGCATATTAGAGTTATTCAGTCCCACTGCACACCTGTGGCTCCTGATTCATTGTACCTAAACTATTCAGGTGCTAAAAAGCCTAGTCTCCTTTAGTTACCCAGCACCATTCCCATAATTTCTCATTTATAAACAAGGTCGAAAGAAACTTTTTAAAGCAGTAAGTATAGTGTAATCACATGTGTCACAGTATTAATAACAGTAGTAATACAGTGTTACTTACATTAAATGTGTACAGAATATAGAATTAAAGTAATAAAGGACAGGATGAAGTTATTTAAATGCGGGAAATTAGATAAAGGTATTGCATCTTGATGCTTTACTCTGGTATACTAAGAGTGCTGCATCCAGGTGGCGTAGTGTTGCTAATGTGTGCAGCATGACCACATGGCACCTGTAAGGCTGTGGCTATTGATTATTTTAGTAATTTAGACAGATCTCCAGTGTGTGTGTGTGTGTCTGTGTGAGAGAGAGATGTAATAATAGCATGCTACCTCAGTCACCACAGCTCTGAGACTACTTTGCCCAGAGGAGAGTGGACGCCAGCTCTTGAGACGGACCTCTGGTTAGCGGCTGTTCCTAACCTGAATTCGACCAACGTTAACGCTACTGCACCTGGCGGTCTTCATCCCAACTAGCATATTTATGTACATTAAATAATAACGTTAATTTTAGCCCCGTTTCCACTGAGCAGTACGGTACAGTTCAGTTCGGTATGTTTTTTTCTGTTTCCACTGTGAAAAGTTGTGGATGGTACCAATGGAACCGTTCTGTACCGTCCCCATTTTCTTCCCTTTTCGCTCTCTTCCTTCATTTTGCATTTCCACGCCATTGAATCTCGTCACCCGTCCACAGTGTTAGTGCACTGTGTGACATAAATAATCACTTGTGCAAAACACAATGCACTGTACATAGTTCTATGGATTAAAGGAAGAGTTTTAGTAAAGGAGTTTCTCCAGTTTGTTGAGTAATCGTTTCAGCCCTAGTTACCAGTTTTAATCCAGTTTGTGGCCTTGTTACTTGTGATCCCTTGATTGTATCTCTCTCCTCATGTTTCCTGTATGTCTTCATTGGATAGCATCTAATAAATACAAAAAAAAGTAATGAAAATTATCTACAAAAAAAGAGCAGTTGAATGAATTCTGGTGTGGACGAAACAACTGGACAGAGACCGGCCTGATTCCATTCGGACTGTATGATGTGATTCATTTGTAGTGTGAAAGAAAAGCAAACTAACAGCGTGCTAACTAACTAACGATTTTGTGCAGGTAGATATCTGATTTTAGCATGAAAATGATTATGCAAAATGGCAAGCTATTTGAGCTGTATCATTGATCTACATACAGTTATTATGTAAGTAATTCAGCAGTTTCTTATTAAAGAGTGAGAAAAACTTTGCTGCCATTGTCTCAAATTAGATTCCTCCACTTGAGTTCACCTGTCAGTCCACATAACGTCATGTTCTCTGGGTTTACTTGTAATAAGTCAGTGTGAAGATAAAACAGTCCAACACTGGACTGAACTACTGGGGTGAAGGCAATAAAAGAGGCACAAAACTCACATTTAAGTCAGTCACAGAACAAGAGTTTCTCCGAAGTGACTTAAAAGAAGACAGTGTTTCTGCCCACCTGATATCTCCAAGTAGGTTATTCTCAAGTGTTACGACCCTAAAGCCAAAGGAAACATCACCTTTAGTTGTAGGAACAGCTTGTAAGGATCTCAGGTGGTGAACCTACTGGCACAGCAGCAGATAAAAATTCTATGATGGGTCTAAGAGCCAGAGATACTGTATCTGGCTCCAAACTATCGAATGGCCTGAGGTGCAGTGGAGATTCACAGATGTATTTTCTGTTATCAGTGGGTGTGTGTGTGCCCGTGTGTGTGTTTTCAAGGACAGAGTCGAGAGCTTTTGTCTTTTAGACTTTTACATTTGCACTCATTATATTTGCACTCTTCCCACTTTGCATTGCAACTGCTGCACAGCAATTTTCCTCAGATTAAATGGTTTTGTCTTATCTTATCCCCGTATCTTATACGTCATCATGTATGTCGTATGATGCAGCAGCAACAACCTGCTTTTAAATGATTTGTTTGGATAACGTGCTACAAACAGCCTCTGAGCTACAGAGGATAAAAGCTGCAGTCCTGAAATGCCCTGGATGTTTATTCACTGTAGGTGTAATTGGAGTAAATTAATTGCCTCTTATGCAATAACCTTCCAGATTGAATAAGCTTTGCCATTTCCAATCCTGTGTTGGGAGCTCTGATATTGAAGCAGTTTACCTCAACCTGTGCGCTGATTGAATCATTTTTACCAGGATTTTTTTTTTTTTACTGTTTTTAAAGAATTGTAATAAGAAGAGCTCAATTGCCAGAGTAAATGTTGGCTTTGTGTGCTTCTGCAAATCACTGATATGTACTGTAAATGTGTTCATAACCATAGAATTTCACATTTCAAAATCACTGTGGTTAACATGTAGTTATGTTCAGGCACAAAAACCACTCAAAATACCCACACAATTGCTGCAGGAAATGCTGTAATGTGTTCCTAAAAAACATGCAGGTTTAGCAGCACCATCGCTGCTGGAAATGCTGCAATGCATTCCCTAAAAAATGTCAAGGTTTGCTGGCACAGTTGCAGCTGGAAACGCCACAATGTGTCACTAGAAATGGACAGATTTGGTGGCACAGTCACCCTGGAAATGCTGCAGTGTAATGCTAAAATAACACCTAGGTTTGGTGGCACAATCGCCCTCAAAATGCTGCAGTGTAATGCTAAAATAACACCTAGGTTTGGTGGCACAATTGCCCTCAAAATGCTGCAGTGTAATGTTAAAAAAAAACACAGAGGTTTGTTGGCACAATCGCCCTCAAAATGCTGCAGTGTAATGCTAAAAAAACACCTAGGTTTGGTGGCACAGTCACTCTGGAAATGCTGCAGTGTAATGCTAAAAAAAACACCTAGGTTTGGTGGCACAGTCACCCTGGAAATGCTGCAGTGTAATGCTAAAATAACACCTAGGTTTGGTGGCACAATCGCCCTCAAAATGCTGCAGTGTAATGCTAAAATAACACCCAGGTTTGGTGGCACAATTGCTGCTGGAAATGCCGCAATATGTTGATAAAAAATGGCCAGGTTTGGTGGCACAGTCATCACCGGAAGTGCCGCGTTGTATCGCTTAATAACAACAGGTTTTGTTTTTTGGTCTCGCACAGTGGTCTACAGCTTGGCAGCCATCTTGCATAGGCGTCACACTGTTCACCATCCCTCACCACTTCTTGATACATGTACAGCTGTGATTACATATACATTTAATGTATTTTACATAAGCATGTAATCACAACTACGGCTCTTTGGAAATGTTGATGTGACATGTATTCTTTCATTCGTTCATTCATTCATTACAGCTGTTTTTCGTGCCACTATCCCAGCAGGAAAGAAGCGATGTCATGGTAAAAAAACGACTGCTTTTCATGCCTAAAAAGCTACTGGAAACACATTAATGACTCGCCAAAACAAAACCGGTATTGTTGTTTGTCAGTCGTTAACAGTGGTCCGCAGCTTGGCCAGCTTCTGGCCTAGGTGACACGCTATCCACTGTCCCCTCCACCTCTTGATGACAAATTTAGCTTCTATGTTAACATCACTTTAGAAATGTTAAGAATCAGAAACATTGTCTGTTGTTTTCAGAGACGTACAACACCAACATTTTACCCTAGTGACTCGACTGATAAATACCTGGCTTAACTAGGCACCTGAAAAAATAGTCATTATGTTTGATTTGGCCTCTTGTGTTTTGAGTAACCAGCTAATGATAATCTAAGAAGTGCATTTACTCCACTTATGTTGGTGTACTTACAGACAAATATAGTGTGAAAAGGAGATGTTTGTGTGTTCATTTGAATAATATGAAACGAGTACATCCTACACATTTGCAGTTGTAGGTGTGACAAGATGCCAAAATCCTAGAAAAACCAGGACAGACAGGCGGGTAGAGGAGTGAGATTGATGTAGACAAGAGAGGAAACATGTTTTTTTTGCTAAACTGAGACAGCTCTCAACCCTCTGGTGCATCGTAAGCGAGATGCCACTCACTGTATACACTCGTACACACACACACACACTTGGCAGGTTTATAGACATTCACGGAAGAGCTATTTTGATAGATCTGATAAATGGCACGGACCAGAGAGTCTCATGTTTTAAATACCTTCTTGTGGCGGGTAATTGCATGCAGCTGTGTGTGAATATAAGCTGGCAGTGCACATCCGTGTGTGTGTGTGTGAGATTGGCAAGTAAAGGAAGAATAGCAGCTGAAAAAAAAATAACTTGTGAAAGGGAATGTATAATTTTGTTTAAAGTTAGAGAGCAACAGATGGAGAGGGCAGGAAAGTCAGACAGATAGTAAAGAGATGCATTGAGTATCCGCAGGACACAAAGGTATTTACATGGAAATAAGGTTCAAGTAATGAGCTGTTGCAATCAGTGAAGTCGCCAGAGACAGAAAATGTGTTGGCGGTGGCCTCGGGGGAGCCTTCGTTTCAACTATAACCAAAATATATGCCTCCTCTGTGGAATTTCACTTCTTAAAAATGACATGAACAGAAACAAATGATTCATCGAATTTGCAGACACAGAAAGTGAATCTATGTATTGTGTGTCTAAAGTCAAGAAACATACGCAGCTGTTTTGTGTTTATTTTTCGGTTTGAGGGATAGTTGCGGTTTGTCAAAGCATTGCTTGAGCGTTAGCCACTTCTTCTTTGTCTTCACAGTACCAGGGCTCTATGGTGCAAGTATTTTATTGGCATTTTACTTGTGAACAGGAAAAATAATTTACGAAAACAGTGTGCAAGTACAGATTACAAGCTCACAACTAGTCCCTAGCCTCGTCCCACTTGTTCCACAACTCAGCAGTGCTCCAATCACAGCAGGGCTTTGTGATGATGCAGTCAGTGTCAAGTGAAAGTAAAAGGTATAGGATATCAAGCCCATTCATTTCTATTCCAAGCAAAAATGAAATGAGGAAAAAAAAAAGGGAATCACACTTCACACAATCTGGAAATCCATCGGTGAAAAAAAAAAAAAAAAGTTTTTTCTTCCTTTACCTCTGGAGGCACAGCCCGGAGTTTTTCGACTAACGGAAGTGCAGGGGCCTCGGCGATCAATCACGCCCTTCACTTCCGGCGGTGCCCCCAGGGAATCGCCGTGTTGTTTACAAATACTTCGGGTACAAAACCAGCAGAGTTTAGCTATATATCACATTTTTCACGTCACTATATCACCGTGTAGACTAATCTGATGTTTGTGAAGTCTGTAAACACAATGATTGAACAAACATTACTATTTCTGTGTGCACGTTTTGTAAATAACAATAATAACATCGTAGATTAGCTGGGCTAACCGTTAGCTGTTAACGTTAGCCGTTAGCGGTGTCTGTAATAACATAGACTGTATAAAAATAAGGTAATAACTCAATAAACAGTCTGTGAATGAAATATTTTTTCCAGCGGATATCTTAGTTACAACATGATTGAGCTAGCAAAGCAGTTTTGTGTTGCTATGTGTGGTATTTATTCAGTTATGGGAAATCACGATGTCTAGAAAGCATCAGTGGCTGCAGCTGACAGGGACAGTTAGCAAAGCTAACATCGGGACGTCATCTGTTAAAAGCCTCCCGTTGTTGGATACGACATGAAACTAGTCCAGTTAGCTCAATTATGTTGTAACTAAGACATCCGCTGGAAATTTTTTTTCTTTCTTTTTTTCACGTTGACGAGACGGCGGTTTGGGTGGAGCGCTTGCTATGGACGCAGAGCTTGCTGTTTCTGTAGGTACACATTTCCTGGGGACACCTGCACGTCTCGGCCACGCACCCTCCATTGTGATTGGCTAAAGTGCAGCATCGTTCAAACTCAAAGCCCCGCCCTCCCCCCTCTCTAGTCGTCTTTCACACAGGGCTGCCGACAGATTCTACAATGTAAATTGCAGAATCTGTCTTGAGAGATTACACTTCACATAACTGAGGCTGCTAACGTTAACGCTAGCATGGCGGCTAGTAATGACAGGGAGGCTGAAACCGATGTTAGTGAAGCTACCATGACCCCTGCGTTCACTTCCCCCTGCACTGGAGCTAGCAGAGGGAGAACATACAAATACAATGTGATTAGAGTGATGCTGGAATAAGTCTTAAAACATGAAAATGAGTTAGCATTTTAGCACTTTCAGTTCCCTTGTCTTGAAGTCAGTGGGGTTTTTTTGTCATTGGGTTGTTGGCTTGATGCCTGAAATAAGGTCTGTGGTTGACACAAGGGTCAGATATTTTTAGGTTTTGTTCTATGACATAAAATATGTCAGTAAATACACCAGTTGTGTGTCTTTAAAAAGGCGATTGCTTACATGTGGCTATATAAAACTACTAAACATCATTACACCGAAGAAGCTGTAGCCAGGAGATTGTTAGCTTATCTTAGAATAAAACCTGAAAACATAGGGAAACAGCTTGTCCAGTCTTTATGCTAAGCTAAGCAAGCTTGATACAGCACTTACAGATATGAGACTGGTGCCAATCGTCTCATCTAACTCTCTAGAAAACATAGATTTCCCAAAATGTCAAACTGTTCCTTGAGAGACAACACTCGTGCTTCTAAAATGATACTAAACCCTGCCTGGTGTATGTCAACACAGACAACATGTCAATGACCCGCTGACCTATAGATGTAGCTGTGCACTGACACTTGTATCCGTTATTGATCCAGTTTTCCCTCGGGGTGCATCCAAGTTTCATTTCACCTCATTATTGTGGCATCAGCTGCAGAGCAGATCTGCAATACTTGAATTCAATAGCCTTGTCTTTGTGCTCGGGGGAAGAAAAAAAATGTACAAAAACAGATTAGTGGCCCTCAAACTAAATTCTCTGCAGCAGTGGAAGCTAAATGGTCAGAGCTGGTTCTTGTTAAGATGCATAATGTTTTTACTGTACCGTAGAACAAAGAAAACATATAGGCTGCTGCCCTAAAGCAATTTTTCAAATAGCAACAGTACAACATTTGGGGATATTTATTCCCTGTCTTGCCAAGAGTTAAATGAGAAGATCGATACCACAAGATACAACACTCAAATCTATCCATTATATATGAAGCTGAAGCCATGAGACGAGTAGTGTAGCTTAGCAGGAAGACTGAAAGTAGGAGGAAACAGCTAGCGTAGCCCTGTCTAGAGGTACATAACCCCCGTAAGACCACAGCTTGTCGTTTTTACACTTGATCTTTTTTCTCTGGTATTTATCAAACAATACATAACATGTTAGTGAGCTGTAGTCGTAGTTTGTCACCTTTGGACAGAGCCAGGCTAGCTGTTTCCTGCAGTTTCCAGTCTGTTTGCTAAGCTAAGCTAGTTGGATGCGTGTCTTCATGTTTATAGAGTGTGTGGTACTGAGGTAATCTGCTCATTTAACTCTCAGCAAGATAGGAAATAAATGTCCCAGATTGCTTTACTATTTCTTTAGAGCTATAAAAGTCAGTGACTGAAACATAAAGGCTAACTCTCAAGCTATCAGACTAGTAGTTTGGCTAGTATTTGTTTTGTACTGACATATGATCTTTTCTGTTGACATTTTTGTGACATGTATGCTCATATTGGCGAGGCCCACTTACCCCTCCGCTTCTTCGCTCGTTCGCTGTCATTCTGCCTCCACAGCCGTGCCTTCAAGTCTCCAGAACTGAATTGCTTGCTAGCTAGCTAAAATTATTAGCTATAACTAGCAAATAATTAGCTAATAATAAGATGGCAAAGGATTATTTAAGCACGCTATGCCTACCAGAGAGGCAACGGTATATTGATAAGCTTAATATTGCCGGTCTACCTCAGTGTCCCTTCTCTGTCCTCACCTACCTTGCTCGTCTTGGAAAAAACATGATGTGGAGATTCTTTTTTTAAGAAGATGAGCATTTCGGCATGCTCAGCCGTCAGCCTGCTGCTACTACCGGCACACGTTGTTGTTTTGAGACATGTCTCTACATACTGGTAGATTGATATAATTGCCAAAGCGGACCACTGGAATGGAGCGCTTGAATCGTGGAGCGCTGGGCACAATTATAACAGAAGTTGCATTCATACTGTCAGTGCTTTAACTTAACATAGGCCTACATAAATACAGTTAACTGTTACTCTAAAAAATACATTTGGAGGGTTTGACAAAGTGTTTGCTGCACACATGGGCATACCGAGTGTCAGGATCCCACAATTTCTTCCCTGTTGAAGCCTCACGTTTTATTGCCTGTATCCACTTTTGTCTTCTACAAGGTTCCGTTTTTCTGCTCGGCAGCTGATTAAAGCTAAGCTCTGTTTTTTTATTGTTATTTTATTTTTTTTATTGTCTCTATAGTGATCTCCGCTGGTATCAAGTTCCCGCCTACACACCCAAACAATTGTGAGCACCACCATAGATAGGGAGCATACGGATTGGCACATGCAGCTGTCAATCACGACCTCAATCCACTTTTTTTTTTTTTTGTTCACATGAAATTACTAGTTATAATCAAACTATCTGAAAATGGAACACTTGAGCATACATCAGTATGATAAGAACTAGCTAAAATGACAGAAACCATCTTTAGGAATAATTTATGTAACATGTGTTTTGATGTTTTATTTCGGCCCATGTCCCATTCGCTAACATGGACGAGGCAGGATTTATGACCTGTACTGAAGCCAGCCACCAGGGGGCGATCAAGATGTTTTGGCTTCACTTTTGGAGAGCTGTCATGTCGTCCATCTCTATATAGTCTATGCCTCACATTACAAATGACAAATCAACAGGCTACAAGTCATTTTCAGTGGAAGCTGATGACATGAAGCTACAAATGTCACTTATCACTGCGGATGGGTGTGACGAGCTATAAAAAAGTTGAGTTGGCCTCAACTTTTTTAAGCGCTCCAATTACGCAGTGAATCACCAGCCAATCATATGTATTTGTTTCTAGCTGTATTTAGCTGAGT
Source organism: Epinephelus moara (assembly GCF_006386435.1). Classification (NCBI taxonomy): domain Eukaryota; kingdom Metazoa; phylum Chordata; class Actinopteri; order Perciformes; family Serranidae; genus Epinephelus; species Epinephelus moara. Next base: position 23,993,554 of record NC_065528.1, on the reverse strand, counting down.
AAGCTAGTGCTATGGTAGCTTTACGTGATTTGTGGTGCTCAGACATTACCTGATAGACAGAATTCTCAACTGGTTGTACTGCATTTCCATCTTCAGTCTGACATTGCTTCTACTCTGACCAATTTCTGAGAGGGAGGGGGATTCAGTTTTCCCTGACCTAGAGATCCACTAGAGATCCACATATCTACCTGAATGTAACATGCCATGACAACATGGAGATTAAAGAGTGAAGCTGAGCAAAGAAACAAATTGCAATGTTGGGTGATATTGAGAAGACTTGTCCCCCTTCTTCCCCCCAAACAAGCATGTGTTGCAACACTCAGCTCCTGTCTGTGCAGGAGACCAGAGAGAAAGATGTTTTTTTAAGTCTCTGTGTGTTCAGCTCTCAGTGCTTTTGTAGCTTCAAACTAAATCTCTGTGGTTTGGAGTTTAGTTTCTCTCCTGTGTCTCTGTTTGTACTTTCAGATAAGTGCTCAGACAGTCAAACCCAGTGGAGTCTGAACCCAGGCAAGCTCAGACACTGATTGAAAACAAAAATATTTTTTGACCCAACACAAGCTGTAGATGACGTTCAGTAAAGGTGCATTGTGTCAAGTAGCACGCACACACAAGCCGGTGCCAATATAACTATATTAACAAGCGCTTGTGCAACAGCTCAGTAATAATGTAGCTGGTCAGGCTGTTGTTGTCACGTGTAGTGTGAACATAGCGTAACTCTTCTCTACTGTTAAAATTGATATTTCAATCCATTAAAGGATGCTTTGAGCTGTTACACAAACTTCTGTTGCAATGTCTCACCTGCTGGTAGAGGTTAATAAAAAGCCACAGTTTGAAGGCTTGTGTAATGCCCCCTCTAAGCTCTTTGGTCTCGACCATTTCCAGCAAAACAGGGATTATTTTTCATGTTTCTTTGAGAGCAAGTGAAAAAAATATCCATCTTGGCAAACGGGCCCAACACTTCAAATGGTTTTCACAAACTTACATCACAACAGTGGGATCAGTGCCCAGTGATATCTGAGCAGCTGCCCAGTTATTATACCACAGACTTACACTGTCAGTATACACTAACTGCTTGCATACGTTAGCTTTTTTTCACCACCACCACCACCACCACATCAACAATGACATCAACAACAACACCTATAAAGAATTTGACAATAATTTTTCATTATCAAGGTCTGAGCATTGTCATTTTAATACTAATATACTTTCTTAAGTTTCCCTTAAATGTATTTTTTTAACATATTGTTAGAAAACGATGTGTCAATGTGACTTTTCATTAGCTAAGATAAACAGCCCTGTTTTAAGCTTTGTGACAGTGCATTTTTCAGATAGTCTGATGGCTTTTTAATGGTAAAATAAGATGTATGAGATTTTTTTTCAGCCCATAAAGTAACGTTTTATCTTGCAGTTTATCTGAATATTCAAAATCACCAAATTTGGAGCATGTTTTTCACATGAGTGACACACGGACATGGTATGTAATTATTTTAATTTTCCTGGAATAATTACCTCCTGACACCCTGGTGCTCCGTGAGTGTGAGAACAAATGCCCAGAATATCCTGACAATCCTGCTTTGACCCCGGCACGGCTGGTGTGCATTTCAGTGTCTGTTTGAGTCGTGTTTACCTGCGCGTTCCTGCAGCAGCAGATGTGTGATCCTGCGGTCTGAGCAGTGTAAATGGGATGCGGCAGTCCTGCTGACAGGCCTAATACACTCTCAGAGGGGGAAAAAGGGGGGAAGACTAGCATGCCGTGAGGAGACACAGCTGTTCAGTACACGAGCACACTGCGTTCCTCCATTCCTTATTGTAAAAATACATGAAATGTGATGAAAACCACAAACAGGCCAAGTATCAAACATGCTTGGCTCACGGTAGCAGTTGCTGTTAATTGATCCCAGGACAGTTGCATGGCAGGTTGGTTGCCATGGTGAAGCACATTGTAGGCAGATGTGGTCGTTTCTTTGCCTGTTCCTTTACAAGTTTTTCACAGGTGTGAATCTATGCAGGTGATCTTGAATCAAAATTACAGATGATACTTTTGTCTCTAGCTCCTATCTGTTTTTCAAAATATTATTATTAAAAAATGTTTGAACATTTGAGTACTTAGTATGGATAAGGGTTATCATTTTTTCAATATTTTTTCTGAAGACAAAATCATAATTTACTCATAGTATAGAGAGATAACAGTCTGGACAGCAATTAATAAGTTAGCCATGAAGCTGTACACTCAAAATATAGACTTAGAAATAAAAAAGTTGCAGATTTAAAGAGACAGGAAAAGCTTATGTGATCTTTCTTTTATTGCATTTACAACCCGATTGCAAGAAAAAGTTTCGCATTGTACCTTTCTGTGAACCACAGATATATTGCATTTGCACGTTATTATGTAGCGGACATGTTGAAACTTTTATAACTCCATTTCAACAGTGCTTTGGTTTATGTGTGGTTAGGTTTGGGCCCAAAAACCACTTGGTTATGAATAGGAAAATGTCATGTTTTGGCTTAGAATACCACTTTTCATGCCACTATTGCAGCAGGAAAAGCAGCAATGTCTCTGTAAATACAGCCGTTTTTCATGCCAGTATCCCAGCGGGAAAGCAGCGATGTCTCTGTAAAAAACAGCCGCTTTTAATGTCACAGCAGAAAAAGCAGCAATGTCTCTGTAAATACAGCTGTTTTAAATGCCAGTATCCCAGCAGGAAATGCAGCAATGTCTCATACAGCTGTTTTTCATGCCACTATCCCAGCAGGAAAAGCAGCAATGTCTCTGTAAAAAAGAGCTGTTTTTCATGCTATTGTCTCAGCAGGAAAGCAGCGATGTCTCTTTTTAAAACAACTGCTTTTCTTGCTTAAAAAGCTGCTGGAAACGCAGCAATTACTCGCCAAACCAAAACCTGCATCTGGCCCAGATGACATGCCATTCACTGTCCCCTCCACCTCTTGATGACAAATTCAACTTCTATGTTAAAGTTACTTTAAAATGTTGATATGATACGTCTGAAATGTACAAATGTAACATATTTGTGGTTTGCAGAAATCAGGGTATGAAATTAACAAAATATTTTGGGGGCAATTTTGGCCAACCACGGTCTAAAAAATGGGGGCATTTTCGAAATGTTTGGGGGCCATCAAAAAATTGTAATTATGTTCTAACAATAAGCAAATGAAAAGCAAAACCAACTAAGATAGTGTCTTCACTCTTCAGTAGAAACCACTAAATGAAATAAATAATGGGTTACATAAAGTTATGGTTGCAAAATATCACTCAGATTTCCTATAATTCAACCAGTTTAAATGTGATGATTTAACCATTAATCTACTGATAGCAGTACTAATGTTTCACCACATTACAGTTACTTTTACTGTTAAAAAGGCCAAATTACTATAAATTCCTTAGATGCCATCCTGGAAGTAAGTTAATTTAAAATTTAACATTCATTCTACCTTAATTTTTCATTGTGTAGACACAGATCACCCAAGAAATGGTTAATTTATACTTATGGTACAGCAAAGCCTCCTCCCCATCTCTGTCAGATTACTCTCACGTAATCAGTGCAATCTCGTTGATTATGTCTGGAAAATGAGTTGTAGACGTGACGGTAAATTAATTTAATGAAAATAAAATTATACTTTAATGTCAGATTGTAGTACTGTAAAAAATATAAATACATATAATTGTTTCAAAAACTTGGGGGCAATTTTGGCCCCCGGAACATGGCTTTTGGGAGCATTCTTGGATAAATTGCGGGCCAAATGGCCCGTGGCCCTTGCTAATTTCTGACACTGGCAGAAATGTACATTGCCAACATTTTCTTCTTGCAACTAGGCTGACATTTATTATTAAAAAAAATAGAATGCTAAATGTATTAAAGAAAGCCACTTTTTTACCAACATATCCTCAATGTTTTGTATGTGATGACTCAGTTTCTCCATAAATTGTACTAAATTGTAATTTTCCAGCTAATTAAACCTGGAAGTGTTGGGTTTTTCCATCTTTTTGTAATCTGCTTCAGTGCTGTGATTCTAAGGAAAAGATTCACAATAGATATTCCTTACTGACATTACTGATTTTTAAGTCTCATGTGAGCTCAGTGTAGGCGGTCGCTTGTTGTTTAGAAATTTGTATAACTCAGCAAGAGAGATGAAAACATGAAGAGGTCTCTGGATAAACCAAAACTTTCTTGCAGACCATATATAGCCATGGATCTCTGCTACCACCCTGATATAGCACACACACATACACATGCAAACCCACCACCATCACAGGACTGATGGTCTGTCACATAGCAGAGTTTTAATCACCACGGACACAGTTTGAAAATGTTTGTAAGTTTAACACGGACACTAAGCAGCAATGTAAATGTTTAGTTTGCAACTAAGCCGAGCTGTTTTCTTTGTTTCTCCAGTGCACCTCTGAGAGCCGTGCTGAATTAAACACTTTACTTTCACCACCTTCCCTGCTTGTCATCATAATGACTCTCCCACTGATATCGTTTTATCATGATTTCCATTGCGGCTGCATGGTTAATTTCCTCGTGGCAGAGTGGATAATGAAGATAGACTTGGCGTGGCTGTAACTAACCTGATGAGTTGCCAGATGATATTTAGCCTGAATTGACTTGCAGAATCAGTGCACTCCGTGTTCTGTATTTTGAAGAAAATAAGCTTGGCGTAAAATGCATTTGCCAAGTTGAATTGACCTCAGACCTAGAACTGAATTATCATGAGCGGAGCATTTGATACAGATTATAGATGCAGGGCGTCAGGCCTCACACATTTCACAATCGTTTCTGTAGTTTGTATATTCAGAGTGAGGTTTTGGCAGGGGAAGTGAAAATGAAAAAGCAGGCTTGTTCTGAGGGTCGCTGGTTCAAACCCTGGGACTGCCCAGGGAAATCTGAAAACAGCAAAGGACAAGAAATGCATTTGTGGCTCCTACAATGCTGTTCAGTGGCTCTTGAAGCTCCCTGCTGTATGTCAGGAAACGGGATTGTGTTTACCTCTTGATTAAGTGGGCGTTAGGAACTAAAACTGCCTTTGTTTCAAAGCCAGTGAGACAATGAAATACAATCAAGGACGTCCAGTTTGAGTTGTAGATACCATGAATTTAGTGAGGGCTTGCATGCAGTTGAATGCCAAGCACAATGTAGCCGAATCTAGAGGTCTTCACAGGTCCAAAATGACAGAACTGAACCCTAAAGGACCTGGGAAATTTGTTTTGAGAGTTGCTTGGACCGTGTACTTTTTGAACATGTATGTACTTCGATCCTGAACATGTCCAAGACAAGAGAATGCCAGGTCCCCGGTAACTAAAACTGCTGCTAAAATGCATCCTACTGCAAAAAACGTCTTTGATGTCAGACACATAAATTGATCTTAAAGCTCTCATAAGTACAAGGATGAATGAATCGGTTGGTTGCTGTCATTGTGCCTTGGTGTTCTTATATTTCTACATGTTTATCTTTTTTGTTTTTTATTATGTGGTTGTTTGACTTTTTTGTGTGCTGCTGTCTTGGCCGGGTCTAGAGATCGTTGATCTCAGTGGGACTTACTGGTTAAATATGGGATAAATACAATTAAAATAAAATACAACACACTGTTCTTACTCATCTTATTGTGTATACAGTATGATAATATTTCAGATATCTAATTTAATTTAATTGAATTTTTTGGGGGGTAGACTACATATAATTTAGATATTTAAAAGAACAGTTCAGATCTTTTGCAGTGGGGTTGCGTGAGGTACACTACTTATCTAAAGTCAGTGTATTACATACAGTAGATGGTGGTCGGTGCATCCCCAGTTTGGAGAAGGGGCAGGAACACCACCAAGGGACATAAGCGATGTACTGGGTCAACAACAAAACATATTAAATCCAATGAACTATCAGTTTAAGTCTTTTAAGAGAGACAAAAACAAAGGGTGACTTTCTACTCCCGGTTTCTACCTTTTTAAGTAAGACAGTAAAATTTATTTATATAGTGCTTTTTTCCAGACCTACGTCACAAAGTGCTTCACAAGGGCATTATACAACAGCCAGTCCAAATATGTATCCAGTCCTCTAGTATTTATATTTCGTCAGTCTGTAAGGATCCACTGATTTAAGGAGTTGAAAGGGTTTTTCATGAAAGTAATCCAAGTTGTGAATATTGTCAGGCTCATAATCCATTTTTCCTCCACTCTGCTTTCAGCTTGCTGGCGCTGCTGCTTAAAGTTTTTTTCTCATCTTACTTTCACTCTTGTAATCTGATCCTAAGTCAGCCTAATCATCACCACCTATGCGTTTCTCTCGTGATTAGTGTAGATCGCAGGTCTTCTCAAATCCACTTGATCCACTTAATGAAATGTGGACCTGAAGTCGTATCGGTACTGGGACAGGTCTGAGGAAGTACCCGGAAAATATCTTCTGTCCACCACTTTGGTTCAGGCTGAATTATCTCCACAAATATTGGAAGGATTATCATGGAATTTTGTACAGACAGTAATGGTACCCAGATGGCGAATCCTACTGACTTTGTTTGCATCTCAGAGTTTGCATCAAATTCGTTCTCTGTTGATTGGCACATCTGTTAACCGGCTTGTCTTCCCTACGCCCATGCAAATAACCCTACAGCAGGATGTTTTACTTCCAGTCACCAAGGTCAAAGTAAGAACATAAGAACTTCACCGGAGTTCTCCTCACTAGATCTACGGTATAAATGCTTCGATTGCTTCAGTCCACTCTATAGATTAGTTATCCCATTTAGATAGAGATCCAGAGCTGACGTTTCCCATCTCTAATGCTTCAGATCTGGGCTAAATCAATGCTCGGCCAGATGGATTTGTGGCTGGCTGTTGTAAAGTGGAGATCTAAGGCTTTCTGTCACTTACTTACTGTGGGGAGAATTGCCTTAGGAAGACACGCATAGAGTTCATACACGCACTTACAGATTGTTTGTAGCTCTCCAGATTGTGACTGATGGGAAAGGCTGCAGTGAAAATCAATAGCGGCAGCACTGGAGCAGGTGGCGGCCATTTCTTCACCTCCGCTTCCCTCAGTTTGATGAAGGAGAGCGGGGGAAATGTTGTCTGCCTCTATCGCTGTCTCTCTGTCTTTCTGTCTCTCTTGTTGTTTCCACCAGCTTGTATAGCTTTGTCGTTTAGAGAGACCTTCGTACGTCTTCCTTTTACTGTCTTTATCTTTTTTTATTGTACATATTAATTACTCCAGGCCTGTGTTGCTGCTCTATATTGTGTTAAACAATAGGGATGTACACAATATATCTTGGGTATTTCTGAACTGCAATTCCTTGTTGTTTCTCAGCTGGTTTACAGAGTATAGGATACCTCTGCAAGAAGCTAATATCGGATAATTTTGTTCGTACGGCTAATAGCCCTTATTTATGTGTATGTTTTTCAGTGCACGTATATGCCCTGCTTGTGTCCTGGGAAATGCAGTCATACTGGTAAAGTGATTAAGTATATATTTAGCAAAGGTAACTAACTTTGGAAATAAAGAAAACCCTTCCCAAGACAGTTTTTGTTCAAGTGGAAAAATGAATTCCAGCTTTTATTCACATGAGGGTGCCTAAATCAGGACTCCTTTTACAGTGTTTAATCAAAAGTCAACTTTGGCAAAAGGTTTGAAATTATGCCTGGGGGACTCTTGAGGTCTCTGTACGTTTATAGTGGTCCAGCCAAACTCCAGTTAAAAAAAATCTAATTCTAGAGAGGTCACAGAGGTGTTTTTCGTATAAAATCACTGCGAACCTTAGAGAAGAAGCTGCCAGTTTGATGTGGACTCTGTGTTCAGATGTGCGGAGTATGAAGAGTCAGCTCAGGACAGAGGAGGGATGTTTCCATCTCTATTTAAGGAGGTGGGCCGAGAGTCCAACTGCCAGATTGTTTAAGACTTGGAAATAGACGGACTGTTCTGATGAAGCCGTGTCTGCTTAAGTGGAAAGTGTATTCAGCTGTCTGCAGTTGGTGGTATCATCTGTCTGTCGAAGCCTCGAGCTGTCTCTTTTTTCAAAGCTTTGTTTTTCTTTGTTTTTTGACGCGCTGCATGATAAGAATTATGTTGCACTGGACGTTTTTGCTCTCCACCTCCTTCCTTTGCTGCCTCTCATGTCTCTTCCTTCCTTTGACCCAGCCTACACTCTTTCATCCTGATGAAGTGACTTGTCAGCTCATGACAGAGGTCAAAGGTCAGGGGCACTTGGGTCTCTATACAGTGTATTCCACAGAGCTAGTGGACGTTCAAGCTCTGCATGTTAATTGTATCATTATGCTTTGGTTTTCTCAGGTGAAACATATTTAAAGACTCATTTCATATTATTGTTTAATGGCGTCTCTGTTGTATTTAACGTCAGAGTGTGTAGTGAGGCAGTAAATGCCACAGTGACGTGTGTGTATGAGTGTGCTCATTGTTCCCCAGTGAGGCCGTGCAGTAATAAATGAGTCCAAGACAAATGCAGGCATTAGTCTTTTTCTCTACAGCGTGTGGAGGGATAACCAGCCCACTTGTTACTGCAGATACTTTAGACCAGTGTTTCTTAACCAGGGTCTGGGGACCCCCAGGGATCATTGAGGGAGTTCCAGAGGGGTCCCCAGAAAAATGGGGAATAGTTGTTTTTTTTCACTATTTAATTCACTATAGACGTAAGCTCAATGTTAGTAAGAGTCATATGAATGACTTTTCTCGTCATAGGTTTTAATTCCTCCACGGTGATCATAATCAACTCGCCAAATACCAATGTTTGGTCAGTTGTCCTAAATGTCAAAATGTGATGTGCCAGCTACCCCTCTTGTCTGTTTTAGACGTTCAGGGGCAGCCTGTCAATTTACGCTCATTACACACGTCGTCTTTTTTCATAATAAACGTCCATTTTCACAGGAAATATACAGTTTCTGCTTGTTAAATGCATACAGTCTCTTTTCAAACATAGGTGAAAAACTTTGTTCTTAGGTTTAAAATATGTCAATAAAAGATAAGATACAACTTTATGTATCCCGAGGGAAATTGCTGACAGTTTACTTTCTTTGGTTTAAGCAACAAAAGTATGTGGTAAGGTTTAGTTTGTTACTAACAGAATATAATATCACCGGATGTATGTCACATTACATATGCCACTACCATAGTATGCTACACATACTAGCACACTACGTTGTTATTAAAGTAACTCAACTGACTTCTGGTTTCACATGGGACACAAACGGCAGTCTCCTGGTGAAAGTCCAGTGTGTTTGGCCATTCACCTCCTCTCCCATCCGCCCTATGCAGACTTTGCTATTTACACTACAGTAGTTTGCTAAAGCATCAAAAATTGCCACCGTCTGGTGCATGTCATACTGCTGTTAGGGTACCTTGGTGTGTTGCTTGATGCCGAGGACCACTGACCCAACTTTAGTGTTTGACAAGTTGGAAGTGAAACCGGGTTGATTATCTCCTCAACTGTAGCTGACATCTAAATAATTCTGTTCTCAATCATATCTAACAAGCCAAATTTTTTCAGATGGAGGTCCCAGAAACCAAATCTTATCAAATGTTGATCCATGATGTCCAATGTGTTTCAGTTTAGTGGTCCTTGACATGGAAATGGTTGAGAACAACTGCTACAGACTGCTCTCACCTGGATACAGATCCAACAATGACCCTAAAATGCATGAAACAGCATGAAAACATTAGGGCAGACCTGAATGCTTCGAAGCTTCGATCATTGCTATAGTATTTCTATAGCTATTTTGGCTAATGTTACTGCGACCTGCATGCTAACAAAGAGGCTAATTGTCACACTATTTTAGGTGCATCGACTTTTTTCACCCTCACCCTGCTTCAGTTAAACGCGGATATTTCTCTCTGAAGCATTGATGCCCAAAAACTGATATTCAAACCTATAGAAAACAACAACAATTTACACTAGTGTTGCAAAAGTATTGATTTATCGATACATATCGATTCAAAATATTTGAAACTTTTTAAACACTGGTATTAGCTGCACTTTCTTGCTCTCTCTGATTGTTCGTTTGCTACAGTTATTGTGCCGTTCTTTGCTACTAACCAGGAAAAGAAAAGTTGCCATTGTCATGTTATAGCCTTATTATAGTTTTCTCTTTTTTTTTTTGGCTTTTTAGCCTTTATTTGATAGGACAGATTTGTTTGTTTGTAAGTTTGAAAGGAGGAGAGAGGGGATGAAATGCAGCAAAGGGCTGTGGGCTGGAATCGAACCTGGGCTTCTGCTGCAAGGACGCAGTTTCAGTACATGGGACACCCGCTCTACCAGGGGAGCTACTGTGTGCCCTGTTATATTTATCTTTTAATAAAAAAAGTTTAAATGTCATGGGGTAATGTCAATTTTTCCCTGTGGTATCAAAAATGGGATTGAATATGGTATTTTTCAAGGTACTGTATTGAGTTAGAAATTCCAGTATTGTGACTGCACTAACTTACACCAGATTACATTATCTGATTTGTAGCCCCTTGTGTAGATCCTGAGTCTCTCTCTCTCTCCAGCCAAGTAACCAACCCGCAGGACAACCAATTGATCAATGTTCAAACTTCATCAATAGATTCACTGAAATCCCGACGGGAAGTTGTGCAGTTATTGATTTTTTGTGTCTTGTTTTAATTATTGGTGAGCGTGGGTAAAAGAGTGGGGTCAGTCACTATGTGTGTGTGTGTGTGTGTGTGTGTGTGTGTGTGTCTGACCCACTGCCCCCGACAGCAAGCCTCCATGTTTAGTTGTGCGCCAGAGGTCAGTTTGACCCAAAGATAAATTACTTCCTGTGATGGGAGTGGTGGCCTGTTGACCCGCTGAACGTGTCAGTTGATGTTTGTTCCTCTGAGGGCATTTGTCACGGACTGACTGGCCTCGCTGCATATTCATTCACATACAATCTGCATATTTATCGTTATGCATTTAAACAGTGAGTGGCCACTCTGCATATTCAATGAGTCTGTGCTTCGTTTTCTCCGCAGGTCCACTGACAACACACGTTTCCCTGAGACTGTATTTTCGGGGTTGTAAACTGGAATGAATGTCCACTTAAGGGAGAAATCCAAATAAAGGAGGCTCTGTTTATTTATTTATTTTTTTCCGCTGTTTATGTTTTTCTGGCAGCAATAGACCTGATTTGCAAGTTGGATGGAGTCCCATGCTGGGGGGATACCACGGCGTATTCAAATGAACAAAATTGCTAACGAGGAGGTTTGTAGAGGAGAGCTGTTATTTTGCTAAATATGCAAAAACATATGAGCTAATTTTACTAGAATGAGTTCAGCAAATTAGGGATTTGCCAGAAGCTGATGAGGAGGGCAAAATCACAGACAGAATAGCTTGGCACTTCATCCTGCAGATTTGAAGCCTCATATTCTAATTTATCTCATTAAAATCAAAAAATAAGTATTGACATTGATCATTTCAAATATTCATGTCTTCTGTAAATACTCAAATGCAGTTATAACAGCTCAATGAGACCTGATATATCAGCCATACTGCACTCTGGATATACTTGTCACTATAATTGGTGTAGAAATGAAGCAGTACAAAGTGACACATCTGTGAGGAAGTAAGATGGAGAGAGGGGGAAACACCTCTCTCTGTAGAAGCAGTGCAGGATTGCCAGTTGAGTTGTGCAGGTGTGAATAGGATTTTTTCCCCATGATGTCTTGGGAATATGAAGTGAAAATGAGACTGCTGACGTGTTAGAGGTCACACCGTGACCTGTGGAAATCCTCAGGCTGTATAATGTGTCTGATCATAATAGAGCATGATGGAAATATTGACAGGCTTGATATTATGAGCCCGTATTGACTTATTACATCATACTGCAGATGTACTTGTGGTCAAAACCCTGCTGTCACATATATACTGTTATAATGTCGGATGTTCGTATTAAATGCGGCCAAAGTTTTATATAATGAGGTAAATACACTGTAGTTAAATGTAGTTCCTGTTTCCAACTTGTCGAGACAAGCTGACTTCAGATCATGATGGATTTCCTCGTCTGCTCTAGGCATGCTACTACAAGAGTCTGCATCATGTAGCCCAGTGGGTCCCAACGGGTCCAGCCACAGGGTCCAGATTTCTCCTTAGTCATTAGTTCAAGGTCCACACATTTTAATATATTCAGCATCATACTTTGGTTTGGCCATGTCGTTGAGCTAGTTTGCTATTTCTGTGAAGTAGCTGTCTGTTAGTTACTCACTCTACAGCAGGAAATGGCACTGAAAAATGTGCAGACTTGTACAAACACAAAAAAATGTGACCCACCAGTTGGGAACCACTGATGTAGCCGACACTGCTACATGTAGCTTCATGCTAATGTCCTGGAAACATGCCATCTTGGTTCCGTCGTATTCCTGGGTGTGACTAGAAGATTTTATTGGTAATTTTTAATGGGACAAAGTCCTGCATACAGTCAGTGTTTCCCACAGAATTACAGTCTGTGTGTGGCGGTAGATGATGATGGGGGAGGATAACTTTCCATTTTTTGTTTGTTTGTTTATTCTCTTGCCTGTGTGTTCTTTTATCAGTCTGTGTTCCAGCTCTAAATTTGGAGGTTTTTGCGGGTCTGTGAATGTAGTGCAGGCAGCAGTTTGTGGAGTTTTGAGTTATGGGGTGGAGGACTGATCAGTAGATCCATTCAGAGCCAGGTACCCCTCACTGCAATGTGCAGCTCAGGGTGGCTCTCAATAAACAACTCCAAATTGCCCATTGCAGCTAGGAGCTTCTCATCACAGCTGATCAGATCACATTGATGGACAAGAGGAGCAGCTGTTTGTGAGAGAAACCAAACTTCAGTCCCAGGGCACTTGAGGTTAAGTTTCAATTTCACTGTGTCTGGCATTCTGCTGCTCTGTCTGTGCCCTCCATCTGTGAAGCAAACCAAATTATATATATTTTCTAATGGTGCACCTAATGAACGCATCAGCTCCAAAACGTGACAGCAGATGTTTTAATTGTGGCAGCCTGCCACAAATAAATGATTGTGTGGGAAACCCTGACTCGTTCCCCTTAGCTGCAAGTACACTGCTACATGTAGCTACATGCTAACATCAGGGAAACATGTAATCTTGGTTGTGGTTTTTGTGTTTTATTTCTCTCAGATTTCAGATACAATTCCTCCTGGAACTTGTTCAGTTGGGTTTTTAAGCTTTATTGGGGATTTTTCATGGTAGAAAGTGCTGCTATTCTCCATTACAGTCATTTGCTGGGTGCAGTGACAATGCTGAGATGAGGAAGACCCAGATACACTGACCAATCAGAGTAGACTGGGCTTTTTCCAGAGGAGGGCTCAAAGAAACACAGAGCGTCTTAGCCAGAGGGTGAATACAGGTGTTCCAACATAGACCGTATGCGAGAAATATTGTGTTTCTGAATCATTACAACAGGTAAATATGTTCTGGAAATGAGCATAACAGGTCCCCTTTCATGACTAAATTTGAGTGATCTTGCCAAATATATGTTTATATCAACATTGAATGTGATTTTTTATCAAATATCAAAATGAGAATCGGTCTAAAAAAACTGAAGTCAGACCATAACACTGTGTGCATATAGGGAGATGGCTGTGTGTGTGCCTCAGGCATATTTATAGCATAAGCATCCTTTTAAGTGGCTGGTTTGTCATATAGTACATACAGTACAGTACATGAGTATGCAGACTCAGTTGTTTTTTTGCATTCTTCTTTGAAGTAGCTGACTTCCCTTTACTCTCTCTCCTTCTCTGTATTTGAAGGGCGTTCCTGTGCACTAAGCTGCCTATGCACAAATGTATGCAGATGTGTTTGCAGATAATATGGTTGTACCACAGACGCAAAATAGAAGTTGAGAAACAAAGAGGGGAAAAAGTAAAAGGCAGATTGTAAAGAGAGGGAGGGAGATGTTGGTTTTCACTTCCTTCTGCAAAAATGTAATTGGTCTTTTGAGAGTTTACACACACCTTGCACTATAATGCTCTCTCTGTAGTAGAGTGGATCTCACCTGTGAGACACACACACAATCACGCACGCACACACACAATCACATAAAGCATATCCATACCTGCACACCTGCTTGAGACATTATTAGAGTATGACGCAGAATATTCATGCCCTGAAGCATCATGGTGGATGGACTGTCTCTGTTAGAGTCATGGTTTATTAAACATCAAAGGCCAGCTCTAGAGAAAATATATGCGTGTGTGTGTGTGTGTGTGTGTGTGTGTGTGTGTGTGTGTTTTCGTCATCCTACAGGTCATATCAGTTGATGTGCTCTTGCAACACTGCTCTTAATCAGTAGGTATCTCTTCTGCTTCTTGCTCAAAACAGGATATGAAGCGAGTCCACTTCCTGTCTGGTGTTATCTGCTCTGATAGAGAACACACCTCAGCTCATATTGGTTCCCTTTTTGATTTCCCGTGAAGTCATTGCTGTTGTTGGGTCGTCCATTTCTGTGGAACAGCCTTTCATTTCCATTTCATTATAGGAGACGTACATTTGAACAGGCTGTTGGATTCAACTTAACTTTCCTCCCCATGAAAAAAAAAAAGTTTCCTCCAAAGAGAATCCAGGACTACAAAGGTTTCCCCGAGTTCCTTCGTTCCTTTTCCTTTGAAGACAATGCTGCGCTTTGATGTAGCTTGAACCTTGCTGCAATGTGATGCCAGCTTTAATATCCATGGTGAGAACCAGCAAATGAAGGCTTTCATTCTGAAACGCCGAATGAGAAGTTTGCATCAAAAATGAGATTTTTTTTTTTTTTTTTGTTACTTGAAAGGCATTACAGGTCCTCTTTTAAAACTGCTGATAATAAATGGCCCTTCTTAAGAGCTGGGGAGTAATTTTAGTTTTTGTTTGATGAGCAACAACATTTTTAAATTGCTTGGGGTGATGTTTTTGCAAATGGGATACAAAGAACGTTGTTACGAAACTCCGCTCCTCTTTTTGTCAAGCATTAGTTTTAACTTTATCTTGTTTATCTTCTTTGAAAACTCAAACCAATTTCCTGTCTGTGGTTTTGGAGAGACCATATCCCCAACTGACATGCAGTGTTACGAAATAAAACTTTTACGTAAACACAGATTCTTTACTTTAAGTTGGTTCAAGGATTTAGGGGGATATATAGGCAGAAATGGAATATAACATAGTAAGTATGTTTTCTTTAGTGTTTAATCATTTGTGTTTTTCATTACCTTAGAATGAGACATTTATATCCACATAGGGAGCGGGTCCTTGTTTACAGAGACCGCCATGTTGTGCGGCCATGTTTCCACAGTAACCCTGTAGGGGCCAGAATGTGTATTTGGCCCTGTCCAAATACCCGCACTTGCGCCCTGAGGTCTTCCCTGAAGTGCACTTGCCATAAGTGCAGTTAGGGGAGTAAGTGCGCAAGGGATCGATGCTGTTTACAAAGGAGAATTGGGACAGTTCCGTTTGGGTCCAGCTGGTCCGTCTCCTAGGAGACGAAACATGGCGTTAGAGGAAATAACGTTGTTCGCAGCACTGCTGCTGCAAATGATAAATAGATACAATCAGCGAATGATGATGAGGATTAGGAGCCGCAGGAGAAGGCGGCATCTACATCAGATCCAAGTATTGATGCTGATGCCCAACCAACAGGTAAATTAAATTAAATTTTACTCTTGAATTTACCTGTTAATAATGTGTATATTAGCTGTAACATCTTTTTTTACTCTACCGTTAACGTAGCCTAGATTACCGTTATTACTATTAAAACATTTTTTGCTTGGATAAATTATGGTAAATTGTGATATAAAATAAACTATAAAGACATACTGTAATAAAATAATAATAATTAAAGACACAATCAAAACTGTAAAGTGATGTGGACTGTCATACAAACCTCCAGTTAACTGTAAACTGTATATTATTTCATTATTAACGCCCTGTCATGTATTATTAAGTCCACACAGCGTGTTGTTAGACGTTATGTTCCTCTAACGGTTGTTGTCAGTCGGAGTTAACGGCTCGCGGACACGTCAGTTACCGTTTGAAGATGGTGAGTTGTACCGGCCAGCTGTGCAGTGTTACGGCGTCACGACATTACGGAGGATTCTGGGTAAAATCCTTCAGCAAAGTGAGGTCTGATGCGCACTTTCGGAAGGGGTGCATTAAAGGCGCAGGTTTGCACCCCTTGATAACAACAGAAGACAATTTGGACACCCTACGCACTTGCGCTCCTTAGCGGAAGCGCGCAATTAAGGAGCACAATGGCGCAAGTGTGGGTATTTGGACAGGGCCTTTATTGTTTAGTATTTGTTTGAGCTGCACATGTTCTTTTAGTCACTTTCAATTCCGGTAGTAATTGGCACAGGTGTGGGTGTGGTTTCACATTAGTTTACCTGTTCATTCAGTGGAGTGGCAGGCTTTTTAGACTAAGACGGTGAGATATTTTCAGTTGACTGTAATTGCAATCACGTAATCACATCATGTAATATTTCATTTCATCTCGGTTGTTTGTTTAATAAACCACTATAAAGGCATCTTTGGATTTCGGCATGTATTTCTTCGAACAAGTCATAGTTAAAAGTCAGCGTTTTTAGCTGCTTTTTTTTATTGATAGTAGTTGCTACAAGCCCAGAATGGACAAACCAAAAATTGGCTCTAGATAGGGCCTTTAGCATTTTTGCATCGGCTACCATAGTTAGCACCCGCCCTGCGAAGATAGCACCACAAAAACACATGCTTTATTCAGTGTTTTTACCAGTTTAAATCACCAGGTCCATGTTTCTGGAGAAGAGACCTCTGCAGATAATTTATCTCCTGGTAAAAACCTCCTGAACAATGAACGCTGAAGGAATTCCAACCAGGAGAAGTTCAGCTGTTTGCAATTTGCAATCCTCACAGCTACCCGCCACTAAACCTCCCTAACTCTTACACACTGTTCCTTTAAGGTGGTTAGTTTTTTTGTGTGTGAATGTGTGTTTTAAAAGCTGATGCTGCATACTTCAAAGTTCTCTTCACTTTTACCTTATAAAGACTTATGTTGTTAGCCACAATTGAAACAGGTTGTTCTTTTTTGCTTTTCCCAGTATAATATCATGTCAGTGCAGCCTTCAGTGTGCTGTGCGGTTGTAAAGTGATGTAAAGGCGAAGAGAAACTGCCGTGTTGTAACTGAAGAAGGGTTCAAACAGAGGGCAGCATCGCTCTGCCTGCTGAGAGGCCTTTCATGACGTTTGACCCCTTTACCTTTTAGTGCTTTATAATAATAAAAAAAGAATCCACAGTAAAGAAGAGAGGCAGTCAGAAACAGAAGAGGACAGATACTAAATGTTTGAGACTAAGTCAGATATCTCTGAAGCAAAATAACGCTTGATTATTGTTGCATGATGCCGAGAGAGAGGCAGAGAACAAAAAACAGGGCATTAAACTTTAATGTAAATGTGAGGTATGGTGGCAGTAGTTGTACACACACATACACATACACATACACATACACATACACAGAGACAGCTCTTGTATCCAGAGCTTTTCTTAGCTGCAGCTCCTGAGGTTAATTAGGAAGGACGTCGTCTGCATATTCGACTAATCCACCAAGAGTCTGCATTCCTGCAGCAGCACCTCTCCTCCATTATCTAATCTCAAGTTGCCCACTAATTCTATTTAAACTCTGCTGGCTGGCTTTACGCTGTCACTGAAAGCACAGAAAACAATGAAGAAGCGATATGGCGCCGAACCGAGTTCGGGAATTTAGAGGTGGAACATGGCAGAGCAGAAATGAACAGCTGTGATAAGAAAATGGGTCTCGTTAGGAGGTGATTCAACAAGATCAAGTTGGTTGTTATCCAATGTGTGGTATTTATTTTTCTAAACGGCACAGTCACTGTGTTTCTGTAGCTTTTGGCAGTGGACTTAATCAATGTACTTGTCATAGACTGTTGCACTGTGCAGTGGTGAATAGCCTGTAAATGTAATATTAAGGGCTACTGTGGGAATATAAACAGTTGTAGAAAAGAAAAATACCTAGCATGATAAATAACAAGAACAATGTAATTATATCACACTTTAACATTTAAAGCAGGAGTTAAAATTTAGTAAATTAATTAGTTGGGCACAGAAGTCAAAAATATCGGACACACATCACTGCCTGTTGCCTTGTGATGTTGCTATGGCTAACCTGTTAGCATAAAATTGACATGTTGAGAAAGATGGAGCAATGGTTTTGGTCTTCACAAACTCCTGTGTAAAATAGCAGCTTTTCTTTTTGTAAATATGGCTTCCTATGCTGCTGTAGAAAGGGCTGAGACCATGGACTATTTGAAAAAAAATAAAACCTAGCTTCCATTACATCACCATTTGGTTTGTGCACTACCATTTTAAAGCCTTGAATTTAGCATTTTGACTACTGCCATCCGCCGTGCCAGTAGTGACCATATTTGACAAGAGGGTGGAGCTGTGGAGGAGTGAGGGTTGGATATAACTCAGACATCGCCATGGTGACTTAGGCCCTAAAGCATAACTTGCTCTATCATCTGTTTTACTGTAAATGGGAGCATCATTTATAAAATGAACATCATGTTGTATTGACGAAGACTTGAAACCATTGCCGAAGATCATAAACTCATTAGGAAAACATTTACTAAGGTAATAAATCAAGTGAGAAGCAGGGCTATTTTACAAAGACTTCTTTTTGCAACCAGTGGAGTCGACCTCTGCTGGCCATTAGACAGAATGCAGGTTAAAGGCGCTGTTAGAGATGCAGAGCTTGGTCATGACTCTCTGTCTGTCACTACTGGCTCATTTCCACTGCATGGTTCGCCTCTACTTTACTCAGCTCAACTCATTTTCGGTACTAGGTGCTTTTCTCAATTTAGCTTTCCACTGCAGATAGTTCCTTTCAATGTAAGCAGGATTCTTAGCTGATCTTAGCTGAAAAAAAATCTGGGTCTAGTGAATCAAGATATTCTGGTCACTGTTGGTGGAAGCTTGGCTATTTAAAAATGGTGGGTTTGTGCAGGATGCAAATTTGCGATTCCCAGGATAGCAAAACCTTGACCTGCCCTACTCTCCATTTGACTGGCTAATACCTGTTGCCTTTGTTGGTTAGATTGGTTTGGTTTAGGCAAGAGGAGTCAATCAATCAATCAATCAATCAATTTTATTTATAAAGCCCAATATCACAAATCACAATTTGCCTCACAGGGCT